>NC_080034.1:71123444-71436301 GCF_030020395.1 Manis pentadactyla
AAATAATAATAATAAAGAGAGAAATGTGGTATCCACATATAAATCAAGTATAAAAATCAAATGAGTATTCCTATTTGAACTGACTGTTCATAGTTCATAATGCATGAGCAAAACTGAAGGTTTCTGTGATGGCTGCCCTTGTACTGTTCACCATGTAAGAACTTAATTCACAATGTAAGAATTTGTTCTCCATGTAAGAACTTGTTTGTTATGCCTCAGAAGATTGGAGACTGACGAAAATTAGGCTTGGAGTGGATTAATGATTGTGCATTGAGCATTGACTCCCCTATACAGAATTTTATTGTTGTTAACAACCATTTGATCAATAAATATGAGAGATGCCCTCACAAAAAAAAAAAAAAAAAAGTACACACTTCCAATGGTAAAATAATAAGTAACCGGGATATAATGAATATAGTCAAGATATTGTAACAGCTTGGTATGGTGATAGCTGGTACCTAGAATTGTCATGTATATAAATGTGGAATCACTATGTTGTACACCTGAAACTAATGTAATGTAATACTGTGTGTCAACTACCCTTCAATAAAAAATAATTATCTAGAAAAAAAAAAATAAATAAATAAATAAAATAAATAAAACACAGGATGCTGAAACTATTAACATGAAATCTGACTGAATTTTAAAAGTTATGAATTCCAAGAAATAAAACCATGCATTTATTGATATTTTGTATTTAAATAAAGAGCTAAAGAATATAGCTCTTGATTAAGTTAGTACCATGTCTTAAGAGGGAGGACTTTAACATTGGCAAGAAACTTTTACGGTTTAATTGTGAGAATGTTTCTGGAGCTCTCCATTTTAATTACTTACAAGAAGCTTGCTTTTATTTAGCAGTCACAAAAAAGGAATCCCATACAAGGTGGATTTTTAAAACACTGCAAAAATGATGTAAGCTATAATCTGAAAACTGCTTACTTTACTCAGCTTTTCAATCTGTCTTTCTAGCTCTTCAACACTTGCTGCTTGGTCACCTTCATCCTATACATGACAAAATACAGTATCATTTAAAGTTTTAAGATTTATTCAATCAATCTGTGGGTATTTAATGAAGGCCTCCTTTATGCAAAGCACTAGGATAGGCCCTATGGGAATGAGTAAGCCTCAGCTCTTGGTTCTTTGTAAACTAATAATCTGGTAGGGAGACACATGCACATCACACTATGGAAATAAAAACCACTACACAGAGGAAGCCATAGGGACCCCAAAAGAGGTAGAGATTTAAGAGTCATGGAGTTCAGGAGAGGGTGAGATTACTTTTAGTGGGAATCTTTACCGAGAGAGGCTACATGGAAGAAGTTGTGTCTTAATTAGCTACCGAAGAATGGTTCGGATTCGATCAATCAGAGAAAGCGCAGGGCATTCCAGAAAGAGTCTGATGTATCTTGACATGAAAGGTACACGAAGAGGTAAGACAGGAGATGAGGCAAGGATGAGTTCAGGGTTAAACGATCTAGAGCTATAAATGCTTGACCATGGTCAATAACGTGATCCTTTGAGGGAGGTTAAACGTGAGAACTACGCTTACAAAGATAATACGGCAATAGTCCTAAGATGGCCTGGAGCAGGGAAAGGATGAACATTGTCAAATCTGGTTAGTATTCCACTGCAGTGACTCAAGAGGGACGGAGAATGTGGGACTTACATAGGTAAAAGAAACAGAAACGGAGAAAAGCAAATGGACGTAAGAGAGTATTACCTAATTAGAAATGTTAAGTCATGGCCACTCATGGGTATGAGGCAGAGAGGGGTGAGGGAGACAAAGGAAGTAGTAAATTATGGTAAGAGTTTAAATCTGGGAGACTGCAAAACTACTGGTACCATTCATTTGGTACCAGTGACTCACTGGAGTCATTTTTAGGGCAAAGAAGGTAAGTTATATTTTGAACACATTGAGCTTTTATAAGAAAAATAATCCCTACGATATATAATACTAATTTCGTAAGTGGTACTTTACTGGTGATTACATGAAATTTTTCATTCTAGAAAATGAATATAGGAAAACAACCACCAAATTATATGTTTTAGAGGGAAAGCATAAAGTAAAAGGCACATGTCTTTTCTTTGTATCGTAGCCACGCTACTTCCTATGGGCAAACTACTTAACTCTTCTAAGACTATTTCCTTACCTGTAGATTGATAACAACATTTCCTGTAACATGGGGGCATCTGTGAGGGCCGAGGAGAACAGATCTGAAAGTAACCAGCAAACTTCCAGGCACACAGTGTGCAAACTGGTTACTTTCCCTCTTTCTGAAAATTGTATCTAGAAAATGCAGGTACCTCTTAGGTTTAAAAAAGTAAAATTTGTTTCCGGTGCTCATTTTCTAGAAGCATTTTTAAAAAGCCACACTGCCACCAACCACTCATGAGCAGGTATTTCTGGATGAGTAGTTATCTCCCCAACAAAAGGAAATGGAAAGAAGCTTTAGTATAAGCTATCGTTTATCTACTTCTCATCCAGTTTAGGGGAGCAAGTTACAGAGGCATTTAGGCATACTGTTTGTGCTAACAGTAACACAATTTCTACTTCAGGAAAGAAGTCTTAAAAGAGAACAGGCCCAATGACCCTCAAATAGATAATTACATAATTACATGTCTGTATGGTTCTAAAGTGATCTTTTGACTCGCAGGGCAAATGTTTGATAATATGCTTACACAAAAATACAATTCAAGCAACAGTAATAAAAAATACTTGCAAAAGACATCAAAGTAACTATGTATCAGTCAAATAAACTTAGTGCTGTTTCTAAGACTCTCCCTAAGATGAAAAGGAAGTAAAGTGTCTACTAAGGTTTGTTTAAAGCAAAGGAGTTTTGACTAATAGTCCTTATAATTTTAAGAGATGTGTAGAACTTAAAAGGTCAGAGAGAAAGGCAAGGAGACTAAGCACAAAGAACTCATCTCTGCCGTGGTTCTCCATGATTTCCCAACCAAAAGAGAGGCCACTGTATGTCCCTATGTGTCAAAGTTCGATCATCCACATAACCTGTTACCAGGCCAACTTGTGAAGTTAGAGCTCACGTAGGTTTCAACACAATTCTAAGGTTTAGGTATACAGACTCCATGTGCTGAAGGAATGAGGAGTGTGGAGAAGAGGGAATCATCTTTGAGACAAAGGGGGATGGACTTAGTCAAGGGCAGGACCTTCTAACAGAGAGCGATCACACGGGTCTCAACGGAAAGGCTCCCTGAAATGCATCTTCTAGGGAGTTTTAATTCCTGGCACTCTCCCCAAACTTTAATCAAGAATCTAAACCTACTTTTTGAGGAATAATGTATCTATCCTATCATTGGGCTCATTAAATAGTTAAATTTTTTAAGGCAATTGATAAGTGGCTACCAGTTCTTCATCATAACAGATAACTCTAAAATCACTTAAAAGAAATGTTATTTTGACTTGTTAGGTCCTAAAATTATTATCTTAAAAAGTTTTTAAACTGTTTTCTCACATTAACAACATATACATTTGCCAGGATTTTACTCAATGAAACCCTATAATCTACCTATAATTCAATTAAAAAGTCACTTTAAATGATATATGTGGTTAAGAGACATTAATGATATTTAAATAAGTAGTAACAAATTTTAGTAGAGTTTATCTACCTTGCCCCATTGATTATTTTCTTTATATCTTCAACCCCCTCTCTTACTGACTCCCTTCAACCCGAAATCATATTTAGCCTTTCACATCTGAGTAACCCTTGGTTGTCTGTCCCCTTTAGGAACCACCTTTTCCTCTGAGGCACAATGCTTACAGAAGTCATCTCACCTCCTCACCTTCTATGGTGCTCGATCCTTCGCCACCCAGCTCCTGCTCTGACCCGACTAACGACTGTGCTGCCACTGGTCCCCAGTGACCTCTGCCTTGCCCGATCCCACAGACACTTTCGATCCTCATCACACTAGACTCCTGCTACGTTAACATTGTTTATCACTCCCTCCTTTGAAATGTTCAGTTTTCTTGATTTTTGCTACTACTACATGGGTAGAAAAGAGCTGACATTGCAGGTCTGACTGCTCTATTTGAAAGGCCCGCGTACAAGGCTGGTCCCTGGCTGGTGTCTGGGAACTTGGATTTCACAGGGTTTCCTCCCACGCTGATAGACTGGCTCACTGGAACCCAACTGGGCTAACAATGGGGTGTATACTGAACACCTGTTTTTCTCCTGGGAGTTTTATACTTGTCATAACTCATTCCTAGGAGACTGAAGCCCATCCTGTGTGACTCCACTGGGAAAAGACTCTTAACAGTGTGGGTCTGGTTTCCTCTGGGCTGTGGCTCACACGTCTTTTCTCTCTGATTCTGATGTGTGAGTCTTCCTAGTGAGTCACTGACTCTGGTGATGGCCTCAGAGATCCTTGAACCATTACAGACATCTCCTACCTCTACAACTGCTCCTTCTTCAACAAGAAGCCCTACGGGATCTTCTGAAATGTTGACATCCCTTTGGGGTTCCAACTTCAGTCTACTGCTATGTTCCCTAAACCAATCACCCTGTACAGAAATCACCCACCTCATGATTTTAAACTACTGTCTGTGTGAATAACTTCCAGATCTATATGTTCATGACTGAACTCATCTTTAGGCTTCAGATTCTTATATCCAACTTACTGCAGAACTGCTGCAAAGGCACCTCAACCGTAACATGTCCAAAATGAACCCACCATCGTTTCTTGTCTTCCACTATCTGATCTGCACTCCCCTCCTCCTCTATCATCTATTTATTCTGTTCCTCCTGATTTCTCTAACTCAGTTAATGGCAAGAATACCACGCAGCCTCCCAAACCAGATGGTCGGGCATCAATCCTACCCTTCCATCAACCTACCAGTTCAAATACTACTCATTCTTCTCCCTAAGTATTTACTGAAATCGTTTCCTCCTTCTTCCCAACTACCATCGGGCTCGTTTGGGACCCTACAACTCATTAAACTCTTGCAACATCTCCTGACCGACCTTCCCACCTCTGATCTTGCCCTACCCCAAATCTACTTCTATTTTCCATGGAGCTGCCATAGGGAGCCACTAAAAAAAGCAAGTGTGACTCTGTCATTCTGTCACTTACAAAGAGGAAGCAATGGCTTCCTCCTACCAAAAAAGTGTAAATCCTAGTTCACAGTTGTTGCTAGGAGGCTCTCTAATAACAATGAAGCACTTGTCAGTCACTTAAGGCGCATCGTGGTTTCAGATTCCTACGTCCGTTTATGCTGTGCTTTTTGCCCGAGCACTTCTCTAGGGGTTCTTCCCCAGGTTAACATTCAGCCCACCTTTTAGCCTCAGCCAGTGGGCCCAGAAAGCCTTCGTTGAGGACCTATTCCTCATAAAGGTTCAATGCCCTTCCTTTCCGCCTGCCTAGCACAGAGTAAATACCACCGGCAAAGCAGTTAACATGTAGTACATTACATTTTCTTACGGCAAATCTTCCTCAATGAGACTGCAAGTTGAGAAAGGACTTTCGGTACCTTACTCATCTTTGATCAAAAGTGCCCAGAGCGAGGCACATAATAAACTGATGATGCTTGAGAAATACATCAGTTTCACTAAATGTGACAATACTTTCAAGGCATGAAGTATTGTACACATATAAGCTAGGATTTTACCAGAATGAAAGAGGATAACTGAAATTAAGAATCTACATGGTTCTTTGAAGAACTCTCAATATGTTCTATAAAAAGAAAAACTTGCCTTTGTTTATTCAGTGTAAGCCCATCCCATGTGTGGGCAATTATTAAACCATCACAAAAAACTTTACGAGGTGATTGTTATAAATATTCAGTTTTCAGATGAAGAAACTGAGGCAAGTAAGTGTCAAAATGGAATTCAAACCCAAATCCACCTGACCCCCAAATTCTGTTTTCAGTATGTTATGTTATCTTTGTCAAGTAATAAAATCTACCTAAACTTGATTACCTCATCTTCACAGACATCAGTTTTCTTTCCTTTTCTGTCTTCCTTGTCTTCCTCCTCCTCCTCCTCCTCCTCGTTGCCATCAGCGTCACTGTCGCCGCCCTTCCTTCTTCGCTTGTATCCTGCTGTGGGGGTGGCCGACGCGTGCTGCTCTTCTCCAAGATCGATGCCACCTGAAGTGTCTCTCTTGCCTGCTTTCTTAGCATAAATGATTCGGAGCCTTTAAAATGTAACAAAATTAGGATGTACAAGAAAACCTTCTCTTCATATATTTTAGAGAAAATAACGTGAGTTTTAAGCAAAAATGCCTTACGGTGAGTATTAAGTCAATGGCAATAAAATTAGAATTAAAGAAATTTAAGAAATATGTTTCCAGAAATTACAGAATATATTGACTTTTAAGAATTATTCTGGATCTCTCTGGAATTAGAATATATTTTAAAAATAAAACTTAGCTGAAAAAATTAACTCTAGCAATGACCAATGATAATTCCTGATCCCATGCTTTCAGACTGAAAAAATTTCTGTTCAAATTATACAAAGAAATCTCCTCTTACATAGAAATTGAGTAATTTCAGCATTATATTTCCTGGCGGGAAACTAATTAAGCTTTAATTCTGAATACATTTGGATATTTTAGACTCTATGAAAGCAAACTTTAATTAGAAAGCAATTTTTAAAAGTGGCAGTTCTAAACAGATTCTACTTATGACAAAACTAACTTGATAGCCAACAACAATCTTAGAAAACGTGATTGCTTGACTTCTTTGGGAGCAAAAATGTAAACTGACTTTTTTCTAAGTCTGAAGCATAAGATGTTCAATGACTCTAATTACAACTTTTGTCCACTGCAGACTCTCATCCTAGGTTTTATTAATTTCTTAACTCATCTTAATTAAGCTTTACCTTTTTTTATTTCTTACACATAATAAACTTTAAATTCTGTGTTTGGAATTTATGTTTTACTGGGGAATTTGTACAATGGGAAACAGTATACTAACTTTAATAAAACAGGACTTACTTGCTGAGTTTACCTTCTACCATCCATTTATCTCTCCTCAAGTTTGACATATAATCAGTGTTCTTGTCAATTTCACTGTCAATGCAAAAGTTTATTAGAAGACAGAAATTAATCCATTATGCAATATGTTAACATGGTGAGTAAACTGTTGCCATTTCTTGCTAACTAAAAGTGATGTCAATGAGTAGCGAAAACAAGTGAAAAATTATATCAATACAGTATCACAGCTAAGAGATATACAGAAGACTTAGTATGTCCACCAATGGTAGAAATGCATGGCTCTGAAATATACAGATTGATCCGTTTCCTAGAAAGGAAAAGAACTAAAAGTAACAATAATTAAAATATGTAAAATAATGAATAGAAAGAACAAGATGAATATGGATTTGTTCACCAAAACTTGAAATACTAGAGTGCAAAATTTACTTTGACTCTTAAATGTAAGTTTTTAAAAAGTACAATACATCAATAAACTAATATTAAATTGTTATTAGCAAATAATAAAATAAAAAGCTGGATAATTCTATTAATGGCTATGAAGGAAAATCACGTAGTTATTTATCACTGAAAGATGTCAAAGAAAGAAAAAATTCCGGATTCTTGCAAAGGTGCTACCTTCTGGTGGCATGGTAAGAAAAAACTATTTTTATGTTTCCTTATATGAATAATTAACAGAATTATTAAGTAAACAAAATGGTAGCAAAGAACATGCAGTAAGATCCAAATTTTCTTTTCAACAGACTGCAGTAAATGCATTAAAATAGTAGTAGTAGTAGTAGTCATCTCTGAATGGTGAGGTTAAGTGTAATTTTGTTTTCTTTGTGCTACTCTGTAAACTTTGGATTTTGCATGGGTAATTTGTGTTACTTTGTCATATAAATTATTTCGATTAGACAAATTGAGAACAGGAAGGAAGCGCCAGAGAAGTCTAGGCACGGGCTCACCTCACCACCCTCCTGCTGCACGCCAGCTCACTGATCAGGAAGGCCAGCGCCGAGGCTTTCTGGGCCGGAGTGTGGGCCTGGAAAGCCTTGGTCCTCAGGCTTTCGGTGAGCTCAGTCTGTCCACAACGGGCCTCCATAAAGATCTGCAAGATCTCGGAAACATTGTCTCGATTCATACCAACATTCAGCAAATGTTCTCCAAGAGCTGTTTCGGCCTATAAAAGTTTGGCATTTTTGTCAGTATTGTTCCTAACCGTACAGAACATAAAAACAATTAAGATTTTTAAATGTTTTTATTATATTATCTATGTATTACTGAAAAGGGCTTAATTCACACTTGAAATGAAGTAAAGATAAAAATAGACAACAGATGATAGACAGGTATTTGAGTACTTGCGTCTTTCTATTCCTTCTTTAGACCCTTGGTTAACAGGCAGGAAGGAGAGTATGTGAAGTCATGAGTAGATATCATACCTTCTTTGACTATAGAAACTATCTCAAGCTTTCTAAGGCTTTATCTAGGCGTTCTATCAGTACTGGTTGCGGGAGGCCCAGGGGCACTACTGTTGTGTTTTCCAGCTCTAGAGTGTCATGGACTTTATTGTCTGGTATCCTAAATAGGAAAATGGAAGAACAAGCAACTGGTGCACCTGGAAACTTCTCTCTCCATCATATTATCTACAGCAAAGCTGACTGAAATGTGTATCTTAGCTGGAATTATGATCCACTTGAATTTCTTGAGTATCCACTGAGAGGTACAGAGTCTTAACATGCTGATCTTAGAGGTGCTGTCACTAGCCTCAATTGTTCACAGTGATTGAGAGCACACAGCATAATTTCAGAAGGCATACATAAATTTTAATTCTTTATGATTTATAAATTCTCTTTTGCTGAATATCACTTTCCTTAAGTCACTTGGTTTTGGCCAAAAGCTAGAGAAAAATAAGAGTAATCTGGGAATATCTACATTCTGTAGGCTTTATGAACCAGGTTTCCCTAGATGTGGACCATTTGCAACTGAAAGCAAATCTACACTTAACTTTGTGAGATGCGGAAAAAACTAGATCAGTGTATACACTCTTCTGCTAATATGCTAAAGCCAGTTATCAGTGCACTGAGGGTACAAATTAAAATCACTTTTTGTATTTTGTTTTTTTACCTTGTATCCTGTAATTAGACCTGGATCACACACAGCAGCTGACAGGAGCCTCACAAGCAGGTCTTGTACCTCAGCCATGCTGTCCCCTAGATTCAGCAATCCCTCTTGAAGAATACTCAGGTCTGGAACATCAGTATTCCCATTAAAGCCTAAAGCTTTACCGAAGACTCGTAAGAACTGCACCACAATGAGACAGTTTGAAAATGTACTTCCAGAGAGGACAAGTCCTGGAATACGAGGCAACTCTGGCAAAGGCTGAAAAATAAAATAAAATAAAAAACTAATTAACTAAAACGGCTATGACTTCAGATTTTCTGAAATAGAACAAGTTGCCGTCTTTCTTTGCTCTTGAATTCTGCCAGTGGTTTTCCGTCTAGACTGTGGATTCCCTGAGGGCATTTCTGCAACCCCATAGTACTAAGCACGGGATTTTGAAACCAAGCAACCATCAATAAGTTTTAGTGGAACTCAATACGAACTCAGAATTCTGAAAAAAGAACACAAATTTTAATTAACATATTGATAGAACATGGGTTCCATAACTGGAGCAACAGAAGAAATAAGCATTTCAAAAGTACTTGGCCATGGACATACTAAGTAGGGCACGTGTACTAATTTCTTCTAATGATGGAGACTGATTAATAATTCATGCTTGTTTGGTTGCTCAGAAACTACCGTGTATCTATGGGCCGATGGGAGAATGGTACCATCTTTGGCTAATTAATGCAGATAAACTATTTGGTCCACATGACCAGAACCCATGATCCTATCAAGAACCCAGTTACACTGCAACTAACAGTCTCTAGGCTTGTAGCAAAACACTAATATTGAATTTCAATACTCCCATTAGAAAGCAGCTTCTTTTGCTACTTCTCAAATGTGCTCACATAGTAACATTTTAATGACAAAACTGTAGTACCAGTTGTCATGAATATTTAGGAAGTAAATAAGGCAATAAGGCCATGAATGAGACTTAATAATAGTATTTCAAATTTTGATTAGAAAAAAATGAACTTTTACATATTTCTATTTCACTGGTCTTTGTTAAACAATGTTCCTCCACCCTGCACTTACTGAAACAACTAACCAAGGACCTTCTCTAGTGATACTGTGTGGAAACAGAACTGCGGATAATATCTGATAGCACACAAACCTTACAGGTTCCATTTGAAAACCAAACCATCTAAGTCTGAATCTTTTTTCTTGAACCATATCATACACATACCATGTGATTTAAAAAATTTATATAACAAAGCTATCAAAAGGCTTAAAATGGACTTCTATATTTGATTTACTGCATGTGGATTTAAACAGAAATAACAAATTCAAGAAAATAGAGATCTTTTAGGATTTTTCAAAAATTGCTCACTGTGAGCCTACTAAATGTGTCAACTAACCTATGTACCCTCTCTGGACATAGGAAAATTTAAACATGCAGTTTTACTAAAACTAGTGTTTATACTTTTATTTGTAGTTAAAAGCATTTGTGCTAAGTAAGAATATTATTATAACTAAATCCCCACTAGGATATTTTTGCTTTAAGTGCTTTAGAAAAAGCTGAAAAGAGACAATCACTCTTTGTATTATCAGATGAACATGGCATATAATATAGATCCTATTGACTAATTATACTATTATTGACAGTATTACAGAAATATGTATTATTGACAATTTTCTACAAATACCATCTTAACTATAGCCAAACATAATTGATTTCTTCTGATAAGTATATAAATTATGCCAGTTAACATGATTATCACGCTCTTTCCAAATTTCTACTTTTACGTATTTTAGCAACATCTGTGAAAACAACAGGAGAGAAAACACATGAGGTCCTCTCACTGGACACATTTCTTGGCTTTCAAGGTGATAAACAGTATGGACCCTGGAGTTTAACAAATTGGAGTTTGGATCCAAGGTGCCACTTATGAGTTGTGTCATCTTGGGCAAGTTCCTTCACCTCTTTGTGTCAAAGTTTCTCACTTGTAAATGGGCATAAATACCTCTTCAACAGGATTGTGGTGAGGGTTAAATGGGAGAATTCATACGTAAAAAACACTTAGCACAGTGCCTGGAAAGTAGTCAACATACTCAATGAAGTTAGCTAACAAGTCTAAAGCACTGAAGGAGGTTACAGATTATAAATCCTGATTTATTTAAATATCTAAGGGGGTTTGAGGAGAAGGCAGATCTTTCTGTATCTAAACATATAGGAAGGACCAAATGAAACAGAAATCTTATCTACTTTTATCATTCCCCCTTGTACATTTGTACAGTGTTTTTATTTCAATGAAAAAGATTGGCAGCACTCCACCACTTATATATTTAGAACTTCCATTTCCAGTGCAGGAGGTCAATAGACTTATTGGTGGCCATCAGGAGAAGCACACTGACCTAGACTTGGAAATCCACTGCTCAGCTGAAAGTGAAAGCCTTCGTACTGGCAGCTCGGGCAGACGAATGAGGTGAGAACACAGGAAAAATTAAACTTATTAAGGAAATGGTTTACATGATAACTTACCTTTTGGTCTGCTAAGCACATGTCTTCATTAGGCTTCTTTAGTTCTTTTGCAATTTCTAATTCTAATCTTCGTTGCTCTAGTTTAAGCTCTTTCTTTAATCGTTTCTCATCACGTTTTTCTTGCTTCGACCGTTCTTTTTCCTTAAAAAGAAAACCATGCCCACATAGTCTCTTTAACCATTATTATGTTTGAAAAGCCATTAGTTAAAATTTAAAAAGTGATCTGTGTTATGTCCATGAACAGAACTGTCCAAGCAGGTTTAAGCGACGGACTTAGGACTGCATAGAAATAACTTATTTTGCTTTTCAGTATTGTCACTCTTTGATTTTCAAAATAATCTTATGACTGTATATATTTTTGTGCAGTTGATCCTTAATCAGCACAGGCTTGAACTGCATGGGTCCACTTATATGCAGGTTTAAAAAAAATACACACACTGGTAACTTTTTTGAGATCTGCAACAATTTGAAAAAACATTTTCTTTTCTCTAGCTTTATTGTGAGAATACAGCGTACAATACATACAACATAAAAAATATGGTTGATGATCTGCTTATGTTATCAGTAAGGCTTCCCAGTCAATGGTAGGCTATTATAAGTAGTTAAGTTTCTGGGGAGTCAGGTGTTATATGCAGAGTTGTTTCCTTAATGTCACATTGTTCCAAGGCCAGCTGTGTGTTCTCTGTGTGTGTGCATGTGTATTCTTGGGCATCATTTTTAACTAGTGATATGCAGTACTTTTTCCAATTAAAAAACCATACCTATAATATGGAACAGAAGGTAAGAGTGTGGTCAATTTTTAGGATAAAACGGAGATTTCCAAGAAATCCTTGAAAATAGTAGGATCTTTAAAACTTGGTGACAGGCATCCATTTTTGTTTACTAATAAAGATACTTCAAGGGAAACATGGCGTCTCTAAATTCAGTGAATTTAGTGAACTTATCCACTATTTTAATTTATTAGTCAAATTAGTCACTAATTTATTTACTGAATTTTAATGAACTGTATAGGACTAATGCAAATCCTGTGGTTCTCGTGTAAGATGACTCAAAGAACCAGTTTCAAATGGCATATATAGACAGTCACAACCTAGGCCCCCACAAGGTCAGTCTCACGTCTTACTCTCGGTGCATTCGCCAGGCCCTAGTGACACTGACACAGCTGGGTTGGGAAAAGTCTGCGTGACAGTTTGAGGCACTGCTTGGATGATGATGTGATGATGCTGCTGAAGATGGAGGAGGAGGAGGAGAAAGAGGAGAAGCAGCAACAAAGCTAAGACAGGTGTACATACAAGGTTAAAACTGACTCCCTCTGCCCCTTGTCTTCCTCACCCCAAGGGCCCTAACTCAGTCATCAGGCTGTACCTTAGTGTATGTCATCCCCGCCCTGCTTAGAATTCACAGCTCCTCCTCCTCAACACATATGCCTTTTTTTTTTTTTTTACTCTTCCCACAACTACTTCAGGCACTGTAATATTTCTTTTTTGGCTCCCACATAACATAGCATTTATTGAACTCTGGGACAATTATCTGTTTAATGTCTCTCACGTTACTGTGAACTTAGAGTGGTCAGAAGAACTAATTTATTCACCCATTTCTTAATGCACCTATTCAATTCTCAGCTGTACAATTTGCCAGGCACAGTTTTGAGGGATTTTTATCCTTTTCCCTGACTCTCATGTCTGTATCATTTCAACATTCCTCACCAACTGATCTAAATATTATTTTTATTTCTGACTATAGTAATTATCATCTGACTCTAACGGACATATTTGGTGTGCTTTAGCATATAAAACTTATTTAAGCATGAATTAATGATTAATTCTACAAATGCCACATAAATAAAGATACGTTAACATCTGTACTAGTAGTCATTGAAAATATTCAATAGCCAGTCTTTTTCTCTACTTTTTACATTTTATATCGTGGACAAACATAATTGATGTTTTCAATTTTCATCTATACACAAACCTTGTATCCAAAAGCAGAGATAAACACCTTTGTTAATAATACTCAAGTTATATTTAGGAATTTTTAAGTATCTGAAATCACAGTCATGAAACCAAATTTTAACCCCTCAAAAGACCCTCAAACAACATCCCAGTAATTAATGGTAACTCTTTTTATTATTGGTAAATAACTGATAACGTTAGGCTTTTGTTTCTATAGGCTTCAATTTTTAATATTGAAACAAAGAGAAAGTTATAATCCAAGGACATAATCAGATTTCAGATGCCATTTGAAACTTATAAACAACACAAAGTAGCTTTAGGGAGATCATTCTGATCGAGAGAAACACCACACAGTACAAAGCATTATCCAACAGTTTGCACTTCTGAGTTGGGGGTCTGCTACTTAAAGAGCTAAAGACATCACAAAAAAACCCATATATAAAGAAACAAATATAAACATACAATAAAAGCACACATTATATACATTTATCTGTGCTAAACATTATTTCATATAGTCATTTTGAGTTTTTATTTTTAATATAATTGATACTGGTATACCATCGCAGCGTTTACTTAAAAAAAAAATAACATGCTGATTCAAAATGGATCAAAGACCTGAATGTAATTCATAAAACCAAAAAACTCTTGGATAAAAACATCGGGAAAACTCTTTTGGACATAAACATGAGCGAATTCCTAGTATCTCTCAGGGCAAGGGAAACAAAAGCAAAAATGAACAAGTGGGACTATATCAAGCTGAAAAGCATATGTACAGCAAAGGACACCTTCGTTAGAAAAAAAGGAACCCTGCAGTATGGAATATATGCATGAATGACAGATCTGATAAAGGGTTGACATCCAACATATATAAAGAGCTCGTGCACCTCAACAAACAAAAAGCGAATAATCCTATTAAAAAATGTGCAGAGGAGCTGAACAGACAGTTCTCCAAAGAAATTCAGATGGCCAACAGACACATGAAAAGATGCTGCACATCGCTAGTCATCAGAGAAATGCAAATTAAAACCACAATGAGATATCACCTCACACCAGTAAGGATCGCCACCATCCAAAAGACAAACAACAAGAAATGTTGGCGAGGTTGTGGAGAAAGAGGAACCCTCCTACATTGCTAGGGGGAATGTAAATTAGTTCAACCATTGTGGAAAGCAGTATGGAGGTTTCTCAGAAAGCTCAAAATAGACATAACATTTGAACCAGGAATTCCACTTCTGGGAATTTACCCTAAGAATGCAGCAGCCCAGTTTGAAAAAGACAGATGCACCTCTATGTTTATCGCAGCACCATTTACAATAGCCGAGAAATGGAAGCAACCTAAGTGTCCATCAGTAGATGAATGGATAAAGAAGAGGTGGTACATACACACAGTGGAGTATTATTCAGCTATAAGAACAAAATTAATCCTATCATTTGCAAGAACATGGATGGATCTAGAGGGTACTATGCTCAGTGAAATAAGCCAGGCAGAAAAAGACAAGTCCCAAATGATTTCACTCGTATGTGGAGTATAAGAACAAAGAAAAACTGAGGGAACAAAACAGCAGCACAACCACAGAACCCATGAATGGACTCACAGCTACCAAAGGGAAAGGAACTGGGGAGGATGGGTGGGAAGGGAGGGATGAGGGCAGGCAAACAGAAAGGGGGCCTTACGTTTACCATGTATAATGTGCGGTGGGGGCATGGGGAGGGCTGTGCTACGCAGAGAAGACACGTAGTGATTCTACAACATCTTACTACGCTGATGACACTGACTGTAATAGGGTTTGTGGGGGGAACTTGGTGAAGGGGGGAGCCTAGTAAACAAAGTTCTTCATGTCATAGTGGATTAAGGATAACAAAATAAATTAAAAAACTAAAAACTCTGACTGTCCTCTACATTTACCTGTTTTCGTTTCTCAGCCTCCAATAATTTGGCTTTTGCAGCTTCTTCCTTCTTTATCCTCTTAGCCTGTGCATATAAAATAGGTCTCAAAGTCATGCAACAGCACCACCACAACCTGAATATGACCTTAGACTTGGAAACGGAGCTCCATGCCTCGCAAGGTTCAAACAGTATGTAACGTGTATGTAGACAATTACAGATTTCCCCTCAGTTTGTTACGTTTAACATACTGATTTCATTTGTAACGTATAGATTACAATTAAGATATACAAAAAAATTCTTAAATTCGTAAGAGAATGTCAGGTTTTTTTCTTCAAACTCTGTAAAACGTCTGAAATAATTTGAGTGTTACTTTACCTTAAAACTTAATCACAGAAAAAAATGATGTTATGGCATTTTTTGCTTTTTCTGATTTTTGAAAGTAAATCATGATCACTGTAGAAACTTTACAAAAACGGGATCGATTTTAACAATAAAGGTTAAAGGACAAATAAGTAGCATTTAAAAATGCCCGTGTCTACTTTACTTGAAGTTTCGTTTGTAATACTTAAAATTTGAGATAAATCCATTACTTAAATAACATTAACTCTATTTAACGTACGGTGGTTAAATTCAAGGTTTTTTCCCTAATATAATAGAAACATAACCTTTAATGAAGCACATTATGAATATCAAGCTCATGCTATCAAATTTGAGCTTTATAATCTTACTCATTATCTAGTAGCTTCATAATTATCTAGTAGTAATTGCCAATGTACTTTAATATTTTCAATTTGGAGGGTTTTAAAATTAATTTGAAATGGGTAAGGGAATATGTGTACATGGTTTTAGAAGGAAAAAACCTGCAACTGTGGAAACCTCAGCTAACCGTATTGCTCAGGGAATAAGCCAATTTTTATGGCAACAGTTTCCTGAACAGCTAAGGGTTTGGATTATAATAATTTTCAACATTAAAAAGCTCGTTTTGGACAAAAGTACTTTGGATAATTTTGAGACATATACACGTACAGCTCAGATAGACACAGTACACTTAACATAATTTGGCTTTTTCTTGAAGACTTGAGCAGTTATTCTTGACATCAGTTACTATACACAGTTTGATAACAGAAATGCCTTTGGGCCATTGAGGTGTTGAAAATTGCTTCCTTTTTAACTACCAGATTACAGACTGTTGCTAGGCTTTGGAGTTTCTGTTTATCCTATTTTCCCTTGCTGTCTTGCAGCTATTCCTTTTGCTGTTGCCAGCATGTCCTTGAGCCCTATTCTGTCAGCCCAGTTCTGTCCGAACTCAGAAAACAAAGCTGGTTAAACTGTTTCCACATTGAACACTCCTACTTTTGTCATGTTTCATTTCTAAATGAAAAGCAGGTATGACTATAAGACTTAATGACGTTGTGAAAAGTAAAGAACATGAATTTTAGCGTATGATCTTTATGACTATATTGGCTATTGAGAGGTTTCCCCTTTCTTTTTTTTCCTTTACTTATTTCCTGGATTTTTACTATTAGGATTAGATAAGCTTGCTAAGTAAGGTTCAGAGAGGTCCTTATTCTATACATTATGTTTACAGATAATTTGTGATGGACATGTTAATTTGTATGAGTGAGAGAACAGACTGATAAAATTTTCATTTTTCAGACTTTAAAATACATGACTATATTACTTTAATCATATCAAATTTAAGAATTCTACCTCCAGAATTTGCTGGGCTCGAAGACCTTTTTCCATTCTCATTTGTTGTATTCTCTTAATTCTTTCCTGTAGGAAAAATTATGACAATTTTAGATAATAAGCTAAATATCTAGGAGGAAGGTATTTAAGTGGAATCAAATAATTAAAGATATAAGTACAGATTTACCAAATTTTACCCATGCTGGATATAAATTTTAATTATTTACTTTAACATTATATATATGCCACCTGTCTTAAATTGGAATGACTTTATAAAATGTCTCAAAACAATTTTAAAATACAAATGCTAAATAAGTATATAAAAACAACATAAACCAAGCTGGTTAAACTCAAGTCTTTATAAATATTTGCAAGTACAAGTAATACTCATTTGGAAATAAATATTGGACAGACAAGTAGGATAAAACAGTCTATCAGGAAATCAGGACCCCTAAGGCTGGTCCTGAGTTACTGTCACTCATTGCATGAACTTGGACAAATAGAACTACTCTTGCATAAAATAGGGGAGGCACTTGCTCTTTTTCTCACTGTCACAATTAAATTAAAAACGATTTAAAAAGTGCACAGTACATCACGATTGTACGAAGTATTAACAATTGCCATAACGTGATAAATTACATTACTTTCAATAACTACAGTAAGCCAAATACAGAAATAATTTGTAGTAACTTATAAGTGGTGCTCAAATTATCTAAATGTAATGTACTAGTTATTGTTTGAATTCAGCAATCTAAATTTTGTTAACCTTACATTCTCATTTTAAAAAATCACTCCATATGTTATAAGCACATCGTTAACAATTTCACATACATAAATCCCTTTGAAAGTCCTAAATTGGCACTGATGAGGATACAGTTTTAAAAAAATACACCTAAATTGCCCTACTTGTAAATTGCAGCTGTCCTAGGATTTTCAGAGCCAACACATTCTATACTACCAAATATTACCATACCCACCCCTACTTCCAGATGCTAGTTGTACCTTTTGAAGCAATACTTTAATACATTTTTATTTCGTTTTTTGCATTGATGTTATTGATTTCCTGCAGGGATCCACTGTAGGATAATGAGATTTCTGGAATTTCTGCTGTGATTTTAGAAGACTGATCACTTTCTATGACTTTGCTCATTGTGAACCTAGGTTTTGATTATAGCTCACAAAAATAAAAATACAAGTGTATATTTTCTTTTATTTCCAAGTTGTAGAGAACACTGCATTTGATCCGCATTTGAAATATTTATTTAGATTAGAACTTGAGACCAAAGTGTTCTCTGAATTTAATCTTTAATCATGTCTACAAAAGCCATTCATTAATCTCTTAAGCACAGAAATAGGTATAGAACCTTGGGCTTAACTCACCCAGTGTAGAGCTGTTGTTTTAGTCTGAGTGATTTATACGGATGTACATATATATACTTGGTAGTGCTTTCATTAGCAATAGCAGAGATAAACATTATTTATAAATCAGTGCAGGGGAAGGAGCCAAGATGGCGGCGTGAATAGAGCGGTGGAAATCTCCTCAAAAAACCCTATATATTTTTGAAAATACAACAAATACAACTATCCCTAAAAGTGAGACCAGAAGATACAGGACAACAGCCAGGCAACATCCACACCTGTGAGAACACAGTGCCTCCGAAGGGGGTAAGATACAAGCCGCAGCCCGGCAGGACACGAGCGTCTCTTACCCCAGCTCCTAGCGGGAGGAGAGGAGTCACAGCAGGGAGGGAGAGGGAGCCCAGGACTGCTAAATTCCCAGCCCCAGCCATAAGCACTAGGAGAGCAGACACACAGCGAGTGGCGAGCTGGATGCTAGAGAAACGGGACAGTAAAACCTGCGAGCTGCCCCCACAGCCGGAGCCCCAGGGACAAAGAAAAGCGAGTGCTTTTTGAAAGTCTTAAAGGGACAGGAGCCTCAAACTGTAGGAAACACCCCGGTGTAATCAGCCCAGTTACTGGGAATACCGGGTAACTCGGGGCGCCCCGAACCCCTGGGTGGCAGCGCTACTCGGAGGCCCCTCACGGTGACAAACAGCGTCCCTCCAATTTCAACTCTGACGTGGCTCCGCCATAGCAGAACAGTAGTCTGAGGCCGGCCTCTCCCATGGAAGCAGGGCAGAGATTCCTCCACAACCTCCGGGCAAGAATAAGAAACCCAGTATGCGTGCAGCTGCCCAGCACAAGCCGCTAGGGGTCGCCGTTCTCCCAGGAGAGGAAGGCCACAAACCAGCAAGAAGGGACGACCTCCCAGCGACATACACACCAGCTCCCCAGAACTACCTCTATCGCCATGAAAAGACAGAAGAATTTGATGCAGACCAGACTAATCCAGACATCCTCCCCTGAGAAGGAACCTCGGGAGATAGACGTAACCAATCTCCCTGAAAAATAATTCAAAATAAAGGTCATAACCATGCTTATGGATCTTCAGAGAAATATGCAAGAGCTAAGGTATGAAGTCCAGAGGGAGATTACAGAAATAAAACAATCTCTGGAAGGACTTAAGAGCAGACTGGATGAGGTGCAAGAAGCCTTTAATGGAATAGAAATCAGAGAACAGGAACGCAGAGAAGTTGATGCAGAGAGAGATAAAAGGATGTCCAGGAATGAAAGAATATCAAGAGAACTGCGTGGCCAAACCAAACGGAACAGTCTTCGCATTATAGGGGTACCAGAAGAAGAAGAGAGAGAAAAAGGGATAGAAAGTGTCCTTGAAGAAATAATTGCTGAAACCTTCCCAGAAATGGGGGAGGAAATAGTTCCTCAGACCACAGAGCACACAGAACTCCAAAGAGGACAGCACCAAGACACATAATAATTAAAATGGCAAAGATCAAGGATGAGGATAGAGTTTTAAAGGCTGCTAGAGAGAGGAAAAAGGCCACCTATGAGGAAAAACCCATCAGGCTATCATCAGACTTCTGAGCAGAAACTTTACAGGCCAGAAGAGAATGGCATGATATATTTAATGCAATGAAACAGAAGGGCCTTCAACCAGGAATACTATATCCAGCACGTTTATCATTTAATATGAAGGAGGGAGTAAACAATTCCCAGACAAGCAGAAGATGAGGGAATTTAACTCCCACAAACCACCTTTACAGGGAATTGTAGACGGACAGCTCTAGATGGCAGCACTACCAAGGCTAAACAGATGTCACTGGAGAAAATAAAATCACAGCAAAGAAAGCAGACAGACCAAATTCTAACTGAAGGCAAAAAATAGAATCAACTACACACAAAGGCAGTTAAAGGAAACACAAAAGAGCAGAGAATAAAACACCCAATTTATAAAGAATGGAGGAGGAAGAATAAGAAAGGAGAGAAATAAAGAATCACCAGACAGTGTCTACAATTGCTCAATAAGCAAGTCAAGTTAGGCAGTAAGATACTAAAGAACCTAACCTTGAACCTTTGGTAACCACAAATCTAAAGCCTGCAATGCCAATAAGTACGTATCCTTCAATAATCACCGTAAATGTAAATAAACTGAATGCACCAATCAAAAGATGCAGAATAATACAATGGATAAAAAAGCAAGACCCATCTATTGGCTGCTTAAAAGAGACCCACTTCAAACCCAAAGACATGCAGTGACAAAAAGTCAAGGGATGGAAAATGATATTCCATGCAAACAAAAGGGAGACAAAAGCCGGTGTGGCAGTACTAGTAGCAGACAAAATAGACTTAAAAACAAAGAAAGTCACAAGAGATAAAGAAGGGCATTACATAATGATAAAGGGGTCAGTGCAACAAGAGGATATAACCATTATAAATATATATGCACCCAACACAGCACACCAGCATATGTGAAACAAATACCAACAAAACTAAAAGGAGGAAATAGAATGCAATGCTTTCATTTTGGGAGACGTCAACACACCATTCACTTCAAAGGACAGATCCACTAGACAGAAAATAAGGAAGGACACAGAGGCAATGAAGAACACACTAGAACAGACGGAACTAATAGACATCTATAGAACTCTACATACAAGAGCAACAGGATACACATTCTTCTCAAGTGCTCGTGGAACATTCTCCAGAATAGACCAAATACTAGGCCACAAGAAGAGCCTCAGTAAATTCCAAAAGATTGAAATTCTACCAACCAACTTTTCAGACCACAAAGGAATAAAATTAGAACTAAATTGTACAAAGAAAGCAAAAAGGCCCACAAACACATGGAGGCTTAACAACATGCTCCTAAATAATCAATAGATCAACGACCATATTAATATAGAGATCAAGCAATATATGGAAACAAATGACAACAACAGCACAAAGCTCCAACTTCTGAGGGACGCAGCAAAAGCAGTCCTAAGAGAAAAGCACATAGCAATCCAGGCATATGTAAAGAAGGAAGAACAATCCCAAATGAATAGTCTAATGTCACAATTATCGAAATTGGAAAAAGAACAAATGAGGCCTAAAGTCAGCTGGAGGAACATAATAAAGATCAATGAACAAATAAATAAAATTGAGAAGAATAAAATAGAAAAAAAAAATCAATGAAACCAAGAGCTGGTTCTTTGAAAAAATAAACAAACTAGATAAGGCTCTAGCAAGACTTATTAAGAGAAAAACAGAATCAACACACATCAACAGAATCAGAAATGAGAAAGAAAAACTCACGACAGACCCCACAGAAATACAAAGAATTATTAGAGAACACTATGAAAACCTATATGATAACAAGCTGGAAAACCTAGAAGAAATGGACAACTTCTTAGAAAAATACAACCGTCCAAGACTGACCAAGGAAGAAACACAAAATCTAAACAAACCAATTACCAGCAAAGAAATTGAAGCGGTAATCAACTACCCAGGAACAAAACCCCAGGGAGAGATGGATTTTCCTCAGAATTTTATCACACATACAGAGAAGACATAATACCCATTCTCCTTAAAGTTTTCCAAAAAATAGAAGAGGAGAGAATACTCCCAAACTCATTCTATGAAGCCAACATCACCCTAATACCAAAACCAGGCAAAGACCCCACCAAAAAAGAAAATTACAGACCAGTATCCCTGATGAACATAGATACAAAAATACTCAAAAACATATTAGCAAACCAAATTTAAAAATACATCAAAAGGATCAAACACCATGACCAAGTGGGACTCATCCCAGGGATGCAAGGATGGTACAACATTCGAAAATCCACCAACATCATCCAACACATAAACAAGAAGGACAAAAACCACATGACCATTTCCATAGATCCTGAAAAAGCATTGGACAAAACTCAACATCCATTCATGATAAAAACTCTCAGTAAAATCGGTATACAGGGCAAGTACCTCAACATAATGGCCATATATGATAAGACCACAGCCAACATCATACTGAATAGCAAGAAGCTGAAAGCTTTTCCTCTGAGATCATGAACAAAACAGGGATGCCCAACCTCCCCACTGTTATTCAACATAATACTGGAGGTCCTAGGCACGGGAGTTAGAGAAAACAAAGAAATACAAGAAATTCAAACTGGTAAAGAAGAGGTTAATCTGTCACTATATGCAGATGACATGATATTGTACATAAAAAACCATAAAGACTCCACTCAAAAACTACTAGAACAGATATCGGAATACAGCAAACTTGCAGGATACAAAATTAACACACAGAAATCTGTGGCTTTCCTATACACTAACAATGAACTAATAGAGAAATCAGGAAAACAATTCCATTCACAACTGTATCAAAAAGAATAAAATACCTAGGAATAAACCGAACCAAGGAAGTGAAAGTCCTATACCCTGAAAACTATAAGACTCTCTTAAGAGAAATTAAAGAGGACACTAAAAAATGGAAACTCATCCCATGCTCCTGGCTAGGAAGAATTAATATCGCCAAAATGGCCATCATGTCCACACCAATAAGCAGACTTGTTGCAAACCCTATCAAATTACCAACAACATTCTTCAATGAACTGCAACGAATAGTTCAAACCTTCATATGGGAACACCAAAGACCCAAAATAGCCAAGGCAATCCTGAGAAGGAAGTATAAAGTGGGGGGGATCTCACTCCCCAACTTCAAGCTCTACTACAAAGCCACAATATTCAAAAATTGGAAAACAATATGTAAGAGAAAGAAACCGTATTATTGTCGACCACCATACAAAAAAGTAAACTCAGAATGGATCACAGATCTGAATGTAAGTCATGAAACCATAAAACTCGTAAAAGAAAACATAGGCAAAACTTTCTTGTACATGAACACGAGCAACTTCTTCATGAACGTATTTACCCGGGTAAGGGAAACAAAAGCAAAAATGAACAAGTGGGACTATATCAAGCTGAAAAGCATATGTACAGCAAAGGACACCTTCATTAGAACAAAAAGGTAAACTGCAGTATGGGAGAATATATTCATAAATGACATATCTGATAAAGGGTGGACATCCAAAATATATAAAGAGCTCATGCACCTAAGGACACAAAAAGCAAATAATCCAATTAAAAAATGACCAGAGGAGCTGAACAGACAGTTCTCCAAAGAAGAAATTCAGATGGCCAACAGGCACGTGAAAAGATGCTCCACATCGCTAGTCATCAGAGAAATGCAAATTAAAACCAAAATGAGTTATCACCTCACAACAGTAAGGATCGACACCATCCAAAACACAAAGAACAACAAATGTTGGTGAGGTTGTGAAGGAAGGGGAACCCTCCTACACTGCTGGTGGGAATGTAAATTAGTTCAACCATTCTAGAAAGCAGTATGGAGGTTCCACAGAAAGCTCAAAATACAAATACCATTTGACCCAGGAATCCCACTTCTCGGAATTTACCCTATGAATACAGCAGCCCTGTTTGAAAAAGACAGATGCACCCCTATGTTTATCGCAGCACTATTTACAATAGCCAAGAAATGGAAGCAACCTAAGTGTCCATCAGTAGATGAATGGGTAAAGAAGAGGTGGTACATATGCACAGTGAAATATTATTCACCCAAAAGAAGAAAACAAATCCTTCCATTTGCAACAACATGGATGGAGCAAGAGGATATTATGCTCAGTGAAATAAGCGAGGCGGAGAAAGACAAGTCCCAAATGACTTCACCCATATGTGGAGTATAAGAACAAAGAAAAACTGAGGGAACAAAACAGCAGCACAATCACAGAACCCAAGAATGGACTCACAGTTACCAAAGGGAAAGGGACTGGGGAGGATGGGTGGGAAGGGAGGGATGAGGGCAGGGTAAAATTAAAGGGGGCATTACGATTAGCATGTATAAGGTGGTGTGGGGGCCCGGGGAGGGCTGTGCAATGCACGGAAGACAAGTAGTGATTCTACAACTTCTTACTACACTGATGGACAGTGACTATAATAGGGTTTGTGGGGTGGACTAGGTGAAGGAGGGAGCCTAGTAAATATAATGCTATTCATGTCATTGTGGATTAAGGATAACAAAATTCATTTAAAATAAATAAATAATACTTAATCAATAAATTTCAAAAACTAAATAAATTTGAAAAACTAAAAACTCTGACTGTCCTCTACATTTACCTGTTTTCGTTTCTCAGCCTCCAAAAATTTGGCTTTTGCAGCTTCTTCCTTCTTTATCCTCTTAGCCTGTGCATATAAAATAGGTCTCAAAGTCATGCAACAGCACCACCACAACCTGAATATGACCTTACACTTGAAAATGGGGCTCCATGCCTCACAAGGTTCAAAACAGTATGTAACATGTATGTAGACAATTACAGATTTCCCTTCAGTTTGTTACGTTTAACATACTAATTTCATTTCTAATGTATAGATTACACTTAAAATATACAAAAAAATTCTTAAATCGTAACAGTATGCCAGGCTTTCTTCTTCAAACTCTGTAAAAATTCTGAAATAATTTGAGTGTTATTTTACCTTAAAACTTAATCACAGAAAAGTGATGTTATGTCATTTGTTGCTTGTTCTCTGATTTTTTAAAGTACGACATCATCAGTGTAGAAAGTTTAGAAAAACAGAATAGATTTTAACAATAAAGGTTAAAGGACAAATAAGTAACATTTTAAAATGCACGTGTCTACTTTATTTGAAGTTTCTTTTGTAATACTTAAATTTGAGATAAATCCATTACTTAAATAACTTAAATGAAACATTAAACCCGATTTAACCTACTGTGGTTAAATTCAAGGTTTATTTTTTGAACTTTATAATCTTCAAGTCATTAACTAGTAGCTTCATAATTATCTAGTAGTAATTGCCAAAGTACTTTAATATTTTCAATTTGGAGTGTTTTAAAATTCATTTGAAATGGGTAAGGGAATATGTGTACATGTTTCTGCAAGGAAAAAACCTGTAACTGTGAAAACCTCAGCTAACCGCCTTGCTCAGGGAATAAGCCAATTTTTATGGCAACAGTTTCCTGAACAGCTAAGGGTTTGGGTTATAATAATTTTCAACATTAAAAAGCTTATTTTGGACAAAAGTACTTTGAATAATTTTGAGACATATACATGTACAGCTTAGACACAGTACACTTAACATAATTTGACTTTTTCTTGAGGACTTGGGCAGTTATTCTTGACATAAGTTACTCTACTACACAGTTTGATAACAGAAATGCCTTTTGGCCATAAAGGTGTTGAAAATTGCTTCCTATTTAACTACCAGATTACAGACTGTTGCTAGGCTTTGGAGTTTCTGTTTATCCTATTTTCCCTTGCTGTCTTAGCTATTCCTTTTGCTGTTGCCAGCATGTCCTTGAGCCTTATTCTGTCAGCCAAGTTCTGTCCGAACTCAGAAAACAAAGATGGTTAAACTGTTGGCACATTGAACACTCCTACTTTTGTCATGTTTCATTTCTAAATGAAAACCAGGTATCTAAATATAAGACTTAATGAAGTTTTGAAAAGTAAAGAGCATGAGTTTTAGCATATGATCATTATGACTATATTGGCTATTGAGAGGTTTCCCCTTTTTTTTTTCTTATTTCGTGGATTTTCACTATTAGGATTAGATAAACTTGCTAAGTAAGGTTCAGAGAGGTCCTTATTCGAAGCAATATGTATACAGATAATTTGTGATGGACATGTTAATTTGTATGAGTGAGAGAAGAGAAAAGACTAATAAAATTTTCATTTTTCAGACTTTAAAATACATGGCTATATTACTTTAAACATATCAAATTTAAGAATTCTACCTCTAGAATTTGCTGGGCTCGAAGTTCTTTTTCCATTCTGATTCGTTGTATTCTCTTAATTCTTTCCTATAGGAAAAATTATGACAATTTTAGATAATTAACTATCTAGGTGGAAGGTATTTAAGTGGAATCAAATAATGAAAGATGTAAGTACAGATTTACCAAAGGTTGCCCATGCTCGATATAAATTTTAATTATTTACTTTAACATTATATACATGCCACCTGTCTTAAATTGCTATGACTTTATAAAATGTCTCAAAACAATTTTAAAATACAAATGCTAAATAAGTATATAGAAACAACATAAACCAAGCTGGTTAAACTCAAGTCTTTATAAATATTTGCAAGTACAAGTAATACTCATTCGGAAATAAATATTGGACAGACAAGTAGGATAAAACAGTCTATCAGGAAATCAGGACACCTAAGGATAGTCCTGAGTTACTGTCACTCATTGCATGAACTTGAACAAATAGAACTACTCTTGCATAAAATAGGGGAGGCACTTGCTCTTTTTCTCACTGTCACAATTATATTAAAAAGGTTTTAAAAAGTGCACAGTACATCACGATTGTGTGAAGTATTAACAATTGCCGTAACATGATAAATGACATTTCTTTCAATAAATGCAGCAGGCCAAATACAGAAATAATTTGTAATAAATTATAAGTGGTGCTCAAATTCTCCAAATGTCATGTACTAGCTATTGTTTGAATTCAGCAATCTAAATTTTGATAATGTGACATTTTCATTTTAAAAAACCATTCCATATGCTATAAGCACATCGTTAACAATTTTAAATTCATATATCCCTTTTAAAGTCCCAAATTGGCACTGATGAGGATACTTTTAAAAGAATACACCTAAATACCATACTTGCAAATTGCAGCTTTCCTAGGACTTTCAGAGCCAACACATTTTATACTACTGTTTACTACAATACTAACCCCTATTTCCAATGCTAGTTGTACCTTTTGAAGCTATACTTTAATACATTTTTCTTTCTTTTTTTCAATTGATGTGATTGATCCCCTGCAGGATAATGAGATTTCTGGAATTTCTGTTGTGATTTTAGAAGACTGATCACATTGTATGATTTTGCTGATTGTGATCCTAGGTTT
The DNA here is from genome assembly GCF_030020395.1 of Manis pentadactyla. Lineage (NCBI taxonomy): Eukaryota > Metazoa > Chordata > Mammalia > Pholidota > Manidae > Manis > Manis pentadactyla. The sequence goes on from NC_080034.1 coordinate 71,150,847, forward strand.
TGAATATTATAGCTTGACAAAAATAAACATACAAGTGTATCTTTTGTTTTATTTACAAGTGTTAGAGAAGGTTGAACTGGATACACATTTGAAATATTTATTTAGATTAGAACTTCAGACCTAAGTATACTCTGAATTTAATCTTTAATCAAGTCAACAAAAGGCATTCATTATTCTCTTAAGCACAGAAATAGGTATAGAATCTTGGCCTTTACTCACCCAGTGTAGAGCTTCCTATTAGTCTGAGTGATTTATATGGATATACGAATATATACTTGGTAGTGCTTTCATTAGCAATAGCAGAGATAAGCATTATTTATAAATCATTACAGTGAAAGGAGCCAAGATGGCGGTGTGAGTAGAGCGGGGAAACCTCCTCCAAAAACCACGTATATTTTCGAAAATACAACAAATACGACTATCCCTAAAAGAGAGACCAGAAGATACAAGACAACAACCATGCTACATCCACAACTGCGAGAACCCAGCACCTCCGTAGGGGGAAAGATGGAAGCCACAGGCTGGCGGAACACGAGTGCCCCACACTTCAACTCCAGGCAGGAGGAGAGGAGTCAGAGCGGGGAGGGAGAGGGAGCCCAGGACTGCTAAATACCCAGCCCCAGACATCCGCACCAGGAGCACAGACACACAGCGTGTGGTGAGCTGGATACTAGAGAAACGGGAAAGTAAAACCTGAGAGCTGTCCCCACAGCCAGAGCCCCTGGGACAAAGTAAAGTGAGTGCTTTTTGAAAGTGTTCAAGGGACAGTAGCCTCACAGGTGGACGGAAACGCCACGGCGCAATCAGCCCAGTAACTGGGAATTCTGGGGAACTCTGGGCGCCCCAACACCCTGGGTGGCAGCGCTACCCGGAGGCCCCTCACGGTGACAAACAGCCTCCCTCCCATTTCCCCTCCGACGTGGCTCCGCCATAGCAGAACAGCAGGCTGAGGCCGGCCACTCCCACGGCAGCAGAGCAGAGCTTCCTCCACAACCGCCGGGCAAGAATAAGAAATCCTGTCTGCGCACAGCTGCCCAGCACAAGCCGCTAGGGGTCGCCGTTTACCCAGGAGAGGAAGGCCACAAACCAGCAAGAAGGGACCTTCACCCAGCCGACATACATGCCAGCTCCCCACAACTATTTCCATTGACATGAAAAGACAGAAGAATTTGATACAGACCAGACTAACCCAGACATCCACCCCTCAGAAGGAACCTGGGGAGATAGACCTAACCACTCTACCTGAAAAATAATTCAAAATAAAGGTCATAACCATGCTGACGGATCTTCGGAGAAATATGCAAGTGCTAAGGCATGAAGTCTGGAGGGAGATTACAGAAATAAAACAATCTCTGGAAGGACTTACGAGCAGACTGGATGAGGTGCAAGAGGCCTTTGATGGAATAGAAATCAGAGAACAGGAACGGAGAGAAGCTGACGCAGAGAGAGATAAAAGGATGTCCAAGAATGAAAGAATATTAAGTGAACTGTGTGGCGTGGCCAAACAAACGGAACAATCTTCAGATTATAGGGGTACCAGAAGAGGAAGCGAGAAAAAAGGGACAGAAAGTGTCCTACAAGAAACAATTGCTGAAAACTTCTCCAAAATGGAGGAGGAAATAGTTGCTCAGACCACGGAAGCACACAGAATTCCAAAGAGGACAACACCAAGACACACAATAATTAAAATGGCAAACATCAATGACTAGGAAGAGTCTTAAAGAGAGCTAGAGAGAGGAAAAAGGTCACCAACAAAGGAAAACCCATCAGGATATCATCAGACTTGTCAGCAGAAACCTTACAGGCCAGAACAGAATGGCATGATATATTTAATGCAACCAAACAGAAGGGCCTTGAACCAACAATACTCTATCCAGCACGATTATTATTTAAATATGAAGGAGGGAGTAAACAATGCCCAGACAAGCAAAAGTTGAGGGAATTTACCTCCCACAAACCACCTTGACAGGGTAATGTACAGGGGCAGCTCTAGATAGGAGCATGCCTAAGGCTAAACAGATGTCACCAGAGAAAATAAAATCACAACAGAGAAAGCAGACCAACCAAATACTAACTAAAGGCAAAAGATAATATAAACTACACACAAAAGCAGTTAAAGGAAACACAAAAGAGCACAGAATAAAACACGCAACATATAAAGAATGGAGGAGGAGGAATAAGAAAGGAGAGAAATAAAGAATTACCACACAGTGTCTGTAACTGCTCAATAAGCAAGTGAAGTTAGGCAGTAAGATACTAAAGAAGCGAACCTTGAACCTTTGGTAACTACAAATCTAAAGCCTACAATGGCAATAAGTACATATCTTTCAATAATCACCGTAAATGTAAATAAACTGAATGCAACAATCAAAAGACACAGAGTAATACAATGGATAAAAAAGCAAGACCCATCTATTTGCTGCTTACAAGAGACCCACCTCAAACCGAAACACATACAGAGACTAAAAGTCAAGGGATGGAAAATGATATTCCACGCAAACAACAGGGAGAAAAAAGCAGGAGTTGCAGTACTACAAGCAGACAAAATAGACTTAAAAATAAAGAAAGTCACAATAGATAAAGAAGAGCATTACGTAATGATAAAGTGGTCACTGCAACAAGAGGATATAACCATTAAAAATATTTATGCACCCAACACAGGAGCACCACCATATGTGAAACAAATACCAACAGAACTAAAAGGAGCATATAGAATGCAAAGCATTCCTTTTGGGAGACTTAAATACACCACACACTCCAAAGGATAGATCTCCCAGACAGAAAATAACTAAGCATACAGAGGCGCTGAACAACAAACTAGAACAGATGGACCAAATAGACATCTATAGAACTCTATATCCAAAAGCAACACGATACACATTCTTCTCAAGTGCACATGGAACATTCTCCAGAATAGACCAAATACTAGGCCACAAGAAGAGCCTCAGTAAATTCAAAAAAATTGAAATTGTACCAACCAACTTTTCAGACCACAAAGGAATAAAACTAGAACTAAATTGTACAAAGAAAGCAAAAAAGGCCCACAAACACATGGGGGCTTAGCAACGTGCTCCTAAATAATCAATGGATCAACAACCAGATTAAAATATAGATGAAGGAATATATGGAAACAAATGACAATAACACAATGCCCCAAGTTCTGTGGGATGCAGCAAAAGCAGTCTTAAGAGAAAGTATATAGCAATCCACCATATTTAAAGAAGGAAGAAAAATCCCAAATGAACAGTCAAATGTCACAATTATCGAAATTGGAAAAAGAAGAACGAATGAGGCCTAAAGTCAGCAGAAGGAGGGACATAATAAAGATCAACGAAGAAATAAATAGAATTCAGAACAATATATAGAAAAAAAAATCAATGAAACCAAGAGATGGTTCTTTCAGAAAATAAACAAAATAGACAAGCCTCCAGCCAGACTTATCAAGAGAAAAAGAGAATCAACACACACCAACAGAATCAGAAACGAGAAAGGAAAAATCACGATGAACCCCATAGAAATACAAAGAATTGTTAGAGAATACTATGAAAACCTGTATGCTAATAAGCTGGAAATCCTAGAAGAAATGGACTTCTTAGAAAAATACAACCTTCCAAGACTGACCAAGGAAGAAACACAAAATCTAAACAAACCAATTAAAAGCAAAGAAATTGAAGCGGTAATCAAAAACCTTCCCAGGAACAAAACCCCGGGCCAGATGGATTTACTTCAGAATTTCATCAGACATACAGAGAAGAAATAATACCCATTCTCCTTAAAGTTTTCCAAAAAATAGAAGAGGAGGCAATACTCCCAAACTCATTCTATGAAGCCAACATCACCCTAATATCAAAACCAGGCAAAGACCCCACCAAGAAAGAATATTACAGACAAATATCTCTGATGAACGTAGATGCAAAAATACTCAACAAAATACTACCAAACCAAATTCAAAAATACATCAAAAAGATCATACACCATGACCAAGTGGGATTCATCCCAGAGATGCAAGGATGGTACAACATTGGAAAACCAACCAACATCATCCACCACATAAATAAAAAGGACCAACACCACATGACGATCTCCATAGATTCTGAAAAAGCATTCGACAAAATTCAACATTCATTCATGACAAGAAGTCTCAACAAAATGGGTATGGAGGGCAAATACCTCAACATAATAAAGGCAATATATGATAAGCCCAAGGCCAACACCATACATAATAGTGAGAAGCTGAAAGCTTTTCCTCTGAGAGCGGGAACAAGACAGGGATCTCCATTCTCCCCACTGTTATTCAACATAATACTGGAGGTCCTAGGCACGGGAATTAGACAAAACAAAGAAATACAAGGAACCCAAACTGGTAAAGAAGAGGTTAAACTGTCACTATTGGCAGATGACATGATACTGTACAAAAAAAAACTCTAATATGCCCACACCAATATGCAGGCTTGATGCAATCCCTACCAAATTACCAACAACATTATTCAACGAACTGGAACAAAGAGTTCAAAACTTCATATGGAAACACCAAAGACCCCGAATAGCCAAAGCAATCCTGAGAAGGTAGAATAAAGTGGGGGGGGGGGGATCTCACTACCCAACTTCAAGCTCTACTACAAAGCCACAGTATTCAAAAACTGGACAACTACATGTAAGGGAATGAAACCAGATTATTGTCTAACCCCATAAACAAAAGAAATCTCAGAATGGATCAAAGATCTGATTGTAAGTCATGAAACCATAAAACTCTTTAAAGAAAACATGGGCAAAACTTTCTTGGACATAAACATGAGCAACTTCTTCATGCACGTATCTCCCCGGGCAAGGGAAACAAAGGCAAAAATGAACAAGTGGGACTATATCAAGCTGAAAAGCCTCTGTACATCAAAGGACGCCATCATTAGAACAGAAAGGTACCCTGCAGTATGGGAGAATATATTCATAAATGACAGATCCGATAAAGGGTTGACATCCAAAATATATAAAGAGCTCATGCACCTCAACAAATAAAAAGTGAATTATCCAATTAAAAAATTAGTAGAGGAGCTGAACAGGCAGTTCTCCAAAGAAGAAATTCAGATGGCCAACAGACACATGAAAAGATGCTCCACATCGCTTGTCATCAGAGAAATGCAAATTAAAAGCACGAGATATCACTTCACCCAGTACCGATCGCCACCATCCAAAAGACAAACAACAAATGTTAGCGAGGTTGTAGTGAGAGGGGAAGCCTCCTACACTGCTGGTGGGAATGTAAATTAGTTCAACCATTGTGGAATGTAGAATGGATGTTCTTCATAAAGCTCAAAATAGACAAACCATTCGACCCAGGAATTCCACTTCTAGGAATTTACCCTAAGAATGCAGCAGCCCAGTTTGAAAAAGACACATCCACCACTATGTTCATCACAGCACTATTTACAATAGCCAAGAAATGAAAGCAACCTAAGTGTCCATCAGTAGATGAATGGATAAAGAAGAGGTGGTACATATACACAGTGGAGTATTCTTCAGCCATAAGAACAAAACAAATCCTACCATTTGCAACAATATGGATGGATCTAGAGGGTATTATGCTCAGTGAAATAAGCCAGGCGGAGAAAGACAAGTAACAAATGACTTCACTCATATGTGGAGTATAAGAACAAAGAAAAACTGAAGGAACAAAACAGCAGCACAATCACAGAACCCAAGAACGGACTCACAGTTACCAAAGGGAAAGTAACTGGGAAGGATGGATGAAAAGGGAGGGATAAGGGCAGGGGAAAAATAAAGAGGGCATTACGATTAGCATGTATAATGTGGGGTGGGGGCCCGGGGAGGGCTGTGCAGTGCAGGGAAGACAAGTGGTGATTCTACAACATCTTACTATGCTGATAGACAGTGACTGGAAAGGGTTTTGTGGGGGGGACTTGGTGAAGGAGCGAGCCTAGTAAACATAATGTTCTTCATGTCATAGTGGATTAAGGATAACAAAATAAATAGAAAAAGGTAAGAACTATGACTGTCCTCAACATTTACCTGTTTTCGTTTCTCAGCCTCCAAAAATTTGGCTTTTGCAGCTTCTTCCTTCTTTATCCTCTTAGCCTGTGCATATAAAATAGGTCTCAAAGTCATGCAACAGCACCACCACAAACTGAATATAATCCTAGACCTGAAAATGGGGCTCCATGCCTCGCAAGGTACAATACAGTATGTAACATGTATGTAGACAATTACAGATTTCCCCTCAGTTTGTTACGTTTAACGTACTAATTTCATTTCTAAAGTATAGATTACACTTAAGATATACAAAAAATTCTTAAATCGTAACAGTATGTCAGGCTTTCTTCTTCAAACTCTGTAAAAATTCTGAAATAATTTGAGTGTTATTTTACCTTAAAACTTAATTACAGAAAAGTGATGTTAGGTCATTTGTTGTTTGTTCTCTGATTTTTTAAAGTAAAACATGATCAGTGTAGGAAGTTTAGAAAAACGGGATAGATTTTAACAATAAAGGTTAAAGGACAAATAAGTAACATTTTAAAATGCACGTGTCTACTTTATTTGAAGTTTCTTTTGTAATACTTAAAATTTGAGATAAATCCATTACTTAAATAACTTAAATGAAAAATTAAACCCGATTTAACCTACTGTGGTTAAATTCAAGGTTTTTTTCCCTAATATAATAGAAACATAACCTTTCATGAAGCACATCCTGAATATCAAGCTCATGCTATCAAATTTGAGCTTTATGATCTTCAAGTCATTAACTAGTAGCTTCATAATTATCCAGTAGTAATTGCCAATGTAATTTAATATTTTCAATTTGTAGCGTTTTAAAATTAATTTGAAATGGGTAAGGGAATATGTGTATATGTTTTTAGAAGGAAAAGATCTGTAACTGTGAAAACCTCAGCTAACCGCCTTGCTCAGGGAATAAGCCAATTTTTATGGCAACAGTTTCCTGAACAGCTAAGGGTTTGGGTTATAGTAATTTTCAACATTAAAAAGCTTGTTTTGGACAAAAGTACTTTGGATAATTTTGAGACATATACATGTACAGCTTAGACACAGTACACTTAACATAATTTGGCTTTTTCTTGAGGACTTGGGCAGTTATTCTTGACATCAGTTACTATACTACACAGTTTGATAACAGAAATGCCTTTGGGCCCGTAAGGTGTTGAAAATTGCTTCCTATTTAACTACCAGATTACAGACTGTTGCTAGGGTTTGGAGTTTCTGTTTATCCTATTTTCCCTTGCTGTCTTTTAGCTATTCCTTTTGCTGTTGCCAGCATGTCCTTGAGCCCTATTCTGTCAGCCCAGTTCTGCTGAACTCAGAAAACAAACCTGGTTAAAATATTTCCACATTAAACACTTACTTTTACTTTTGTCATGTTTTATTTCTAAATGAAAAGCAGGTATCTAACTATAAGACTTAATGACATTTTGAAAAGTTAAGAGCGTGAGTTTTAGCATATGATCTTTATGACTATATTGGCTATTGAGAGGTTTCCCCTTTCTTTTTTTTCCTTTACTTATTTCCTGGATTTTTACTATTAGGATTAGATAAACTTGCTAAGTATGGTTCAGAGAGGTCCTTATTCTATACATTATGTTTACAGATAACTTGTGATGGATATGTTAATTTGTATGAGTGAGAGAACAGACTGATAAAATTTTCATTTTTCAGACTTTAAAATACATGGCTATATTACTTTAATCATATGAAATTTAAGAATTCTACCTCTAGAATTTGCTGGGCTCGAAGTTCTTTTTCCATTCTGATTCGTTGTATTCTCTTAATTCTTTCCTATAGGAAAAATTATGACAATTTTAGATAATTAACTATCTAGGTGGAAGGTATTTAAGTGGAATCAAATAATGAAAGATGTAAGTACAGATTTACCAAAGGTTGCCCATGCTCGATATAAATTTTAATTATTTACTTTAACATTATATACATGCCACCTGTCTTAAATTGCTATGACTTTATAAAATGTCTCAAAACAATTTTAAAATACAAATGCTAAATAAGTATATAGAAACAACATAAACCAAGCTGGTTAAACTCAAGTCTTTATAAATATTTGCAAGTACAAGTAATACTCATTCGGAAATAAATATTGGACAGACAAGTAGGATAAAACAGTCTATCAGGAAATCAGGACACCTAAGGATAGTCCTGAGTTACTGTCACTCATTGCATGAACTTGAACAAATAGAACTACTCTTGCATAAAATAGGGGAGGCACTTGCTCTTTTTCTCACTGTCACAATTATATTAAAAAGGTTTTAAAAAGTGCACAGTACATCACGATTGTGTGAAGTATTAACAATTGCCGTAACATGATAAATGACATTTCTTTCAATAAATGCAGCAGGCCAAATACAGAAATAATTTGTAGTAAATTATAAGTGGTGCTCAAATTCTCTAAATGTCATGTACTAGCTATTGTTTGAATTCAGCAATCTAAATTTTGATAATGTGACATTTTCATTTTAAAAAACCATTCCATATGCTATAAGTACATCGTTAACAATTTTTAATTCATATATCCCATTGAAAGTCCCAAATTGGCACTGATGAGGATACTTTTAAAAGAATACACCTAAATACCCATACTTGCAAATTGCAGCTCTCCTAGGACTTTCAGAGTAAACACATTTTATACTACCGTTTATTACAATACTAACCCCTATTTCCAATGCTAGTTGTACCTTTTGAAACTATACTTTAATACATTTTTATTTCTTTTTTTCAATTGATGTGATTGATCCCCTGCAGGATAATGAGATTTCTGGAATTTCTGTTGTGATTTTAGAAGACTGATCACATTGTATGGTTTTGCTGATTGTGATCCTAGGTTTTGAATATTATAGCTTGACAAAAATAAACATACAAGTGTATCTTTTGTTTTATTTACAAGTGTTAGAGAAGGTTGCACTGGATACACATTTGAAATATTTCTTTAGATTTAGAACTTCAGACCTAAGTATACTTTGAATTTAATCTTTAATCAAGTCAACAAAAGGCATTCATTATTCTCTTAAGCACAGAAATAGGTATAGAATCTTGGCCTTTACTCACCCAGTGTAGAGCTTCCTATTAGTCTGAGAGATTTATATGGATATACGAAAATATACTTGGTAGTGCTTTCATTAGCAATAGCAGAGATAAGCATTATTTATAAATCATTAGAGTGGAAGGAGCCAAGATGGCGGTGTGAGTAGAGCGGGGAAACCTCCTCCAAAAACCACGCATATTTTCGAAAATACAACAAATATGACTATCCCTAAAAGAGAGACCAGAAGATACAGGACAACAACCATGCTACATACACACCTGCGAGAACCCAGCGCCTCCAAAGGGGGTAAGATGGAAGCCACAGCCCGGCGGAACACGAGTGCCCCTCACACCAACTACGGGCGGGAGGAGAGGAGTCAGAGCGGGGAGAGAGAGGGAGCCCAGGACTGCTAAATACCCAGCCCCAGACATCCGCACCAGGAGCACAGACACACAGCGTGTGGCGAGCTGGATACTAGAGAAACGGGAAAGTAAAACCTGCGAGCTGTCCCCACAGCCAGAGTCCCTGGGACAAAGAAAAGCGAGTGCTTTATGAAAGTGTTCAAGGGACAGTATCCTCACAGGTGGACGGAACAGCCCCGGCGCAATCAGCCCAGTAACTGGGAATTCTGGGGAACTCCGGGCGCCCCAACCCCCTGGGTGGCAGCGCTACTCGGAGGCCCCTCACGGTGACAAACAGCCTCCCTCCCATTTCCCCTCCGACGTGGCTCCGCCATAGCAGAACAGCAGCCTGAGGCCGGCCACTCCCACGGCAGCAGAGCAGAGCTTCCTCCACAAACCGCCGGGCAAGAATAAGAAACCCTGTCTGCGCACAGCTGAACAGCACAAGCCGCTAGGGGTTGCCGTTTACCCAGGAGAGGAAGGCCACAAACCAGCAAGAAGGGACCTTCACCCAGCCGACATACACGCCAGCTCCCCACAACTATTTCCATCGACATGAAAAGACAGAAGAATTTGATACAGACCGGACTAACCCAGACATCCATCCCTGAGAAGGAACCTGGGGAGATAGACCTAACCACTCTACCTGAAAAATAATTCAAAATAAAGGTCATAACCATGCTGACGGATCTTCGGAGAAATATGCAAGTGCTAAGGCATGAAGTCTGGAGGGAGATTACAGAAATAAAACAATCTCTGGAAGGACTTACGAGCAGACTGGATGAGGTGCAAGAGGCCTTTGATGGAATAGAAATCAGAGAACAGGAACGGAGAGAAGCTGACGCAGAGAGAGATAAAAGGATGTCCAAGAATGAAAGAATATTAAGAGAATTGTGTGGCGTGGCCAAACAAACGGAACAATCTTCAGATTATAGGGGTACCAGAAGAGGAAGAGAGAGAAAAAGGGACAGAAAGTGTCCTACAAGAAACAATTGCTGAAAACTTCTCCAAAATGGGGGAGGAAATAGTTGCTCAGACAACGGAAGCACACAGAATTCCAAAGAGGACAACACCAAGACACATAATAATTAAAATGGCAAACATCAATGACTAGGAAGAGTCTTAAAGAGAGCTAGAGAGAGGGAAAAGGTCACCTACAAAGGAAAACCCATCAGGATATCATCAGACTTGTCAGCAGAAACCTTACAGGACAGAACAGAATGGCATGATATATTTAATGCAACCAAACAGAACGGCCTTGTACCAACAATACTCTATCCAGAACGATTATTATTTAAATATGAAGGAGGGAGTAAACAATTCCCAGACAAGCAAAAGTTGAGAGAATTTACCTCCCAGAAACCACTTTTACAGGGTAATGTACAGGGGCAGCTCTAGATAGGAGCATTCCTAAGGCTAGACAGATGTCACCAGAGCAAATAAAATCACAGCAGAGAAAGCAGACGAACCAAATACTAACTAAAGGCAAAAGATAATATAAACTACACACAAAAGCAGTTAATGGAAACACAAAAGAGCACAGAATAAAACACGCAAAATATAAAGAATGGAGGAGCAGGAATAAGAAAGGAGAGAAATAAAGAATTACCACACAGTGTCTGTAACTGCTCAATAAGCAAGTGAAGTTAGGCAGTAAGATACTAAAGAAGCAAACCTTGAACCTTTGGTAACTACAAATCTAAAGCCTACAATGGCAATAAGTACATATCTTTCAATAATCACCGTAAATGTAAATAAACTGAATGCAACAATCAAAAGACACAGAGTAATACAATGGATAAAAAAGCAAGACCCATCTATTTGCTGCTTACAAGAGACCCACCTCAAACCGAAACACATACAGAGACTAAAAGTCAAGGGATGGAAAATGATATTCCACGCAAACAACAGGGAGAAAAAAGCAGGAGTTGCAGTACTACAAGCAGACAAAATAGACTTAAAAATAAAGAAAGTCACAATAGATAAAGAAGAGCATTACGTAATGATAAAGTGGTCACTGCAACAAGAGGATATAACCATTAAAAATATTTATGCACCCAACACAGGAGCACCACCATATGTGAAACAAATACCAACAGAACTAAAAGGAGCATATAGAATGCAAAGCATTCCTTTTGGGAGACTTAAATACACCACACACTCCAAAGGATAGATCTCCCAGACAGAAAATAACTAAGCATACAGAGGCGCTGAACAACAAACTAGAACAGATGGACCAAATAGACATCTATAGAACTCTATATCCAAAAGCAACACGATACACATTCTTCTCAAGTGCACATGGAACATTCTCCAGAATAGACCAAATACTAGGCCACAAGAAGAGCCTCAGTAAATTCAAAAAAATTGAAATTCTACCAACCAACTTTTCAGACCACAAAGGAATAAAACTAGAACTAAATTGTACAAAGAAAGCAAAAAAGGCCCACAAACACATGGGGGCTTAGCAACGTGCTCCTAAATAATCAATGGATCAACAACCAGATTAAAATATAGATGAAGGAATATATGGAAACAAATGACAATAACACAATGCCCCAAGTTCTGTGGGATGCAGCAAAAGCAGTCTTAAGAGAAAGTATATAGCAATCCACCATATTTAAAGAAGGAAGAAAAATCCCAAATGAACAGTCAAATGTCACAATTATCGAAATTGGAAAAAGAAGAACGAATGAGGCCTAAAGTCAGCAGAAGGAGGGACATAATAAAGATCAACGAAGAAATAAATAGAATTCAGAACAATATATAGAAAAAAAAAATCAATGAAACCAAGAGATGGTTCTTTCAGAAAATAAACAAAATAGACAAGCCTCCAGCCAGACTTATCAAGAGAAAAAGAGAATCAACACACACCAACAGAATCAGAAACGAGAAAGGAAAAATCACGATGAACCCCATAGAAATACAAAGAATTGTTAGAGAATACTATGAAAACCTGTATGCTAATAAGCTGGAAATCCTAGAAGAAATGGACTTCTTAGAAAAATACAACCTTCCAAGACTGACCAAGGAAGAAACACAAAATCTAAACAAACCAATTAAAAGCAAAGAAATTGAAGCGGTAATCAAAAACCTTCCCAGGAACAAAACCCCGGGCCAGATGGATTTACTTCAGAATTTCATCAGACATACAGAGAAGAAATAATACCCATTCTCCTTAAAGTTTTCCAAAAAATAGAAGAGGAGGCAATACTCCCAAACTCATTCTATGAAGCCAACATCACCCTAATATCAAAACCAGGCAAAGACCCCACCAAGAAAGAATATTACAGACAAATATCTCTGATGAACGTAGATGCAAAAATACTCAACAAAATACTACCAAACCAAATTCAAAAATACATCAAAAAGATCATACACCATGACCAAGTGGGATTCATCCCAGGGATGCAAGGATGGTACAACATTCGAAAACCAACCAACATCATCCACCACATAAATAAAAAGGACCAACACCACATGACGATCTCCATAGATTCTGAAAAAGCATTCGACAAAATTCAACATCCATTCATGACAAGAACTCTCAACAAAATGGGTATGGAGGGCAAATACCTCAACATAATAAAGGCAACATATGATAAGCCCACAGCCAACATCATACATAATAGTGAGAAGCTGAAAGCTTTTCCTCTGAGAGCGGGAACAAGACAGGGATCCCCATTCTCCCCACTGTTATTCAACATAATACTGGAGGTCCTAGGCACAGGAATTAGACAAAACAAAGAAATACAAGGAACCCAAACTGGTAAAGAAGAGGTTAAACTGTCACTATTCGCAAATGACATGATACTGTACAAAAAAAACTCTAATATGCCCACACCAATATGCAGGTTTGATGCAATCCCTACCAAATTACCAACAACATTGTTCAACGAACTGGAACAAATAGTTCAAAAATTCATATGGAAACACCAAAGACCCCGAATAGCCAAAGCAATCCTGAGAAGGTAGAATAAAGTGTGTGTGTGGGGGGGGAATCTCACTCCCCAACTTCAAGCTCTACTACAAAGCCACAGTATTCAAAAACTGGACAACTACATGTAAGGGAATGAAACCAGATTATTGTCTAACCCCATAAACAAAAGAAATCTCAGAATGGATCAAAGATCTGATTGTAAGTCATGAAACCATAAAACTCTTTAAAGAAAACATGGGCAAAACTTTCTTGGACATAAACATGAGCAACTTCTTCATGCACGTATCTCCCCGGGCAAGGGAAACAAAGGCAAAAATGAACAAGTGGGACTATATCAAGCTGAAAAGCCTCTGTACATCAAAGGACGCCATCATTAGAACAGAAAGGTACCCTGCAGTATGGGAGAATATATTAACAAATGACAGATCCTATAAAGGGTTGACATCCAAAATATATAAAGAGCTCACGCACCTCAACAAATAAAAAGTGAATTATCCAATTAAAAAATTAGTAGAGGAGCTGAACAGACAGTTCTCCAAAGAAGAAATTCAGATGGCCAACAGACACATGAAAAGATGCTCCACATCGCTTGTCATCAGAGAAATGCAAATTAAAAGCACGAGATATCACCTCACCCAGTACCGATCGCCACCATCCAAAAGACAAACAACAAATGTTAGCGAGGTTGTAGTGAGAGGGGAAGCCTCCTACACTGCTGGTGGGAATGTAAATTAGTTCAACCATTGTGGAATGTAGAATGGATGTTCTTCATAAAGCTCAAAATAGACAAACCATTCGACCCAGGAATTCCACTTCTAGGAATTTACCCTAAGAATGCAGCAGCCCAGTTTGAAAAAGACACATCCACCACTATGTTCATCACAGCACTATTTACAATAGCCAAGAAATGAAAGCAACCTAAGTGTCCATCAGTAGATGAATGGATAAAGAAGAGGTGGTACATATACACAGTGGAGTATTCTTCAGCCATAAGAACAAAACAAATCCTACCATTTGCAACAATATGGATGGATCTAGAGGGTATTATGCTCAGTGAAATAAGCCAGGCGGAGAAAGACAAGTAACAAATGACTTCACTCATATGTGGAGTATAAGAACAAAGAAAAACTGAAGGAACAAAACAGCAGCACAATCACAAAACCCAAGAATGGACTCACAGTTACCAAAGGGAAAGTAACTGGGAAGGATGGATGAAAAGGGAGGGATAAGGGCAGGGGAAAAATAAAGAGGGCATTACGATTAGCATGTATAATGTGGGGTGGGGGACCGGGGAGGGCTGTGCAGTGCAGGGAAGACAAGTGGTGATTCTACAACATCTTACTATGCTGATAGACAGTGACTGGAAAGGGTTTTGTGGGGGGGACTTGGTGAAGGAGGGAGCCTAGTAAACATAATGTTCTTCATGTCATAGTGGATTAAGGATAACAAAATAAATAGAAAAAGGTAAGAACTATGACTGTCCTCAACATTTACCTGTTTTCGTTTCTCAGCCTCCAAAAATTTGGCTTTTGCAGCTTCTTCCTTCTTTATCCTCTTAGCCTGTGCATATAAAATAGGTCTCAAAGTCATGCAACAGCACCACCACAAACTGAATATAATCCTAGACCTGAAAATGGGGCTCCATGCCTCGCAAGGTACAATACAGTATGTAACATGTATGTAGACAATTACAGATTTCCCCTCAGTTTGTTACGTTTAACGTACTAATTTCATTTCTAAAGTATAGATTACACTTAAGATATACAAAAAATTCTTAAATCGTAACAGTATGTCAGGCTTTCTTCTTCAAACTCTGTAAAAATTCTGAAATAATTTGAGTGTTATTTTACCTTAAAACTTAATTACAGAAAAGTGATGTTAGGTCATTTGTTGTTTGTTCTCTGATTTTTTAAAGTAAAACATGATCAGTGTAGGAAGTTTAGAAAAACGGGATAGATTTTAACAATAAAGGTTAAAGGACAAATAAGTAACATTTTAAAATGCACGTGTCTACTTTATTTGAAGTTTCTTTTGTAATACTTAAAATTTGAGATAAATCCATTACTTAAATAACTTAAATGAAAAATTAAACCCGATTTAACCTACTGTGGTTAAATTCAAGGTTTTTTTCCCTAATATAATAGAAACATAACCTTTCATGAAGCACATCCTGAATATCAAGCTCATGCTATCAAATTTGAGCTTTATAATCTTCAAGTCATTAACTAGTAGCTTCGTAATTATCTACTAGTAATTGCCAATGTACTTTAATATTTTCAATTTGGAGGGTTTTAAAATTAATTTGAAATGGGTAAGGGAATATGTGTATATGTTTTTAGAAGGAAAAGATCTGTAACTGTGAAAACCTCAGCTAACCGCCTTGCTCAGGGAATAAGCCAATTTTTATGGCAACAGTTTCCTGAACAGCTAAGGGTTTGGGTTATAGTAATTTTCAACATTAAAAAGCTTGTTTTGGACAAAAGTACTTTGGGTAATTTTGAGACATATACATGTACAGCTTAGACACAGTACACTTAACATAATTTGGCTTTTTCTTGAGGACTTGGGCAGTTATTCTTGACATCAGTTACTATACTACACAGTTTGATAACAGAAATGCCTTTGGGCCCGTAAGGTGTTGAAAATTGCTTCCTATTTAACTACCAGATTACAGACTGTTGCTAGGCTTTGGAGTTTCTGTTTATCCTATTTTCCCTTGCTGTCTTTTAGCTATTCCTTTTGCTGTTGCCAGCATGTCCTTGAGCCCTATTCTGTCAGCCCAGTTCTGCTGAACTCAGAAAACAAACCTGGTTAAAATATTTCCACATTAAACACTTACTTTTACTTTTGTCATGTTTTATTTCTAAATGAAAAGCAGGTATCTAACTATAAGACTTAATGACATTTTGAAAAGTTAAGAGCGTGAGTTTTAGCATATGATCTTTATGACTATATTGGCTATTGAGAGGTTTCCCCTTTCTTTTTTTTCCTTTACTTATTTCCTGGATTTTTACTATTAGGATTAGATAAACTTGCTAAGTATGGTTCAGAGAGGTCCTTATTCTATACATTATGTTTACAGATAACTTGTGATGGATATGTTAATTTGTATGAGTGAGAGAACAGACTGATAAAATTTTCATTTTTCAGACTTTAAAATACATGGCTATATTACTTTAATCATATGAAATTTAAGAATTCTACCTCTAGAATTTGCTGGGCTCGAAGTTCTTTTTCCATTCTGATTTGTTGTATTCTCTTAATTCTTTCCTACAGGAAAAATTATGACAATTTTAGATAATTAACTATCTAGGTGGAAGGTATTTAAGTGGAATCAAATAATGAAAGATGTAAGTACAGATTTACCAAAGGTTGCCCATGCTCGATATAAATTTTAATTATTTACTTTAACATTATATACATGCCACCTGTCTTAAATTGCTATGACTTTATAAAATGTCTCAAAACAATTTTAAAATACAAATGCTAAATAAGTATATAGAAACAACATAAACCAAGCTGGTTAAACTCAAGTCTTTATAAATATTTGCAAGTACAAGTAATACTCATTCGGAAATAAATATTGGACAGACAAGTAGGATAAAACAGTCTATCAGGAAATCAGGACACCTAAGGATAGTCCTGAGTTACTGTCACTCATTGCATGAACTTGAACAAATAGAACTACTCTTGCATAAAATAGGGGAGGCACTTGCTCTTTTTCTCACTGTCACAAATAAATTAAAAATGCTTAAAGAAGTGCACAGAACATCGTGATTGTACGAAGTACCAACAACTGCTGTAACATGATAAATGACATTTCTTTCAATAAATGCAGCAGGCCAAATACAGAAATAATTTGTAGTAAATTATAAGTGGTGCTCAAATTCTCTAAATGTCATGTACTAGCTATTGTTTGAATTCAGCAATCTAAATTTTGATAATGTGACATTTCCATTTTAAAAAACCATTCCATATGCTATAAGTACATCGTTAACAATTTTTAATTCATATATCCCATTGAAAGTCCCAAATTGGCACTGATGAGGATACTTTTAAAAGAATACACCTAAATACCCATACTTGCAAATTGCAGCTCTCCTAGGACTTTCAGAGTAAACACATTTTATACTACCGTTTACTACAATACTAACCCCTATTTCCAATGCTAGTTGTACCTTTTGAAACTATACTTTAATACATTTTTATTTCTTTTTTTCAATTGATGTGATTGATCCCCTGCAGGATAATGAGATTTCTGGAATTTCTGTTGTGATTTTAGAAGACTGATCACATTGTATGGTTTTGCTGATTGTGATCCTAGGTTTTGAATATTATAGCTTGACAAAAATAAACATACAAGTGTATCTTTTGTTTTATTTACAAGTGTTAGAGAAGGTTGCACTGGATACACATTTGAAATATTTCTTTAGATTTAGAACTTCAGACCTAAGTATACTTTGAATTTAATCTTTAATCAAGTCAACAAAAGGCATTCATTATTCTCTTAAGCACAGAAATAGGTATAGAATCTTGGCCTTTACTCACCCAGTGTAGAGCTTCCTATTAGTCTGAGAGATTTATATGGATATACGAAAATATACTTGGTAGTGCTTTCATTAGCAATAGCAGAGATAAGCATTATTTATAAATCATTAGAGTGGAAGGAGCCAAGATGGCGGTGTGAGTAGAGCGGGGAAACCTCCTCCAAAAACCACGCATATTTTCGAAAATACAACAAATATGACTATCCCTAAAAGAGAGACCAGAAGATACAGGACAACAACCATGCTACATACACACCTGCGAGAACCCAGCGCCTCCAAAGGGGGTAAGATGGAAGCCACAGCCCGGCGGAACACGAGTGCCCCTCACACCAACTACGGGCGGGAGGAGAGGAGTCAGAGCGGGGAGAGAGAGGGAGCCCAGGACTGCTAAATACCCAGCCCCAGACATCCGCACCAGGAGCACAGACACACAGCGTGTGGCGAGCTGGATACTAGAGAAACGGGAAAGTAAAACCTGCGAGCTGTCCCCACAGCCAGAGTCCCTGGGACAAAGAAAAGCGAGTGCTTTATGAAAGTGTTCAAGGGACAGTATCCTCACAGGTGGACGGAACAGCCCCGGCGCAATCAGCCCAGTAACTGGGAATTCTGGGGAACTCCGGGCGCCCCAACCCCCTGGGTGGCAGCGCTACTCGGAGGCCCCTCACGGTGACAAACAGCCTCCCTCCCATTTCCCCTCCGACGTGGCTCCGCCATAGCAGAACAGCAGCCTGAGGCCGGCCACTCCCACGGCAGCAGAGCAGAGCTTCCTCCACAAACCGCCGGGCAAGAATAAGAAACCCTGTCTGCGCACAGCTGAACAGCACAAGCCGCTAGGGGTTGCCGTTTACCCAGGAGAGGAAGGCCACAAACCAGCAAGAAGGGACCTTCACCCAGCCGACATACACGCCAGCTCCCCACAACTATTTCCATCGACATGAAAAGACAGAAGAATTTGATACAGACCGGACTAACCCAGACATCCATCCCTGAGAAGGAACCTGGGGAGATAGACCTAACCACTCTACCTGAAAAATAATTCAAAATAAAGGTCATAACCATGCTGACGGATCTTCGGAGAAATATGCAAGTGCTAAGGCATGAAGTCTGGAGGGAGATTACAGAAATAAAACAATCTCTGGAAGGACTTACGAGCAGACTGGATGAGGTGCAAGAGGCCTTTGATGGAATAGAAATCAGAGAACAGGAACGGAGAGAAGCTGACGCAGAGAGAGATAAAAGGATGTCCAAGAATGAAAGAATATTAAGAGAATTGTGTGGCGTGGCCAAACAAACGGAACAATCTTCAGATTATAGGGGTACCAGAAGAGGAAGAGAGAGAAAAAGGGACAGAAAGTGTCCT
Organism: Manis pentadactyla; assembly: GCF_030020395.1. Lineage (NCBI taxonomy): Eukaryota > Metazoa > Chordata > Mammalia > Pholidota > Manidae > Manis > Manis pentadactyla. The sequence continues at coordinate 71,170,150 of NC_080034.1, forward strand.
ACAAGAAACAATTGCTGAAAACTTCTCCAAAATGGGGGAGGAAATAGTTGCTCAGACAACGGAAGCACACAGAATTCCAAAGAGGACAACACCAAGACACATAATAATTAAAATGGCAAACATCAATGACTAGGAAGAGTCTTAAAGAGAGCTAGAGAGAGGGAAAAGGTCACCTACAAAGGAAAACCCATCAGGATATCATCAGACTTGTCAGCAGAAACCTTACAGGACAGAACAGAATGGCATGATATATTTAATGCAACCAAACAGAACGGCCTTGTACCAACAATACTCTATCCAGAACGATTATTATTTAAATATGAAGGAGGGAGTAAACAATTCCCAGACAAGCAAAAGTTGAGAGAATTTACCTCCCAGAAACCACTTTTACAGGGTAATGTACAGGGGCAGCTCTAGATAGGAGCATTCCTAAGGCTAGACAGATGTCACCAGAGCAAATAAAATCACAGCAGAGAAAGCAGACGAACCAAATACTAACTAAAGGCAAAAGATAATATAAACTACACACAAAAGCAGTTAATGGAAACACAAAAGAGCACAGAATAAAACACGCAAAATATAAAGAATGGAGGAGCAGGAATAAGAAAGGAGAGAAATAAAGAATTACCACACAGTGTCTGTAACTGCTCAATAAGCAAGTGAAGTTAGGCAGTAAGATACTAAAGAAGCAAACCTTGAACCTTTGGTAACTACAAATCTAAAGCCTACAATGGCAATAAGTACATATCTTTCAATAATCACCGTAAATGTAAATAAACTGAATGCAACAATCAAAAGACACAGAGTAATACAATGGATAAAAAAGCAAGACCCATCTATTTGCTGCTTACAAGAGACCCACCTCAAACCGAAACACATACAGAGACTAAAAGTCAAGGGATGGAAAATGATATTCCACGCAAACAACAGGGAGAAAAAAGCAGGAGTTGCAGTACTACAAGCAGACAAAATAGACTTAAAAATAAAGAAAGTCACAATAGATAAAGAAGAGCATTACGTAATGATAAAGTGGTCACTGCAACAAGAGGATATAACCATTAAAAATATTTATGCACCCAACACAGGAGCACCACCATATGTGAAACAAATACCAACAGAACTAAAAGGAGCATATAGAATGCAAAGCATTCCTTTTGGGAGACTTAAATACACCACACACTCCAAAGGATAGATCTCCCAGACAGAAAATAACTAAGCATACAGAGGCGCTGAACAACAAACTAGAACAGATGGACCAAATAGACATCTATAGAACTCTATATCCAAAAGCAACACGATACACATTCTTCTCAAGTGCACATGGAACATTCTCCAGAATAGACCAAATACTAGGCCACAAGAAGAGCCTCAGTAAATTCAAAAAAATTGAAATTCTACCAACCAACTTTTCAGACCACAAAGGAATAAAACTAGAACTAAATTGTACAAAGAAAGCAAAAAAGGCCCACAAACACATGGGGGCTTAGCAACGTGCTCCTAAATAATCAATGGATCAACAACCAGATTAAAATATAGATGAAGGAATATATGGAAACAAATGACAATAACACAATGCCCCAAGTTCTGTGGGATGCAGCAAAAGCAGTCTTAAGAGAAAGTATATAGCAATCCACCATATTTAAAGAAGGAAGAAAAATCCCAAATGAACAGTCAAATGTCACAATTATCGAAATTGGAAAAAGAAGAACGAATGAGGCCTAAAGTCAGCAGAAGGAGGGACATAATAAAGATCAACGAAGAAATAAATAGAATTCAGAACAATATATAGAAAAAAAAAATCAATGAAACCAAGAGATGGTTCTTTCAGAAAATAAACAAAATAGACAAGCCTCCAGCCAGACTTATCAAGAGAAAAAGAGAATCAACACACACCAACAGAATCAGAAACGAGAAAGGAAAAATCACGATGAACCCCATAGAAATACAAAGAATTGTTAGAGAATACTATGAAAACCTGTATGCTAATAAGCTGGAAATCCTAGAAGAAATGGACTTCTTAGAAAAATACAACCTTCCAAGACTGACCAAGGAAGAAACACAAAATCTAAACAAACCAATTAAAAGCAAAGAAATTGAAGCGGTAATCAAAAACCTTCCCAGGAACAAAACCCCGGGCCAGATGGATTTACTTCAGAATTTCATCAGACATACAGAGAAGAAATAATACCCATTCTCCTTAAAGTTTTCCAAAAAATAGAAGAGGAGGCAATACTCCCAAACTCATTCTATGAAGCCAACATCACCCTAATATCAAAACCAGGCAAAGACCCCACCAAGAAAGAATATTACAGACAAATATCTCTGATGAACGTAGATGCAAAAATACTCAACAAAATACTACCAAACCAAATTCAAAAATACATCAAAAAGATCATACACCATGACCAAGTGGGATTCATCCCAGGGATGCAAGGATGGTACAACATTCGAAAACCAACCAACATCATCCACCACATAAATAAAAAGGACCAACACCACATGACGATCTCCATAGATTCTGAAAAAGCATTCGACAAAATTCAACATCCATTCATGACAAGAACTCTCAACAAAATGGGTATGGAGGGCAAATACCTCAACATAATAAAGGCAACATATGATAAGCCCACAGCCAACATCATACATAATAGTGAGAAGCTGAAAGCTTTTCCTCTGAGAGCGGGAACAAGACAGGGATCCCCATTCTCCCCACTGTTATTCAACATAATACTGGAGGTCCTAGGCACAGGAATTAGACAAAACAAAGAAATACAAGGAACCCAAACTGGTAAAGAAGAGGTTAAACTGTCACTATTCGCAAATGACATGATACTGTACAAAAAAAACTCTAATATGCCCACACCAATATGCAGGTTTGATGCAATCCCTACCAAATTACCAACAACATTGTTCAACGAACTGGAACAAATAGTTCAAAAATTCATATGGAAACACCAAAGACCCCGAATAGCCAAAGCAATCCTGAGAAGGTAGAATAAAGTGTGTGTGTGTGGGGGGAATCTCACTCCCCAACTTCAAGCTCTACTACAAAGCCACAGTATTCAAAAACTGGACAACTACATGTAAGGGAATGAAACCAGATTATTGTCTAACCCCATAAACAAAAGAAATCTCAGAATGGATCAAAGATCTGATTGTAAGTCATGAAACCATAAAACTCTTTAAAGAAAACATGGGCAAAACTTTCTTGGACATAAACATGAGCAACTTCTTCATGCACGTATCTCCCCGGGCAAGGGAAACAAAGGCAAAAATGAACAAGTGGGACTATATCAAGCTGAAAAGCCTCTGTACATCAAAGGACGCCATCATTAGAACAGAAAGGTACCCTGCAGTATGGGAGAATATATTAACAAATGACAGATCCTATAAAGGGTTGACATCCAAAATATATAAAGAGCTCACGCACCTCAACAAATAAAAAGTGAATTATCCAATTAAAAAATTAGTAGAGGAGCTGAACAGACAGTTCTCCAAAGAAGAAATTCAGATGGCCAACAGACACATGAAAAGATGCTCCACATCGCTTGTCATCAGAGAAATGCAAATTAAAAGCACGAGATATCACCTCACCCAGTACCGATCGCCACCATCCAAAAGACAAACAACAAATGTTAGCGAGGTTGTAGTGAGAGGGGAAGCCTCCTACACTGCTGGTGGGAATGTAAATTAGTTCAACCATTGTGGAATGTAGAATGGATGTTCTTCATAAAGCTCAAAATAGACAAACCATTCGACCCAGGAATTCCACTTCTAGGAATTTACCCTAAGAATGCAGCAGCCCAGTTTGAAAAAGACACATCCACCACTATGTTCATCACAGCACTATTTACAATAGCCAAGAAATGAAAGCAACCTAAGTGTCCATCAGTAGATGAATGGATAAAGAAGAGGTGGTACATATACACAGTGGAGTATTCTTCAGCCATAAGAACAAAACAAATCCTACCATTTGCAACAATATGGATGGATCTAGAGGGTATTATGCTCAGTGAAATAAGCCAGGCGGAGAAAGACAAGTAACAAATGACTTCACTCATATGTGGAGTATAAGAACAAAGAAAAACTGAAGGAACAAAACAGCAGCACAATCACAAAACCCAAGAATGGACTCACAGTTACCAAAGGGAAAGTAACTGGGAAGGATGGATGAAAAGGGAGGGATAAGGGCAGGGGAAAAATAAAGAGGGCATTACGATTAGCATGTATAATGTGGGGTGGGGGACCGGGGAGGGCTGTGCAGTGCAGGGAAGACAAGTGGTGATTCTACAACATCTTACTATGCTGATAGACAGTGACTGGAAAGGGTTTTGTGGGGGGGACTTGGTGAAGGAGGGAGCCTAGTAAACATAATGTTCTTCATGTCATAGTGGATTAAGGATAACAAAATAAATAGAAAAAGGTAAGAACTATGACTGTCCTCAACATTTACCTGTTTTCGTTTCTCAGCCTCCAAAAATTTGGCTTTTGCAGCTTCTTCCTTCTTTATCCTCTTAGCCTGTGCATATAAAATAGGTCTCAAAGTCATGCAACAGCACCACCACAAACTGAATATAATCCTAGACCTGAAAATGGGGCTCCATGCCTCGCAAGGTACAATACAGTATGTAACATGTATGTAGACAATTACAGATTTCCCCTCAGTTTGTTACGTTTAACGTACTAATTTCATTTCTAAAGTATAGATTACACTTAAGATATACAAAAAATTCTTAAATCGTAACAGTATGTCAGGCTTTCTTCTTCAAACTCTGTAAAAATTCTGAAATAATTTGAGTGTTATTTTACCTTAAAACTTAATTACAGAAAAGTGATGTTAGGTCATTTGTTGTTTGTTCTCTGATTTTTTAAAGTAAAACATGATCAGTGTAGGAAGTTTAGAAAAACGGGATAGATTTTAACAATAAAGGTTAAAGGACAAATAAGTAACATTTTAAAATGCACGTGTCTACTTTATTTGAAGTTTCTTTTGTAATACTTAAAATTTGAGATAAATCCATTACTTAAATAACTTAAATGAAAAATTAAACCCGATTTAACCTACTGTGGTTAAATTCAAGGTTTTTTTCCCTAATATAATAGAAACATAACCTTTCATGAAGCACATCCTGAATATCAAGCTCATGCTATCAAATTTGAGCTTTATAATCTTCAAGTCATTAACTAGTAGCTTCGTAATTATCTACTAGTAATTGCCAATGTACTTTAATATTTTCAATTTGGAGGGTTTTAAAATTAATTTGAAATGGGTAAGGGAATATGTGTATATGTTTTTAGAAGGAAAAGATCTGTAACTGTGAAAACCTCAGCTAACCGCCTTGCTCAGGGAATAAGCCAATTTTTATGGCAACAGTTTCCTGAACAGCTAAGGGTTTGGGTTATAGTAATTTTCAACATTAAAAAGCTTGTTTTGGACAAAAGTACTTTGGGTAATTTTGAGACATATACATGTACAGCTTAGACACAGTACACTTAACATAATTTGGCTTTTTCTTGAGGACTTGGGCAGTTATTCTTGACATCAGTTACTATACTACACAGTTTGATAACAGAAATGCCTTTGGGCCCGTAAGGTGTTGAAAATTGCTTCCTATTTAACTACCAGATTACAGACTGTTGCTAGGCTTTGGAGTTTCTGTTTATCCTATTTTCCCTTGCTGTCTTTTAGCTATTCCTTTTGCTGTTGCCAGCATGTCCTTGAGCCCTATTCTGTCAGCCCAGTTCTGCTGAACTCAGAAAACAAACCTGGTTAAAATATTTCCACATTAAACACTTACTTTTACTTTTGTCATGTTTTATTTCTAAATGAAAAGCAGGTATCTAACTATAAGACTTAATGACATTTTGAAAAGTTAAGAGCGTGAGTTTTAGCATATGATCTTTATGACTATATTGGCTATTGAGAGGTTTCCCCTTTCTTTTTTTTCCTTTACTTATTTCCTGGATTTTTACTATTAGGATTAGATAAACTTGCTAAGTATGGTTCAGAGAGGTCCTTATTCTATACATTATGTTTACAGATAACTTGTGATGGATATGTTAATTTGTATGAGTGAGAGAACAGACTGATAAAATTTTCATTTTTCAGACTTTAAAATACATGGCTATATTACTTTAATCATATGAAATTTAAGAATTCTACCTCTAGAATTTGCTGGGCTCGAAGTTCTTTTTCCATTCTGATTTGTTGTATTCTCTTAATTCTTTCCTACAGGAAAAATTATGACAATTTTAGATAATTAACTATCTAGGTGGAAGGTATTTAAGTGGAATCAAATAATGAAAGATGTAAGTACAGATTTACCAAAGGTTGCCCATGCTCGATATAAATTTTAATTATTTACTTTAACATTATATACATGCCACCTGTCTTAAATTGCTATGACTTTATAAAATGTCTCAAAACAATTTTAAAATACAAATGCTAAATAAGTATATAGAAACAACATAAACCAAGCTGGTTAAACTCAAGTCTTTATAAATATTTGCAAGTACAAGTAATACTCATTCGGAAATAAATATTGGACAGACAAGTAGGATAAAACAGTCTATCAGGAAATCAGGACACCTAAGGATAGTCCTGAGTTACTGTCACTCATTGCATGAACTTGAACAAATAGAACTACTCTTGCATAAAATAGGGGAGGCACTTGCTCTTTTTCTCACTGTCACAAATAAATTAAAAATGCTTAAAGAAGTGCACAGAACATCGTGATTGTACGAAGTACCAACAACTGCTGTAACATGATAAATGACATTTCTTTCAATAAATGCAGCAGGCCAAATACAGAAATAATTTGTAGTAAATTATAAGTGGTGCTCAAATTCTCTAAATGTCATGTACTAGCTATTGTTTGAATTCAGCAATCTAAATTTTGATAATGTGACATTTCCATTTTAAAAAACCATTCCATATGCTATAAGTACATCGTTAACAATTTTTAATTCATATATCCCATTGAAAGTCCCAAATTGGCACTGATGAGGATACTTTTAAAAGAATACACCTAAATACCCATACTTGCAAATTGCAGCTCTCCTAGGACTTTCAGAGTAAACACATTTTATACTACCGTTTACTACAATACTAACCCCTATTTCCAATGCTAGTTGTACCTTTTGAAACTATACTTTAATACATTTTTATTTCTTTTTTTCAATTGATGTGATTGATCCCCTGCAGGATAATGAGATTTCTGGAATTTCTGTTGTGATTTTAGAAGACTGATCACATTGTATGGTTTTGCTGATTGTGATCCTAGGTTTTGAATATTATAGCTTGACAAAAATAAACATACAAGTGTATCTTTTGTTTTATTTACAAGTGTTAGAGAAGGTTGCACTGGATACACATTTGAAATATTTCTTTAGATTTAGAACTTCAGACCTAAGTATACTTTGAATTTAATCTTTAATCAAGTCAACAAAAGGCATTCATTATTCTCTTAAGCACAGAAATAGGTATAGAATCTTGGCCTTTACTCACCCAGTGTAGAGCTTCCTATTAGTCTGAGAGATTTATATGGATATACGAAAATATACTTGGTAGTGCTTTCATTAGCAATAGCAGAGATAAGCATTATTTATAAATCATTAGAGTGGAAGGAGCCAAGATGGCGGTGTGAGTAGAGCGGGGAAACCTCCTCCAAAAACCACGCATATTTTCGAAAATACAACAAATATGACTATCCCTAAAAGAGAGACCAGAAGATACAGGACAACAACCATGCTACATACACACCTGCGAGAACCCAGCGCCTCCGAAGGGGGTAAGATGGAAGCCACAGCCCGGCGGAACACGAGTGCCCCTCACACCAACTACGGGCGGGAGGAGAGGAGTCAGAGCGGGGAGAGAGAGGGAGCCCAGGACTGCTAAATACCCAGCCCCAGACATCCGCACCAGGAGCACAGACACACAGCGTGTGGCGAGCTGGATACTAGAGAAACGGGAAAGTAAAACCTGCGAGCTGTCCCCAGAGCCAGAGTCCCTGGGACAAAGAAAAGCGAGTGCTTTATGAAAGTGTTCAAGGGACAGTAGCCTCACAGGTGGACGGAACAGCCCCGGCGCAATCAGCCCAGTAACTGGGAATTCTGGGGAACTCCGGGCGCCCCAACCCCCTGGGTGGCAGCGCTACTCGGAGGCCCCTCACGGTGACAAACAGCCTCCCTCCCATTTCCCCTCCGACGTGGCTCCGCCATAGCAGAACAGCAGCCTGAGGCCGGCCACTCCCACGGCAGCAGAGCAGAGCTTCCTCCACAAACCGCCGGGCAAGAATAAGAAACCCTGTCTGCGCACAGCTGAACAGCACAAGCCGCTAGGGGTTGCCGTTTACCCAGGAGAGGAAGGCCACAAACCAGCAAGAAGGGACCTTCACCCAGCCGACATACATGCCAGCTCCCCACAACTATTTCCATCGACATGAAAAGACAGAAGAATTTGATACAGACCGGACTAACCCAGACATCCATCCCTGAGAAGGAACCTGGGGAGATAGACCTAACCACTCTACCTGAAAAATAATTCAAAATAAAGGTCATAACCATGCTGACGGATCTTCGGAGAAATATGCAAGTGCTAAGGCATGAAGTCTGGAGGGAGATTACAGAAATAAAACAATCTCTGGAAGGACTTACGAGCAGACTGGATGAGGTGCAAGAGGCCTTTGATGGAATAGAAATCAGAGAACAGGAACGGAGAGAAGCTGACGCAGAGAGAGATAAAAGGATGTCCAAGAATGAAAGAATATTAAGAGAATTGTGTGGCGTGGCCAAACAAACGGAACAATCTTCAGATTATAGGGGTACCAGAAGAGGAAGAGAGAGAAAAAGGGACAGAAAGTGTCCTACAAGAAACAATTGCTGAAAACTTCTCCAAAATGGGGGAGGAAATAGTTGCTCAGACAACGGAAGCACACAGAATTCCAAAGAGGACAACACCAAGACACATAATAATTAAAATGGCAAACATCAATGACTAGGAAGAGTCTTAAAGAGAGCTAGAGAGAGGGAAAAGGTCACCTACAAAGGAAAACCCATCAGGATATCATCAGACTTGTCAGCAGAAACCTTACAGGACAGAACAGAATGGCATGATATATTTAATGCAACCAAACAGAACGGCCTTGTACCAACAATACTCTATCCAGAACGATTATTATTTAAATATGAAGGAGGGAGTAAACAATTCCCAGACAAGCAAAAGTTGAGAGAATTTACCTCCCAGAAACCACTTTTACAGGGTAATGTACAGGGGCAGCTCTAGATAGGAGCATTCCTAAGGCTAGACAGATGTCACCAGAGCAAATAAAATCACAGCAGAGAAAGCAGACGAACCAAATACTAACTAAAGGCAAAAGATAATATAAACTACACACAAAAGCAGTTAATGGAAACACAAAAGAGCACAGAATAAAACACGCAAAATATAAAGAATGGAGGAGCAGGAATAAGAAAGGAGAGAAATAAAGAATTACCACACAGTGTCTGTAACTGCTCAATAAGCAAGTGAAGTTAGGCAGTAAGATACTAAAGAAGCAAACCTTGAACCTTTGGTAACTACAAATCTAAAGCCTACAATGGCAATAAGTACATATCTTTCAATAATCACCGTAAATGTAAATAAACTGAATGCAACAATCAAAAGACACAGAGTAATACAATGGATAAAAAAGCAAGACCCATCTATTTGCTGCTTACAAGAGACCCACCTCAAACCGAAACACATACAGAGACTAAAAGTCAAGGGATGGAAAATGATATTCCACGCAAACAACAGGGAGAAAAAAGCAGGAGTTGCAGTACTACAAGCAGACAAAATAGACTTAAAAATAAAGAAAGTCACAATAGATAAAGAAGAGCATTACGTAATGATAAAGTGGTCACTGCAACAAGAGGATATAACCATTAAAAATATTTATGCACCCAACACAGGAGCACCACCATATGTGAAACAAATACCAACAGAACTAAAAGGAGCATATAGAATGCAAAGCATTCCTTTTGGGAGACTTAAATACACCACACACTCCAAAGGATAGATCTCCCAGACAGAAAATAACTAAGCATACAGAGGCGCTGAACAACAAACTAGAACAGATGGACCAAATAGACATCTATAGAACTCTATATCCAAAAGCAACACGATACACATTCTTCTCAAGTGCACATGGAACATTCTCCAGAATAGACCAAATACTAGGCCACAAGAAGAGCCTCAGTAAATTCAAAAAAATTGAAATTGTACCAACCAACTTTTCAGACCACAAAGGAATAAAACTAGAACTAAATTGTACAAAGAAAGCAAAAAAGGCCCACAAACACATGGAGGCTTAGCAACGTGCTTCTAAATAATCAATGGATCAACAACCAGATTAAAATATAGATGAAGGAATATATGGAAACAAATGACAATAACACAATGCCCCAAGTTCTGTGGGATGCAGCAAAAGCAGTCTTAAGAGAAAGTATATAGCAATCCACCATATTTAAAGAAGGAAGAAAAATCCCAAATGAACAGTCAAATGTCACAATTATCGAAATTGGAAAAAGAAGAACGAATGAGGCCTAAAGTCAGCAGAAGGAGGGACATAATAAAGATCAACGAAGAAATAAATAAAATTCAGAACAATATATAGAAAAAAAAAATCAATGAAACCAAGAGATGGTTCTTTCAGAAAATAAACAAAATAGACAAGCCTCCAGCCAGACTTATCAAGAGAAAAAGAGAATCAACACACACCAACAGAATCAGAAACGAGAAAGGAAAAATCACGATGAACCCCATAGAAATACAAAGAATTGTTAGAGAATACTATGAAAACCTGTATGCTAATAAGCTGGAAATCCTAGAAGAAATGGACTTCTTAGAAAAATACAACCTTCCAAGACTGACCAAGGAAGAAACACAAAATCTAAACAAACCAATTAAAAGCAAAGAAATTGAAGCGGTAATCAAAAACCTTCCCAGGAACAAAACCCCGGGCCAGATGGATTTACTTCAGAATTTCATCAGACATACAGAGAAGAAATAATACCCATTCTCCTTAAAGTTTTCCAAAAAATAGAAGAGGAGGCAATACTCCCAAACTCATTCTATGAAGCCAACATCACCCTAATATCAAAACCAGGCAAAGACCCCACCAAGAAAGAATATTACAGACAAATATCTCTGATGAACGTAGATGCAAAAATACTCAACAAAATACTACCAAACCAAATTCAAAAATACATCAAAAAGATCATACACCATGACCAAGTGGGATTCATCCCAGGGATGCAAGGATGGTACAACATTCGAAAACCAACCAACATCATCCACCACATAAATAAAAAGGACCAACACCACATGACGATCTCCATAGATTCTGAAAAAGCATTCGACAAAATTCAACATCCATTCATGACAAGAACTCTCAACAAAATGGGTATGGAGGGCAAATACCTCAACATAATAAAGGCAACATATGATAAGCCCACAGCCAACATCATACATAATAGTGAGAAGCTGAAAGCTTTTCCTCTGAGAGCGGGAACAAGACAGGGATCCCCATTCTCCCCACTGTTATTCAACATAATACTGGAGGTCCTAGGCACAGGAATTAGACAAAACAAAGAAATACAAGGAACCCAAACTGGTAAAGAAGAGGTTAAACTGTCACTATTCGCAAATGACATGATACTGTACAAAAAAAACTCTAATATGCCCACACCAATATGCAGGTTTGATGCAATCCCTACCAAATTACCAACAACATTGTTCAACGAACTGGAACAAATAGTTCAAAAATTCATATGGAAACACCAAAGACCCCGAATAGCCAAAGCAATCCTGAGAAGGTAGAATAAAGTGTGTGTGTGTGGGGGGAATCTCACTCCCCAACTTCAAGCTCTACTACAAAGCCACAGTATTCAAAAACTGGACAACTACATGTAAGGGAATGAAACCAGATTATTGTCTAACCCCATAAACAAAAGAAATCTCAGAATGGATCAAAGATCTGATTGTAAGTCATGAAACCATAAAACTCTTTAAAGAAAACATGGGCAAAACTTTCTTGGACATAAACATGAGCAACTTCTTCATGCACGTATCTCCCCGGGCAAGGGAAACAAAGGCAAAAATGAACAAGTGGGACTATATCAAGCTGAAAAGCCTCTGTACATCAAAGGACGCCATCATTAGAACAGAAAGGTACCCTGCAGTATGGGAGAATATATTAACAAATGACAGATCCTATAAAGGGTTGACATCCAAAATATATAAAGAGCTCACGCACCTCAACAAATAAAAAGTGAATTATCCAATTAAAAAATTAGTAGAGGAGCTGAACAGACAGTTCTCCAAAGAAGAAATTCAGATGGCCAACAGACACATGAAAAGATGCTCCACATCGCTTGTCATCAGAGAAATGCAAATTAAAAGCACGAGATATCACCTCACCCAGTACCGATCGCCACCATCCAAAAGACAAACAACAAATGTTAGCGAGGTTGTAGTGAGAGGGGAAGCCTCCTACACTGCTGGTGGGAATGTAAATTAGTTCAACCATTGTGGAATGTAGAATGGATGTTCTTCATAAAGCTCAAAATAGACAAACCATTTGACCCAGGAATTCCACTTCTAGGAATTTACCCTAAGAATGCAGCAGCCCAGTTTGAAAAAGACACATCCACCACTATGTTCATCACAGCACTATTTACAATAGCCAAGAAATGAAAGCAACCTAAGTGTCCATCAGTAGATGAATGGATAAAGAAGAGGTGGTACATATACACAGTGGAGTATTCTTCAGCCATAAGAACAAAACAAATCCTACCATTTGCAACAATATGGATGGATCTAGAGGGTATTATGCTCAGTGAAATAAGCCAGGCGGAGAAAGACAAGTAACAAATGACTTCACTCATATGTGGAGTATAAGAACAAAGAAAAACTGAAGGAACAAAACAGCAGCACAATCACAAAACCCAAGAATGGACTCACAGTTACCAAAGGGAAAGTAACTGGGAAGGATGGATGAAAAGGGAGGGATAAGGGCAGGGGAAAAATAAAGAGGGCCTTACGATTAGCATGTATAATGTGGGGTGGGGGCCCGGGGAGGGCTGTGCAGTGCAGGGAAGACAAGTGGTGATTCTACAACATCTTACTATGCTGATAGACAGTGACTGGAAAGGGTTTTGTGGGGGGGACTTGGTGAAGGAGGGAGCCTAGTAAACATAATGTTCTTCATGTCATTGTGGATTAAGGATAACAAAATAAATAGAAAAAAGTAAGAACTCTGACTGTCCTCAACATTTACCTGTTTTCGTTTCTCAGCCTCCAAAAATTTGGCTTTTGCAGCTTCTTCCTTCTTTATCCTCTTAGCCTGTGCATATAAAATAGGTCTCAAAGTCATGCAACAGCACCACCACAAACTGAATATAATCCTAGACCTGAAAATGGGGCTCCATGCCTCGCAAGGTACAATACAGTATGTAACATGTATGTAGACAATTACAGATTTCCCCTCAGTTTGTTACGTTTAACGTACTAATTTCATTTCTAAAGTATAGATTACACTTAAGATATACAAACAATTCTTAAATCGTAACAGTATGTCAGGCTTTCTTCTTCAAACTCTGTAAAAATTCTGAAATAATTTGAGTGTTATTTTACCTTAAAACTTAATTACAGAAAAGTGATGTTAGGTCATTTGTTGTTTGTTCTCTGATTTTTTAAAGTAAAACATGATCAGTGTAGGAAGTTTAGAAAAACGGGATAGATTTTAACAATAAAGGTTAAAGGACAAATAAGTAACATTTTAAAATGCACGTGTCTACTTTATTTGAAGTTTCTTTTGTAATACTTAAAATTTGAGATAAATCCATTACTTAAATAACTTAAATGAAAAATTAAACCCGATTTAACCTACTGTGGTTAAATTCAAGGTTTTTTTCCCTAATATAACAGAAACATAACCTTTCATGAAGCACATCCTGAATATCAAGCTCATGCTATCAAATTTGAGCTTTATAATCTTCAAGTCATTAACTAGTAGCTTCATAATTATCCAGTAGTAATTGCCAATGTAATTTAATATTTTCAATTTGTAGCGTTTTAAAATTAATTTGAAATGGGTAAGGGAATATGTGTACATGTTTTTAGAAGGAAAAGATCTGTAACTGTGAAAACCTCAGCTAACCGCCTTGCTCAGGGAATAAGCCAATTTTTATGGCAACAGTTTCCTGAACAGCTAAGGGTTTGGGTTATAGTAATTTTCAACATTAAAAAGCTTGTTTTGGACAAAAGTACTTTGGATAATTTTGAGACATATACATGTACAGCTTAGACACAGTACACTTAACATAATTTGGCTTTTTCTTGAGGACTTGGGCAGTTATTCTTGACATCAGTTACTATACTACACAGTTTGATAACAGAAATGCCTTTGGGCCCGTAAGGTGTTGAAAATTGCTTCCTATTTAACTACCAGATTACAGACTGTTGCTAGGCTTTGGAGTTTCTGTTTATCCTATTTTCCCTTGCTGTCTTTTAGCTATTCCTTTTGCTGTTGCCAGCATGTCCTTGAGCCCTATTCTGTCAGCCCAGTTCTGCTGAACTCAGAAAACAAACCTGGTTAAAATATTTCCACATTAAACACTTACTTTTACTTTTGTCATATTTTATTTCTAAATGAAAAGCAGGTATCTAACTATAAGACTTAATGACATTTTGAAAAGTTAAGAGCGTGAGTTTTAGCATATGATCTTTATGACTATATTGGCTATTGAGAGGTTTCCCCTTTCTTTTTTTTCCTTTACTTATTTCCTGGATTTTTACTATTAGGATTAGATAAACTTGCTAAGTATGGTTCAGAGAGGTCCTTATTCTATACATTATGTTTACAGATAACTTGTGAAGGACAAGTTAATTTGTATGAGTGAGAGAACAGACTGATAAAATTTTCATTTTTCAGACTTTAAAATACATGGCTATATTACTTTAATCATATGAAATTTAAGAATTCTACCTCTAGAATTTGCTGGGCTCGAAGTTCTTTTTCCATTCTGATTTGTTGTATTCTCTTAATTCTTTCCTACAGGAAAAATTATGACAATTTTAGATAATTAACTATCTAGGTGGAAGGTATTTAAGTGGAATCAAATAATGAAAGATGTAAGTACAGATTTACCAAAGGTTGCCCATGCTCGATATAAATTTTAATTATTTACTTTAACATTATATACATGCCACCTGTCTTAAATTGCTGTGACTTTATAAAATGTCTCAAAACAATTTTAAAATACAAATGCTAAATAAGTATATAGAAACAACATAAACCAAGCTGGTTAAACTCAAGTCTTTATAAATATTTGCAAGTACAAGTAATACTCATTCAGAAATAAATATTGGACAGACAAGAAGGATAAAACAGTCTATCAGGAAATCAGGACACCTAAGGATAGTCCTGAGTTACTGTCACTCATTGCATGAACTTGAACAAATAGAACTACTCTTGCATAAAATAGGGGAGGCACTTGCTCTTTTTCTCACTGTCACAAATAAATTAAAAATGCTTAAAGAAGTGCACAGAACATCGTGATTGTACGAAGTACCAACAACTGCTGTAACATGATAAATGACATTACTTTCAATAACTACAGTAAGCCAAATACAGAAATAATTTGTAATAACTTATAAGTGGTGCTCAAGTTAGTTAAATGTAATGTACTAGTTATTGTTTGAATTCAGCAATCTAAATTTTGATGTTACATTTTCATTTTAAAAAACCATTGCATATGCTATAAGCACATCGTTAACAATTTTACATTCGTAAATCCCTTTGAAAGTCACAAATTGGCACTGACGAGGATACAGTTTAAAAAAATACACCTAAATTGCCCTACTTGTAAATTGCAGCTGTCCTAGGATTTTCAGAACCAACACATTTTATACTACTGTATATTACCATACCCACCCCCATTTCGAGATGCTAGTTGTACCTTTTGAAACTATACTTTAATACATTTAAATTTCTTTCTTTGCAGTGATGTTATTAATTCCCTGCAGGGATCCAGCGCAGGATAATGAGATTTCTGGAATTTCTGTTGTGATTCTAGAAGACTGATCACATTCTATGATTGTGCTGATTGCGATCCTAGATTTTGAATATCATAAGCTCACCAAAAATAAACATACAAGTGTATCTTTTATTTCCAAGTCTTACAGAAGGTTGCACTTGATCCACATTTGAAATATTTATTTAGATTAGAACTTTAGACAAAAGTATACTCTGAATTTAATCTTTAATCAAGTCAACAAAAGTCATTCATTATTCTCTTAAGCACAGAAATAGGTATAGAACCTTGGACTGAACTCACCCAGTGTAGAGCTTTGTTTTAGTCTGAGTGATTTATATAGATGTACATTGGCAGTACTTTCATTTGGAATATCAGAAATAAACATTATTTATAAATTATTACGATATGTGTTCACCTTGTAATACTGAGTATCCATCCAATGAACTGGGCATTTTATATAAAGTAGCTAATTGATCATTTAAAAAAATAACAATACAGGAGTTGAAATTATCTTCTTTTCACCTAAGAGAAAATTGAAGCTCGTAGAAAATAAATATTTTGCCTATAGTCACACAGTGAGTGCAGAGCCCTGGTCAGTTCCCACTGCCTCTGCTCCTGCTTCATAACAATGCCCCCTGACACTTCCGGAAAACTGCCTTGAGGACTGTCGGCTGGTATTTTTGGCCCACTAGGTGGAAAAAATAATCTCGAGGATGAGAAACACATGCTATTATTTTAATTATTTCATTCTAGATCTACTGCAAACTTTAAAATAGACTCTGCACGACTTTAATTTACTTTGCTGGCAATTAGGAATAAGTCAGATGGTAATCTAAGACTAGTCTCAGAGAAGCATCTTGATCAATGTCTAATAGCAGGTCACTTGTATTACTGCTCCTGGAACGTTGGAAAATCAATTTTTTTTTTTTGATGAGTAGCACACTATGTAGGCTTAGGTCACACAAAGCCTAATTTGAAATGCTAATGGCATACAACTGGTCTCAAGCCATTAGGAAATTGGATAAACTATTAAAAACTGTAACAGAAACAACAGTATTTCAGCTTCAAAGGAACTTATTTTCACATATACTCTAGTAGGCAGTAAATATTTACAGTATTTTAATAAATATATTCATCACACTATATATTTTAAAGTCAACCTTACAGTGCCTTTAGCAGTTACAATTAACAAACTAAGAAAACAATTCAAGTTTACATTAAATTACAGTTAGGGAGTAGACCAAACATTTTGATGTTTTATGTCTATCTTTTAGAAAGCAAGCATTTGCTTTGTGCCAGTCACTGTGGTAGGCACTTTACATTAATTCAATTTTCACATAATACAATTGTTTTTCTTTTGCAGTGGAGGAAATCAAGGCTGAGAGGTTAACTAATTCATCTACGGTCATAAATTATTAAGTAGGAGAGCCGATATTTAACTCTACAAATTACCTACATGCATGACTACAAATTCTAAATTCTCTATCTCAATTCTACATCAACTCTAATCATACTGCTTTAGTCAATACTGAAAGTATTTAAGTAAATGTATTCATTCCATTATTAGAGATAACCACATCAAAAACAAACCAAGCCATTATTTAGCAGCTTGTCTATATAACAACTGACTCAGAAATAACTACTTGCAGTTTAAAATTTTTTAAAGAATAGTACTTCCCCCCATTTCCTTTTTGCTTTAATAGTTCGATGAGTATGTGGAGATAGGAGAGCAGTTTACACATTCCCATCTTAAAGGAAGTTCAGTATATTGCCATGTAGGCTTTATGTGTAAGAGTTAAAAAATTATTTCACCTACCTTATACTTAATTTTAAAAACTACACAGAGGAGAGCACTGGATAAAACACTGGATATGCGAAAATAATGCTTTCTCATTTTCGGGGATAATTTTTAAACATTCAGAAGCAATGGGACCAAATCTTCAAAGTTGTTCAAGATGTTAATTTATATTCAGGCGATCAGGATACTAAAAGTACTTACATAATTGTATTGTTTGGTATCATTTCTTTAGAGACTTGGTTTAAAATTGAGGTGAATTTTAAATAAAGGAAGATGATAACTCTCTAAATAAGATATATAACAAGTATGAAAGTTATTTCAGAAATCAAAATAAGAATAATGTACATATATACATAAGTAAATCGACTCCCAAAGTACCACCTATGTTATAAAACCGGTTGAGTGCATGAACATACCTGTTGTTTCATAATCTTTATCTGCTCTTTTTGCTGTCGCTTCTCCTCAGCAGCCATTATTGCTATGATGAAAAGCCAAAACACAGGTATCGTCAGAAAAGGAACAAAGAAGAGAAGCCTCCTGTGAACTCCCAGTACTCACTCTTCAAGTTTATGTTTTCGTTTAACTCACTCACCTTGTTGTTTTTTAGCTTCTTTGGCAATGTGAGCCTGTTCCTGCTTTTGGAGTTTTCTCAAAAGCTTTATTTGTGCTGCTTGTTGGGCTTTTTCTGAAAAACACAAAATTTCAAGGAATACTTTTAACAACTTTACCTGTTAACCTAAAAACAATTATCTATGTGAATGGCATCATGTAAAGGACATACTTTTTAAGAAAATTTTTTAGATACCAGGTAGAAAAATGGTGTGGCAGAAAATACCACGCTTACTTCCTTTAGAAATTGCCCAACTTTTTCATCACATACAGCCCCATACACAGAAGCACACAAAAATGATGCTTCTCTTAATCCTCATCACAGAAGCTAATTTAAGTACTTTTTTTTTCACATTTCACATAATCCCTGTTTAGGAGGAAACTAGCTGCTAATATGGAAAAAGAATGATTTAGCTTTAGTCTTAAAAATAACAATAAAGCAAAAGAACTCAAAATAGAATACAAAGCCCCCCCTCCAAACATGGTATTTCACTCAGCTATAAAAATGGTAGTTTCTGAATCCAGTGATAATTGCATTTATGAAACAGAGGGACTAAATCTAAATAAAAACAATACAGAATATCAACAAGGTTTAAGGACAATCTAGTTCTCATTATTTTCAAGGACAAATGTATGAAACTGGGAGAGATCTACATACTTAGTGGCCCCAATTCCTCATTCCTCCCTTTATCCATGTTACTTGCAAACGGGACTTTGCAGTTCCTTTCATCAAGAAGTGAAATCTACTTTCTTGTCCCTTGATACTAACTTCAGACACGTGGTCTTTGGACACCAGGATGTTAGCAGTTGTAACTGCAAGTGCATGTTTCAGAGTGTACTCTGAACTTGTACAAGTGTAGTTTCACTCTTCTGTCTTGACCTTTATCATCAGGACATGTTAAGGCTACGCTGCCAGAGGCTGGAACACAGGGAGTCAGCTGACTCCACACACGTGAACAAAGCCAGGTAAGATCAGTAGAGCTGCCTACCTTACCTGCGGTGGACTCTATCAGCCTGACCGATTACCACGTGGCATTGTTCACCACTGAGTTTTGCGGGTGCTTGTTTCCCAGCATTACTGTGGCAATAGGTGACTGATACAGAAAGCTTGTAATGTCATGCTTTCTTCTGCTGGCAAACTTGGTCAGAATACTTCTAACTATAAAAGTGGTCTATCATAACATCATTTACAAAATCACTCTAGAATACTTAACATTAGATATTGCTTTAAATTTTGTAGCAGATGAAGAGTTTTAAGAAACCTATATATTATATTCTCACTAGTAATGAATATGCTCGAATAGAACCCAAATCACTTGAACTCTACTAATAATCATTTATTGACCTGCCATATTAAATGTACATGATCTTGTTTAATCTTCATAACAACCTTACAGGATATGCAACATTACACACAGTTACAAATGAAATAACTAAGGCTCATAGAGGTTAAATTGCAGAGCCAAGATATAAACCCATGTCTTTCTGACTCCAGGTCTATATATGCTACTAGTCCTATGAACCTTTAAGAAAATTTAAATGCCTTGAGATTTTAAAAAGGACTGAACCATAGTGTTCTGCGACAGCTGAGAAACTCTGTAATGTATATGGTATGTATTTCTGTGTGAATTTATCAGCAATTTCAAACTCTACACAAGTGCACAGTTAACTTTTATTTTTAAACCCTTGGGACAGAAAAACACAAAAAAGTTCAACTCGCTATCTTTTCACTTGAGCAAGGAAGACATAACTTTGGTAAGTCATTAAAAATTCATATAGCTTAAAATTTTTTATTATGAGCAGTTAGAGAAGATGGGAAAAATAGGTTAAAGAATCAGGCACACTATGGAGGAAGTACGAGAAGTTAAGAGGCACAGAAACTTCACCCAGGCTCTGAGGAATGAGCTACTACCAGCATCTCATTTATTTGGTTTATGACTGTTGAATATATTATCTGTGATGACTAACTTTTGAAATGGTAACTTGACAAGTATCTTTTATGCTTTAGGAAATTACTTTCTTAGATATCAAAAAGAAAAGTTTACTTTTCAAATAACGTGTTTAAACTTGTCTAAACCAGAATGTATCTAACAATTGGCAGCACTTTCCTTCTGCAGTGGCCTATCTTAAAACAATGAATCATTGTACAGCAATGGCATTTCAGATTCTATGATCAATAAAATTGACTGGTATATTAGTAGATATATTAGAGCATTTGAGATATTAACAGTATTGGCCAATTAACAAGCTAATTTGTTTATATAGTTTGAAAGTCTTTTTTATATGCAAACTGTCAGATTCTTATCTCTATTCTGAGAAGATAGAGGGCTCTCATTTCACATTCAAAATCCACATTTTATTTTATTGTTCTAAACCTTCCTTCAAATTAAGTCGCTTTACAAGCCTAGATGAGTCCAACTAGGATAACAAAATATGACAGAAACTTCTAGAATCTCCTCTGACAACACCCCAAAGCGTTAATGTAGAAGTCTTTCAGAATAAAAGGGGTCACAAGGTGACTCATTTCTACTTTCTTTCCTTCCCAAGAAAGAACATGCATATTATACCAAATATACTTGTATATATTAATAACATTTACTTACATTAACTATTTGATATTTATATACATGTTGAGAAAAAACATGTACATAGGTCAAAGGTAACATAACTTACAAAATGCAATATAATAGAAGGGAGAGCTACGTCATAGAATACAGACCAATTTGAAATCTAAAACGGGAGAAAACACTGGGCAAAAGTTGAGTGATTACCTTCTATTTTCTTAAAATAAAATTAGTTAATTTTGCAAATCTGAAGTTGCCATTTTGAATACCATGTATGAATGGTACTTGTGATAGACATGCAAAACAGGCGTGAAAATCCCTTGCTTTGGTTATCAGTTAATTTCAAGCTTTCCTATTTTATGTAAAAAATGAACACTTCCCACTATTATACATTCTTCAGAAAAGTCAGTGGTTTATTGACAATACTAATTTTAAAAATTCATCATGTATGTATATATCTTCATATATTAACATTTTTTAAACCTCCTCTACTAACTATTTAGGAGAGATTAAGGTCTTAATAGTACCCCAATGAAATAACATATAAAGTACTAAATTAACGTACTAAAGGAGACAAAGACTTACAGGACATTAAGTTACAGGCCAGGCAGTTAACTTATATGCCACTGGTGGAAGTATGAATTGGAACAACCTCTTTGGAGACAATATTTGCCTGCTTTCTACCAAAATTGAAAATGCACATACCCTTGGAGTAGAGATTCTATCTCTAAAATTTTATACTGTGGATAGCCATACCCGTCAAAGAATGAAGATATGTGTAATGTTTTTATTGCAGCATTGTTTGCGATAGCAAAGATCAGGAAAAAAGCTGCAACACTCATCGAAGGAGACTGAGTAAGTGAAGTATGGTAGAGCCATACTTTGCCTCACCTACTATTCAGCCACTGGAAGTGTAAGGTTGATTTTTAAGTGCTGTATAGAAAGATGCTCAAGAAAAATTAAGTGCAAAAAAACAAAGCTGAATGGTATATACACCAGTAAGTTCATTTATTTTAGAAATCAAAAAGAACATATACATATATGAACATCACATATGTACGTGTACACATAAGTATGTGCTTCAATGTGTGTCTGTGAGTGTATGTACACACTTCTAGGTAGACTACCAAAAACCTATTAATTATGATCCAACTTGTGAGTGTCTTTCATTTTAAAGTCAGTGAGAGTCAATGTCTTATTTGAAAGCATTATGCTCTATGAGCTTTCATCATGCATACTTGTTTTATAATGAAAACAACAGAGCTACAGAGAAGTCAGTATTATACTGGTGTATACAATAAATAGAAGTCAGTCAAGCTTTCCCTTCCGAAAAAAAAAACTATGAGAAGTAGTAAAATCCTGTCAGTCTTTTAAGTCAGTTTTTATTATTAAACCCTTATGGATATTATGTTTATGATACAAGCATGTATTGATATACATTTATATATATATGCTTATGAATATAAGACATGAACACATTGATAGATATCGAGACAGCCTCAAGAGGCTTCACACTTGTAACTAGTTAATTCAAACTTCATAGCAGAACTATTTTATTTTAGTCAGCATTCTCTGTGTGACACACAGCATGGGAACTTCATGTTGATAATTCATGATAATTTTGAATCATGAACACATTTGAGGTTACTTTGAGCACGTTGTACTTGATGAATGATACTTTCTGGTGATCTTAAGATACTTTTTGACCTAAGTTTATTAGTTGGGCATTTTGAAAATAAATGTTATATATCCAGGCTACAGAAGAACCCAAACTAAGACTTGCCACTAATTGGAGTTCTTTGACTGAAAATTTACTCCACAGATCCACATATTTTGGAGTTACTCCCTTGTACCACCGCAAGGAATTGGGAGCTGTTCAAATGAGTTTCCAGCCTGAAAAGTTCATCACCTACCTTTGTAATTCTAAACACACAGGGCATGATGTGTTTACGAGTATGATTCTTGAAAGGCGCTTATTAAATCAAAGAACTCCAGTTACCAGTGGGACTCCTTATTTTCTCATTTTATTTGAACACAATCACCTACCTTTTAGAAACTGAGAGTAGTTATCAATCATTCCTATGTCAAATACATGTAGAAATACTTAACACATTTTAGTACAGTTCTTACAGTGACGGATACATGTTCCCTACCTTGAGCTTGCAGTTGTCTTAGCAATTTGCCATCTGTGTTATCTACACATTCAGCACCGCCAACATCAGGAGGCCGACCGCTCCGCTGTCTCACGCTGGTATCCTCTCCTGGTCGCTCTCCCTCTGGATCCGGTGGTCGTCCCCCATGAGCTTCCATTGCCCTCACACGGGGAATGGCATCCTCTTCTTTCAAAGGACACCACTGCATTCCCTGTTAAGTAACATTTTATAGAAATAAAATATTATCAACAAAATAAACACAAGTGATCAATATGTCAGAAAATTCTAGGGAAACCTACACATATTAATTTTTATAAAGCTGTTGTAACCTTTAAAAATTTTAGTTTCTAATTCAAGTTACATTTAGAATTGTTCATGGCTTTTGGTATATATTTCGTATTCTTACTTTAATTATTTCAACTTTAAATACACTGACAGATATATACCTGGACCTATAAACATATATAGACATACATCTTAATCACCATTTCTGAACCATAATGACTGTAAAGTTGGCGGGTATTTGAAAAGATTAGTTGAGTGATGACACCTCTACGGATTGCTCTCAGGAGCATCAGTTCAACCAAACATGAAGCTATCCAAATAACAAACAAAAGACTCTCTTTATAGAAAAAACACAGCTAATAAATCAAGAAGGAATGTAAGAGTCAGACTATTACCATTTTGCAATATCTCATGGATTAATGGATCTAAGCTTTACATTTGAATGGTTGCCAATCACCAAAAAAGGGAGACAACTGGACCGACAGAAGGAGGTTCACTTCATCACCTATAAACTAATCCTCCCCCTCCCAAAAAACAAAACCTGGAAATGATTAAGCCTCCAGATTAAATCACTAAAACTTAACGGGGAAAATTTACTTGCCGTATATATTAAACTACACGGCAAAATCCAGTCTGAAGGAAATCCCACAAATTACCCAGTTTATTCAACAAACAAATTTCAAGAAGTGAAAACACTGTGGGAAGACTAAAGGGGCCTTAAAGCATGTATCAAACATGCCCAATGTTTGGATCTTACCTAGATTTTGATTCAAATAGACAAACTGTCCGGAAATTCTGACAGTTAAGAATTTAAACAATGAAAATTTTGAACAATGTCTGATATTTGATGATATCAAGAAGTTATCATTTTAAATTATGATAATGCTATTCTCATACTTTTGTAGAAAACAAGAATTCTTATCTTTTAGACACACTTGCAGATGAAGTACAATGTCTAAGATTTGCTTCATCAGATTATGGAAGAGGAGGAGTAGATGGGAATATATGTAAAACAATATTGTTCATATGATAATTTCTAAAGCTGATGATAGGTACATGATGTACATTCTTTTGTCTACTTTTGTGATATTTCAGATTTGCCACTTTAAGTCTCCTCATGGGAACATATACACCAGCATAACGCTAGTGTATTACAGGAAGAAGCCTGCTTAGTGCATAGGTAATAATCAAGAGCTGGCTGTCCTCCGTAAGGCATCAAAACAAATACACTGTTACATGACCTTATTTGGAGTCCAAAGTACCATGTCCACACATAGGAAAAGCATCCTTTCAAAATAACCTTTCCAAAACAATTTTAAATTACCTTATACTCCTTTCTTGACAGAGAATTCCTTTGCTGTGAACGTTAAGAAAATTTTTAAATGTTTCTTATTCCTTCAAAGAATCTCAAAGCAGGATTCACCTGAACCACTCTGGGCACTTCTGCAGCCAGAGCCAGCAGTCCTGACCGCCCTTTATGCTGTGGTGCCAGGCTCAGAATCATGGCATATGATGACCTCATAGAGTGGGTGCCATGGACACAAGCACTGCTCTTTCCCCATCATGGAGGACAGTTAGACCCCACAGTCCAAGCACCGTGCTTTGTCCGAGGCATTTTGAATGCACTCTTTACTTTAATCTTCATAATCATTTTACCTAGGAAGGTGGGTTTTACTGTCCCTGTATTACCATTGAGGGAATCACACACCAAGTGAGGTTAAATCGTTTCCTGAGGTGCCCTGGCAATAAGGAACAGAAATGTGTGATTTGAACCCAGGACTGTCTCTCTCTAAAACCTGGGGTATTAGCCACTACATGTACTTCACTGATATTACAAAGACATTTTTATACTTGATACTCATCACAATATTCAGGCATGAAAGCACAGTCAAGATGATGCTATGGCAGGGTTACAGAAAAAAACCAATGCATATACTCAGTGTCTACATGTCAAAAAAATATCTAAACTAAATCTGTTCAGTAATTCCTATTTTAAATAATAATTCTGACGAGAGAATTTTTGCTGAGATTTCAAATGAAGTCAGTGGGATCAGCACTTGTACTAACTGCATTTTTACACCATGAAACACTAAGAAGGAAGCCAGCAGAACAGCTTTATGTTCACCAGCATGGGGAGATTTTGACTGAATTTCAAGGGTTCCATCAATTAATCTTTTTTTTATCCAGTAATAATTTTTACACAGTTATATTTTATTCAGATAGGAAAATATACCTGTGTCCAAAAAGGTACAGATTATGTTGATGTCCAAAATTCACCTGACAAATGACATCATTTACATTTTGCTTTTGGCATTTATAAATAAATACTTTCTAAGGTGTTTCATGTATTGGGCTATCTTCTAACTCCAGGATTTCATAAAATGAGAAATGGATTGTTAGGAAAATCTCAACCTAGTATTAAAACTTTAATTCACTCAACAGTCAAAACAATTGTGGGTGACGAAAAAAAGTAGTATTTTTTCTCAGTAAGCTTTTCCTTAGAAAAAGCAAATTAAATTTATATCATTTGATTCCTATGCTTTTTCATCATTCAGAAATTATGCATAAAAAGTTTATTCTTTTTTTCTTTATTTCTAAGACTAAGATAGTAAATGGTTCTTGAAAATAATCTTTAAGATCTAAAAGAAACAGGATAAAGAGAAAAAAGATGACTAAGAAGATAGAGATGGTGACAGATCAAGCCTTTTATACCGTTATAATTCTCCTTTCTACAGTTACTAATTTAAATCTTTCAGTAACACATTCATTTCTATAAATACTACGGTGAGAGAGAAGAAAAAAAAGGTTTATGGAAACATACAAAAGCATAACGCTAGTGTATTACAGGAAGAAGCCTGCTTAATGCATAGGTAATAAAGAAGAGCTGGTTGTCCTCCGTAAGGCAATCAAAACAAATACACTGTTACATGACCTTATTTGGAGTCCAAAGTAGTATTTCCAGACATAGGAAAAGCATCCTTTCAAAGTAACCTTTCTAAAACAATTTTAAATTACCTTATACTTCTTTTTTGACAGAGAATTCCTTTGCTGTGAACGTTAAGAAAATTTTTAAATGTTTCTTATTCCTTCAAAGAATCTCAAAGCAGGATTCACCTGAACCACTCTGGGCACTTCTGCAGCCAGAGCCAGCAGTCCTGACTGCCCTTTATGCTGTGGTGCCAGGCTCAGAATCATGGCACATGATGACCTCACACAGTGGGTGCCATGGACACAAGCACTGCTCTTCCCCCATCATGGAGGACAGTTAGACCCCACAGTCCAAGCACCGTGCTTTGTCCGAGGCATTTTGAATGCACTCTTTACTTTAATCTTCATAATCATTTTACCTAGGAAGGTGGGTTTTACTGTCCCTGTATTACCATTGAGGGAATCACACACCAAGTGAGGTTAAATCGTTTCCTGAGGTGCCCTGGCAATAAGGAACAGAAATGTGTGATTTGAACCCAGGACTGTCTCTCTCTAAAACCTGGGGTATTAGCCACTACATGTACTTCACTGATATTACAAAGACATTTTTATACTTGCTACTCATCACAATATTCAGGCATGAAAGCACAGTCAAGATGATGCTATGGCAGGGTTACAGAAAAAACCAATGCATATACTCAGTGTCTACATGTCAAAAAAATATCTAAACTAAATCTGTTCAGTAATTCCTATTTTAAATAATAATTCTGACGAGAGAATTTTTGCTGAGATTTCAAATGAAGTCAGTGGGATCAGCACTTGTACTAACTGCATTTTTACACCATGAAACACTAAGAAGGAAGCCAGCAGAACAGCTTTATGTTCACCAGCATGGGGAGCTTTTGACTGAATTTCAAGGGTTCCATCAATTAATCGTTTTTTTTATCCAGTTACAATTTTTACACAGTTATATTTTATTCAGCTAGGAAAATATACCTGTGTCCAAAAAGGTACAGATTATGTTGATGTCCAAAATTCACCTGACAAATGACATCATTTACATTTTTGCTTTTGGCATTTATAAATAAATACTATCTAAGGGCGATTCATGTAACCGGCTATCTTCTGACTCCGGGATTTCATAAAATGAGAACTGGATTGTTAGGAAAATCTCAAGCTTGTATTAAAACTTTAATTCACTCAACACTCAAAACAACTGTGGGTGATGAAAAAAAGAAGTATTTTTTGTCAATAAACTTTTCCTTAGAAAAGGCAAATACAATTTATATCATTTGATTCCTATGCTTTTACATCATTCAGAAATTATGCATAAAATGGAGTTTATTCTTTCCTTAATTTCTAAGACTAAGATAGTAAATGGTTCCTGAAAATAATCTTTAAGATCTAAAAGAAACAGGATAAAGTGAAAAAAGATGACTAAGAAGATAGAGATGGTGACAGATCAAGCCTTTTATACCATTATAATTCTCCTTTCTACAGTTACTAATTTAAATCACTAGCAGTAACACATTCATTTCTATAAATACTATGGTGAGAGAGAAGAAAAGGTTTATGTTTTTTCAGACTGAATGAAATAATCATAGTAAATGAGTAAAGTTCACTCTACACTGTAACACATACCAGTATACTATTAGGCTGTGATGCGTCATCATAAAGACAGTTTCCGCTACTTAAGACACTTGAGGCACCTACTCTATACAGGCACATTCTCTACAGAGGTTAAGTGGGAGAGCGTCCTCTCCTCAAAGGACAAGCATCTCTAACTGGGACCTCAGACTCGGGTCACTGACTCAGGCGATCCCAGAACGTCACCCTGAGTAGGTGATGAGTCTGAAAAAGGATGCAGAGGTCGGGACAGAAAGTTGTCTCAAATGTCCACTTAACAAATAAAGATGGTCTGACTTAGGGCCTGAGAACTAGAGCTAGAAAAGCAGGTAAATAATGAGGCTCTTTTCTTGGAGAGAGGACTGCCTGGATGTGAGGGAAAGAAGCCCGACTGGAGACCAGGCAGGTCTGAAGTGGCCTCTAAGTAACATGGAAAAGGCAAAGAGTAGTAAAGTTTTCTTCCAGAACCAAGTTAACATAGAAGATGGAGAAATACTTGAGGAAAATGGCAAATAAATTTATTACTTTCAAGTATTTCAAGATTAGAAAAATTACCTCAAATGAATTGATTTTAGAATGTTTCCATTATTCAGAATTTTTTTAAGATTATGAAATTTTATTTAAATGTGAGTTTCTATTTCAATATTCCCATTACTCTTCATAAATGATACTCCAAAGTATAGCTAAACGTCTCATGAGCAACTGGTCTGTGTTCACTGTGCCTTGTGGACACTGAGCTGTCTAAGTAACTGGACTTCCTGTCTCACTGACAACCAGAGTCCCCTGTCCACCGGCCCGTGTTCAGGTCTTAATAGGACGTGTGATCAAGTCTCACTTGTGCCTTTATATCGTTGCTGTCTTTATGTTCCTTTTGTTGCTCCCATTTTTGTTTGAGTTTATATACTTCAGGATGGTTTAATAGGGAGGGGAGCAGTAAATAAGTAAATGAGGGAACCCATTCCACCAAAAGTCAGCTTTCACTGAATGATTTGCCAACTTACTGAGATTTTTCTTTTTTTGAAGCATACTTGCATATAGTAAAACGCATAAATCTTAGGTACAGAGTTTGAGGGGTTTAGACAAATGTATACATGCATGTAATCCACACACTAATCAAACTGAAGAACAATGCCATCACATGAGAAAGAGCCAATATATTCCAACCTCAAGTTTGGGGATTTCAAAAAAACCTATTCTGAAGTATAATAAACTTCAGAATAATAAACACATCCACTTAAAGTGTACAATTTGATCACATTTACATATATTATTCAATTATGAATCTACAATCACAATCAAGCAAAAAGCATTTCGATTACCTCCCAATGATTCCTTCTGCCCCTTTACAGTGCAGTTTTCTCTCTACTCCTGGCCACAGGCAACTAGTAATTTGCTTTTTGACAACGTAGTTTTCTTTTCCTGTAAATTTATAAAATGGGAACCATGCAATATGTACACTATTTCATCTGACTTCTTTCTTTCAGCCTAATTAGTTTAAGATTCATTGATAATGTGTGTATCAACACTTCTTTTTCTTTTTATTAGAAAGTGGTATTTCCTTACAGAGATGTACCACTTTTCAAAATCCACTCTCCAGTTAGTGGGTATTATTTCTAGTTTCGGGCTATTGTGAATGAAGCCACTATGAACATTTGAGGCATTTCCATGTGGGTATAGTTTTCCATTTGTCTTAGGTAAGTACTAAGAAGTGGGATTGCTAGGAGATACAGTGTTTATTTTTAGGAATTTCTAAAGTGCTTGTATTGTCTCATATTCCCACTTGCAATGTTGAGAGTTCCAAATGCTTCAAACTCTTGCCAACGTTTGTTATTATTAGTCTTTAAATGTAGCCATTGAATGGGTTAGTCTACTGGTATGTATTTATGCTTTTAATTTGCATTTTGAGATAATCCCATTTATCAATCTTTAATTTATGCATTGCGCTTTGGTGCCAAGAACTCTTCCCCTTCTCCTACTCCTGAATAGTTCTGTGTTCTCTTCTGAAACTCTTACACTTCACATGTTGGCTTATGATCAATTTTGAGTTCATTTTGTTTGTTTGTTTGAGAGGGCATCTCTCATATTTCTTGATCCAATGGTGGTTAACAATAAAATTCTGTATAGGGGACTCAATGCACAATCATTAATCCACCCCAAGCCTAATTCTCAACAGTCTCCAATCTTCTGAAGCATAACGAACAAGTTCTTACATGGTGAACAACTTCTTACATAGTGAATAAGTTCTTACATGGTGAACAGTGCAAGGGCAGTGATATAACAGAAACTTTCAGTTTTGATCACGCATCATGAACTATAAACAATCAAGTCAGATTTGATTTTTATACTTGATTTATATGTGAATCCCACATTTCTCCCTTATTATTATTATCTTTTTTTTAGATAAAATGCTGGAGTGGTAGGTAGATGCAAGATAAAGGTAGAAAACATAATTTAGTGCTCTAAGAGGGCAAATGTAGATGATCAGGTCTGTGCCTGTAGACTGAGTGTTAATCCAATCTAGACAAGGGCGACAAAACATCCATGTATGCAGAAGATTTCTCTCAAAACAGGGGGGGTGAAGTTCTAAGCCGCACCTCTGTTGATCCCCAATTTCTCACCTGATGGCCCCCCTGCGACTGTGCCTGTCTTAGGTTGTTCCTCCCTTGAGGAATCTTACCCGTCTCTGGCTAACCAGTCATCTTCCGGGGCCATACAGGGAAATGTAAAGTTGGTGAGAGAGAAGCAATATTGTTTGACAAGGTTAGCTTTTTACTTCTTTGCAGATTTATGCCCTGTGGCTTCTATGCCCAGCATTTGTCTTCAGGTATCTTTACCACTTGGAAGAACTATGATACTCGGTAAATTTGATATGAGGCACGAATTCTATTTAAGGGTTGTAATTAGGAAGGAAGAAGAAAAGCTACAGAAGTAGCAGACGGAAGAAAACATGGGAAGATTGATTATTTCTTTGACATATCTTCTTGTAGAGTAACGTAAGCATGTACAGGTTTTATCAAACTACTAATTAAATTGCATACACACATAACAATAATAGGAATACAGCTACATAACAAAAGCAGACCTACAATTACCAGCCATATCCCTTACTGAGATTTTTTTTGCTGTTGTTTTGTTCTTTAAGTTTTAGTATCACCAAACCTTTGCTTCAAGTATTTCCTCTCAGATCTGCAGTCCTAGGCAACTGTCAATTTCTCACATTAATATTTGGGATGCCTAGCACTTCCTGACTGATCAATGTTATATAAATGAATGAATGAACTTACATTTTTCACAATTGGAAACTGTACCTATTCTAGGCCTTGCCTGAAATACCTGTGGTGAATGTTTTAAACCTGGATTAAGGTGTCTGGTCTGACGGTTTTAGGTCTGTTAGTCATTCAGTGAATTGATCATTTACCAAATTATTTCTGGCTAAACAATTTTCAGTAAATTTAACTATAGCTCAAATAAAACAATGTTACCTTCTTTTTTTAAAAAAACCACCTTTCTATTTGTAAGTGTACTTCCAGAATCCCTTATTTCCTGGTAATTAGTTTATAAAAAGACTTTTGGAATATCTTACCTAAAAGAGAATTAATCTTAAAGGCCTGCTTATATATATATATATATATTCTTCACATTGCAGATGAGGGAATTAAGGCCTAGAAAAGTAGGCTACAGAGGGGATTCTGAAAAGACCGTGGCAGAAAAACCCTGGGATCACCTCTTCTCATGTACACACCTAGGAAACTACATGCAATATGCCCCACTCTGGAAATAACCTAAAGACAAAACAGAATTTCCATAGCTAATGACAAGAAGAGGCCACACTGAGAAGGGTAAAAGGGCAGAGCTGTGGTCAGCCCCATCTCCTGTCCTGCCCCACCCCCCATGAATGAGAGGGAGCAGGCATGGGGGGTGAGGGGATGAAGCCTACACCAGGGCCGCCCCAGGAAGATGAGCCCTCTGGCTTTGAGAATCAGTGTGGCTGAACTCTGGGACGGCCAGAGGACTCTCGGAGGCCTAGCCTCTGCTCCTGGAGGACGGGTGTGCTGATGATCCATCTGAGACCCAGCAGTTTGAAAAGCACCTAAATTATATGTGATTTATGGATTAACATTGGGATGTGTGTCAGAGGGATGGGATATGCTGGAGATGTATCCAGGGGAAGAGGGGCTGTGGGTGCCATTTTTTCTTGCCGTCCCTCAGCCTAGCTGGCCGGACACTTACAGGAGTCTGTTCTGACACTCTCTGTGGTACTCAGCAAAGGCCGTCCTAAGAGGGAAGTATACTGCGATACAGGCCTACCTCAGAAAAGAGGAACAGTCCCATATAAACAGTCTAAACTCACAGTGAAACTACAAAAAGATGAACAAATGAGGGCCAAAGTCAGCAGAAGGAGGGACATAAGATTAGAGCACAAATACATAAAATCGAGAAAGATAAAACAGAAAGAATCAATGAAAGTGGGAGCTGTTTCTTAGAGAAAATAAACAAAATAGGTAAGTCCCTAGCCAGACTTAACAAGAAAAAAAGGACTCTACACAAGTAAGCAGAATCAGAAATGATAAAGGAAGAATCACTATGGGCACCACAAAAATACAAAGAATGATGAGAGAATACTATGAAAAATCATATGCTAACAAACTGGATAACCTAGAAAAAATGGACAACTTTCTAGAAAAATACAACCTTCCAAGACTGACTCAAGAAAAACAGAAAATCTGAACAGACCAATTACCAGCAACAAAACTGAACTGGTAATCAAAAAACTACCTAAAGAACAAAACCCCCAGATCAGATGCCTAAACCACTGAATTTAATGAAACGTTTAGAGAAGACCTAACACCCATCCTCCTTAGTTTGCCAAAAAGTAGAGGAGGAGGGAATACTCCCAAACTCATTCTATGATGCCAGCATCACTCTAATACCAAAACCATGCAAAGACACCACAAAATAAAGAAAATTACACACCAATATCCCTGATGAACATAGATGAAAAAATACTCAACAAAATATTAGCAAACAGAATTCAAAATTATCATCAAAAAGATCATCCACCATGATCAAGTAGCATTTATTCCAGGAGTTCAAGGAAGGTACAATATGAGAAAAGCCATTAACAGAAAGAAGGACAAAAACCACATGATCATCTACATGGACGTTGAAAAAGCATTCGACAAACTTCAACATCCACTCATGATATAAACTCTCAACAAAATGAGTATAGAGGGCAAGTACCCTCAACATAATAAAGGCCATATATGATAAACCGACAGCTACCATCATAGTAAACAGCGAGAAGCTGAAAGTCTTTCCTTTTAAGATCAGGAACAAGACAAGGATTCCCACCCTTCTCACTTTTATTCAACATAGTTATGGAGGTCCTTGCCACAGCAATTAGACAACACACAGAAATAAAGGGCATCCAGATTGGTAAGGAAGAAGTTAAACTTTCACTGTTTGCAGATGACATGATATTGTACATCAAAAGCCCTAAATAATCCACTTCAAAACTGCTGGATCTAATATCTGAATTCAGCGAATTTGCAGGATACAAAACTAATACACAGAAATCTCTTGCATTCCTATACACTAATGATAAACGAGCAGAAATAGAAATCAGGAAAACAATTCCATTCACATTTACATCAAAAACAATAAAATACCGAGGAATAAACCTAACCACGAAGTAAAAGACATATACTCTGAAAACTACAAGACACTCAGGAGAGAAATTAAAGAAGATACCAACAAATGGAAACACATCCTGTGATCAAGGATAGGAAGAAATAATACTGTCAAAACGGCCATCTTGCCTAAAGCAATCTACAGATTCAATGCAATCTCTATCAAAATACCAACAGCATTCTTCAATGAACTATAGCAAATAGTTCTAAAATTTGTATGGAACCATAGAGAACTCAAATAGCCAAAACAATCCTGAGAACAAAGAAAAAGTGGAGGGTTGGGGGGATCATTCTCCCCGACTTCAAGCTCTACTACAAAGCCACAGTAATTAAGACAATTTGGTACGGGCACAAGAACAGACCCGTGCAACAATGGAACAGACAAGAGAACCCGGATATCAACCCAAGCATATATGACCAATTAATATAAAATTAAGGAGGCATGGACACACAATGGGGAAATGACAGCTTCTTCAACAACTGGTGTTGGCAGAACTGGGCAGCTACATGCAAGAGAATGAACCTGGATTGTTGTCTAATCCCATACACAAAAGCAAACTCAAAATGGATCAAAGACCTGAATGTAAGTCGTGAAACCATAAAACTCTTAAGAAGAAAACATAGCCAAAAAATCTCTTGAATATAAACATGAGCAACTTTTTCTTGAACTCATCTCCTCAGGCAAGGGAAACAAAATAAAAAATGAACAAATGGGACTGCATCATGTTAAAAAGCTTCTGTACAGAAAAGGACACCATCAGCAGAACAAAAATGCATCCTAGAGTATGGGAGAATATATTTGTAAATGACATATCCAACAAGAGGTTATCATCCAAAATACATGACTCACACACCTCAACACCCAAAAAGGAAATAACCGTTCTAAAAAATAGGTGGAAGATATGAACAGACACTTCGCCAAAGAAGAAATTCAGATGGCAATCAGGCACATGAAAAGATGCTCCACATTGCTAATTATCAGGGATATACAAATTAAAACCACAATATTCACCTCATACCAGTTAGGATGACCAACATCAAAAGATCAGGAACAACAAATGCTGGCGAGGATGGGGAGAAAGAGGAACAGTCCCACACTGCTGGTGGGAATGTAAAGTAGTTCAAGCACGGTGGAAAGTAGTATGGAGGTTCCTCAAAAAACTCAAAATAGAAATACCATGTAACCTGGGAATTCCACTCCTAGGAATGTACATAAAGAAAACAAATTCTCAGGTTCAAAAAGACATATGCAACCCCCCTCCCCCATGTTTATTGCAGCACTATTTACAATAGCCAAGAAATGGAAGCAACCTAAGTGTCCATCAGTAGATGAATGGATAAAGAGGAGTATTCTATATACACAATAGAATACTATCCAACCATAAGAAAGAAGCAAATCCCACCATGTGCAAAAACATGGATGGAGCTAGAGGGTATTATGCTCAGTGACATAAGCCAGGTGGAGAAAGACAAGTACCAAATGATTTCACTCATCTGTGCAGTGTTAACAACCAAGCAAAAACTGAAGGAACATAGCAGCAGCAGACTCACAGAACCCGACACTGGACTAATGGTTACCAAAGGGAAAGGGACTGGCGAGAGTGGGTGGGAAGGTAGGGAGAAGGGGAGTAATGGGCATTACAATTAGCACCCATAGCATAGTCGGGGGAACGAGGAAGACAGTAAAGCACAGAGAAGAGAAGTAGTGACTCTATAGCATCTTAGTACACAGATGGACAGTGACTGTAATGTGGTATGTGGTGGGGACGTGATAATGGGGGGGATCTAGTAAGCACAATGTTGCTCATGTGATTGTGTATTAATGATACCAAAATAAAATAAATAAATATTTGATGAAAGAATAAATGAATGAAAAAAAGGAGAACACTTGCTGTACAAGAGATTCTGGTAGTCGGAGAGCTTCGCTGGAGAATTCTACCAAACTCTTAAAGAATTCATGTCAATCTTTCCCAAAATCTTCGAAAAAACTGAAGAGTACAGAGCACTTCCAAGCTCACTCTATGAGGCCACCACTACCCTGACATCAATCCAGATTAGGATGCCATGAAAAAACATGACTGCAGACCAATATTCTTATTGAAAATAGATGCAAAATTCTTAGTGAGGTCATGAAAATGACAGAAAGTCTATGGTCCAGAATGCAGACATATTTTTCTCATAGTTGATGCACTTACTGATATTTAAAGCTGGTCTGCAGGTAAGAATTATCAACAATTTTGATTTTCTAATGTGGGTCATGTAGGATTTCTGTGGTAAATTATGCCTCTAATTGGAAAAATACAGTGGACAATTTTCTATGATGGTGCAAATGTAGTGGTGCAGTGACCACTGGAAAATCTGAATGAAGGAATATCAGGGATATTGCAGGTTTTCTGTAAGTCTGAAATTATCTGAAAACACTCTTCTAAATGACTGTGCTCATACTATGCCATTAAGTCAATCTGACCACAAAATACGTTACAGACGAAGAGCTTGATTTACCCCAGATGAACCAAGTTGTAAAGCTAAACCTAATCAACCTTGTAAGAAACTGAACATTCAGAAGGCAGTACATGAGTATTGTATTGTTACTGTACCTTCAGTGTGACGGATAATTTGTGGAGCCTGGGGAAACACTGAGAACTTTAAACCCCTTTTTCTATCATGACGCCTTTCCTCACCTGGCTGCTATGAAAACTCTCGAACCCTTGCCACAGGGCACAGGACAGGGACAAGGGCATTCCCTCTTACTGCCGCTCCTCCCGTTAAGGCCCATGGCGCCCCCAAACTACTGCATCCAGTCCTCTCCACGAGGCTGACGGAGGACAGAAGCTGGGGTCTCAGCTGTCATTTTGCTTCTTGCATGGTGCTGCTCTGAGTCTGTCCCTGCAGGTATGACCCAGCAGCATGAAGAGGGGACTGGAGAGAGAGAATCACCACTCTGGCTCTGTTGGGGTGGGATTCTCTAAGGACAAATTACCGGGCAAGCGGCAGGAAGGAGCAACGTGACCTTGAGGGGAATTCATGGTGCAGAGGTATGTGGGCTATGTGATGAACAGACATCCCCTGTGCTGCCGTAGGGGACTACATGGAATTGGTGCACTTTGACACAGGTTAACATGACTCAAAAGTTAATACATGGAATATCAAAGGAGAATATACACTATGCTGAATCCAAATCTTGATACAAAATATTACTAAATTCTATGCAAATTAGCACTCTGGAATGGTATTTTGAGTACTGGAAATAAATTTTAGGTGTCTCCTGATAATTTTAAGACTCTCCTGAAAACTGACAATTTAACCAAGCAGCATGATTATAAGTTCACTCGTTTTTAAAAACACAATGAGACGATATAAATTTGGAAGTATGTTGTACGAATGTAAAACTTTAATAAGGCACACGTATATACTTCATGAATTTGAAAATTAAAAACAGTAAATTGAAAATGTTTCTGGCTTTAGTACAAATATGTAAACTTGAAATATTACATTGTGAGATATAATACATACGCTCTTTAAATATTTAAGAGAAATTCAATTATTCCAAGGTCATAGGAAATTAACCATTATGAGAATTAATAGAAGCATTGGTAGAAAGCATCTGAATTCCATGGTCAGATACTGTCCACAATTCAAGCAATCCCTGAATGTACACCTACTAACCCTGTGTGTGAATCTGTGTCAGGCTTCCTCAATTAA
Source organism: Manis pentadactyla (assembly GCF_030020395.1). Lineage (NCBI taxonomy): Eukaryota > Metazoa > Chordata > Mammalia > Pholidota > Manidae > Manis > Manis pentadactyla. The sequence goes on from NC_080034.1 coordinate 71,207,585, forward strand.
AGCAATTCAGAAGAAGTAAATCCTACAGCAAGCTATAGGTTTTATAGACATAGAAACCCTTGTAAAATAAGGATTCTATACAATACTTATGAGAAACTAAAACAAAACCCCTGTGAATAGTCCAGAAAATTTTAGATTCCTTTAGTAATTAAGAAAACTCCCTCAGGAGTTCTAACACGTAAAATACACAGTGCTAAACTCAGAAGCACGCTGGCACAGACAGACTCTCAAACTTAATGCACTTGATCATGATGAGATGATCCTATGAATCATAAACAAATGGTTAAAAAACAGCTCTAGTGAAAAACCAGGACAATATGTAATTCCTCATGATTGTTAGAATGCCTGTCATCTAGCTTACCAATAAAGAACATTAGGTAGAAAGTATATTAGAGGAATGTAAAGCTAAAGCAAGGTTTATGTACATTTTTTCTGAAGCTCAAAATAGACCAAAAAAGTAAAGGAATGTGCATGCTAAAAAGAAACTTGAACTTGCAATTATTACAAGAAGGAAGCACATGAAATAGGAAGGAGATTAGAAACATCTCACTGTTATCTCAGAAACCAAGATACACAAAAGTAAAGTACCTTCAGATTTCTACTTGGAATCTAAGAAATCTGTTTTCCATAAATGCATGTCATTTAGAAAAAGCATCCAATGTTTTGGCTCTTAAGCGTTACGGTGATTTCAGTCCTAAAGGTGTTTTGTGACTGCACAGGCATTCCCTGTCTAATAAAGGCCCTCAGACATCTCAATGATATACAAGACTGGGTCCATCAATTATGACCCACAGTATGGGAATCAGAATGTGTAAGTTAAGATGAAAGAAAATGGGGTTTGCAAACCAAGGTAAAGCAAACTAAAATGGCCCAGGACTCTGATTTCCCCCTCAAGGCCACAGACTGACTCTTGACTCACGTATCCTTGACTTGTTTTACAGGTATTTAGGCTCCACCAGACGAGCCACCTCCTGACAATGAGCAAGTGAACTCTAGCCTCAGTGGCGCCAGAAGGCTGACAGCTAACACTCCTCAAACAGTCCCGTCACCTCACCACGGACCCGTCAGAACAATGCCACAAGCTCATCACACATCCTGCAACCCTTTCCCATAACCTTTATAAGCCCTTGCTTGTAAGCCAATAGTGAGTGCAGGGCTTCAAACTTTAGCTATCCGTTCTCCTTGCTTGGGGAACGCCCACCTTCTTTCCCTATGTTAAAAAAAACCACATCCCAAAGTCAGGGTTTGGTTTCACTGCTCAGGTCAGTGTTTGGCTTTGCTGTATGCTGACTGAGTGGAAACAGGTGTGTCTCATTTGGTAACAACTTCACCTTAGATGGTGTTGAGCAGCATCCAGTAGGTGGCATGGAGACAAAAGACATCATCGTATTTTGTTCTAAACCTGATTCATAAAATTTGCTCACTCAAATCATGTATCAAAATAGATAGATGTTCCCTTGGTTAATTTATGCATGTTTTTAACAAATACATTCACACAGAGGTCTGGCAAAGAACATATTAGTGAAGGAAGTTAATTTTTTAAAATTATGTTCAACACTCATTCAGGAGAAATCATCAAGCACAATGATTATCCCATTTGAAAATGACAAGCCACAAGGGATATCAACATATTGATAAGTTAGCTTTTCAAAAGCTAGGGACATAAAAGCATACTAAATTCTGGTTTGGTATCAATAAAATAGTAGAACTCAAAATAATGTTCTGAATTTTAATGTACTTAAACTTCCACTTTTCAGTGGATCTCAATTACTTTAATGTTGGAAAAGTAACAATACAGGTGAGTGAAGGGACTTACTAGGGTGTGACTTTTTCCTCTTTGCCTCAGGTTCCAGGGAAGACTGGCTGGTCCCATTTCTTGATATGAATTTTATGATTGTGTATATGATGCTGAAGTGGCATTTCTCTACAGAAACAATCCTGAATCAAAACGATACAGAATAATATAAAGTTAATCCTTAGAAACCCTCAGTGAATGAGGAACATTGCGCATTAATTATTACGGGGTCAGATCCTTAAAGATGATTCACACAAGGGCACAAAGCTCTAAGAGCTGGCTCATTCCTCACTTGATCTGCTTCCATAAAGCATTTTAAATTCACAAAATATTATTCTTTCTGGGCACACACTATGCCCCAGACCCTGGAGCTATTACATAATCTAATTCTGGTCTTTCATAACAGTTTTATTGTATAGATAACACCAGCCCTATTTACCTAAGAAATTTTATGCAACACACGTAAAAAAAAATGTTACAATACTATATGAGAATTTAATAAAGAAATCATCTAGGAATATGACAGAAAATGGCCGGTTCTGTACTCACTCCTTACAGAAACATCCAGAAGAAATCATGGCAAAGCCCCATCTGCAGGTGTCAGGACCCCAACACAGGACGCATTTTCCTCCTGGTGGACTGGGCTCCCAAGGCATCCCAAAGTTGCAGCCCAGCCTCCTGGGTCCTGCACATACAAAAGCTCAAGTCTTCACTCTAGCAAAGGTACCAGAGTGCACAGGATGAGCACACGTGCTCAATGCGTGCCAGAAAAGGCAGGTTCAGGCATCCCATAGCTCAAACATAGTCACTACTGATGGCTGGGCCCCTTCTGAGAAGTCCTGGTAAAGGGCTCAAATCCAATATATGATTATTCAGTGAAAAATATATGGTTAGGTTAAAACAGAAATTGAGCCTGATGCTCTGTGCCCAGATGGGATTTTACACATATACCATAAACTTAAGAGCAAAGTGAACATAAAAAATTCTGATTTTCAGTCAAACATTAACATATGATGGGAATTTGTTAGAAACAGTATCATTTATATCCACCACAACCAAAAAATGCAAAAATACAAATGCTCAAATATAAATGCAACAAAATACTTATAGATCTCTGGGGAAAAACATGTGAAACATTTTTGACAGCAATGAAAGAAAAAACAAAACAACAGAGATATACTGCCAATGATCAAAATTCCATTACTAAGATGTCCATTTTCCTCAAATGGACTTAGAGCCCCCAAGTAATCCCAACAATAACCTTACCACACTATATTGCAGGAAGTGACAATTCATTTGAATACCTGTTCATCTATACAATGATAAAGAAGAAGTTGCACTCAAATGTTAAAATTTCAAGCTTAATTGCACAGCTGCAATAATTAAAGGAACATATTTAAAATGAATACACACAGGGCCTCTCTTGTCCCCTCCAGGTGTGAGCCACGAGCTCTGTCCTTTCGCTTTATCTCTAAATAAAAGCCTGTACCTTGCTCTCCTACCTTGAGTGTTTGTGAAGCTCATTCTTCGACTTCGTGAGCAAAAACCCCGGCATCGGAGTAACCCCAAACAACAAGTCTCCCAACCACAAAAGCACTGACACCTTCTCTGCCCTGACAGAAACCACTGAAGAAACAGAACTTGACAGCCCTTGACTGAGACTTCATGGTAACTGTCCAAAGCAGCGATTTCATCCTAATGGATCCAGAAGATGACTGAGAAATTAGATTTTGCCTTGCTATTTAAAAATCTTCAAACTAACTACCAAACTTCTAGAAAAAAAATAACACAGCACGTCTTCCTAGTTGCCCTGTTTCTTATCTGTGCTCCAACAACAAGGACCCTCCTGGCTGCAAGTGGATAACAGACTTGCCAAGCATGTAACTCCAATTTCAGGAGGCAAGCAACTTACATATTAGAAAGTTATAAAACTGCACTAGATTAAGTGAACAAATTGTATTTCCATTCTACAGTATTACCCTGATCTGTAAGCCTGTCTTCATTAGCCTGAATATTTTCAAACACCTAAAACTCAACTAGTTCTAACCACCTGCTTTACCAGTCAAAACCAAATGCGTGCTTGACACCCTCCATTTAAAAAACCCAGCTGTCTTGATGTTGATGTCTAGAACAAACACGTACCAGAGGTTTCCACAGGTCATTCACCCTTCTATTGGGCAGGTGTGTTAAGATGAAACTTATGACTTAAATGTCAAGCCACACTATAAAGTGCACTTCTTTTCTCCTGATTAATAAAATAAAAGTAAATAAATAAATAAATACACACAAATAAATGAACTAGAACAGACAGTTCACAAATGGACCCAACAGATTACAGAATCTTGAACCTCGCCAAAGAAATGAAAGCACTTCCACACAGAAAACAGGGCCTTTAGACTTTATTCTTCCATTTGCTTATTTAGAGTTCACCAACATCAACAAATGGAGACGAGGCAAAAGGATGGCCATGTGTAAATGAATAGACAGCTCAAGTCAGAAATGAAAGAAAAGCTACAACTGACACAACAGAAACACAAAGGACTGCAAGAGGCTGTTGTAAGAAGCTCCTAGAAATGCACGATATTCCAAAACTGAACCAGACAGAAGAAATAGAAAATCTCCACTGACAGATTAACAGTAATGAACTGCACTGATAATCAAAAAAAAAAAAAAAAACACTGTTTACAAAGTCAAGGACCAGATGGTTTTAAAAAATTACTTCCACCAAACATTTAAAGTACAGTTAACATTTACCTTTCTCAAACTACTTCTAAACATTGAAAAGGAAGGAAACTTCACACCTTTTTATTAGATCAGCATCACCCCAATACCAAATCCAACAAAAACAGAACAAAAAAGGAACACTAAGACACCACCATCCTTGGTGAACACATTTGTGAAAATCCTCAAAAAAATTAGCAGCAAACTGAATTAAAAAATACATTACAAAACTCATTAACCAAGAACAAGTAGGATTTATTCCAGGGATGCAAAGATGGTGAAGTATCTGCAAATCAATGTGACACATCCCATTAACAAAAGGAAGGACAAAAACGATTGTCATCACAATAGGTACTAAAAAGGATCACAAAACCCAACATGCTTTTATGCTAAAAACTCAACAAAGTGTGTAGAGAGGGAACATACATCAACATAACAACGGCCATATATGGCAAACTCACAGCTGCCATCACACTGAATTGCAAAAAGTTGAAAGCTTATCCTCTAAGGTCAGGAGCAAGGCCAGAATGCCCACTGTCACTTTTATTAAACATAGTCCTGAAAGTCCTAGCCACGGCAACCAGACAAGTAAAAGGCATCCAAGCTGGCAAGGAAGAAGTCAAATTGCCCCTACTTACAGGTGACATGATACTGTATAGACAAAACCCTAAAACCTGCATCAAAAAACTACTAGAATTAATAAATGAACTCAGTAAAAGTCACAGCAAACAAAACCAATGCGCAAAAATCTGCCACATTTACACATACAAATGAACTACCAGGAAGAGATTTAAGAAAGAATCCCATTTATGATTGCCTCAAAAAGGATAAAATCACTGGGAATAAAATTCAACCAAGGCAGATAAAGACCTGTACTCTCAAAACTCTAAGACACTGATGAAAGAAACTGAGGAAGACACAAATAAATGGAAAGCTCTCCCGTGCTCCTGGATAGGATGAATGAATATTGTTAAATTGGCCATATTATCCAAAGCAACCTACAGATTCGATGCAATTCCTATAAAAAAACCAAATGCATTTTTCACTCAACTAGAGGAAAAGATCCTAAAATTTATATGCAACCTCAAAAGACCCTGAAGAGCCAAAGAAACCTTGACAATGAAGAACAATGCTGGGGGTAAACAGCTATACTACAAAGCTGCAGTGAATTAAACAGTATGGTACTGACACAAGAATATATGAATCAATGGAACTGAACAGATAACTAAGAAGTAAACCCACACTTATATGGTCAATTAAAATATGACAAAAGAGGCAAGAATATACAATGGGGAAAAGACAGTCTCTTCAATAAATGGTGCTGGGAAAACCAGACATCTACATGCAGGAGAATGGTATTGCATCACTGTCTAACATCATGCACAAAACTTAATTCAAAATGGATTAAATACCTAAAGGCATGAAAGCACAAAACTTTTTAAAGAAAAGATGGGCATGAATCTCTTGAAAATCAGCAAGAGTAAATTTTTTCTCGACACACCTCCCCAGGCAAGGGAAACTAAAGAAAGAATAAACAAGAGGGGCTTCATCGATGTAAAGTTTCTGTAGAGTAAAGGACAACATCGACAAAATGAAAAGGCAACTTACTGTAAGGAAGAACATATCTGAAAGTGATATATCTGATAAGGGGCTGACATCCAATATATATTGGATAAATATACTACAAAACAAAGAACCCATTAAAATATGGGCAGAGAACCGGAAGAGACATTTCCCAAAGAGGGCATACAGATGGCCTACAGTCACATGAAAAGATGCTCCACATCACTAATCATCAGGCAAATGCAAATTAAAACCACGAGGGGACTCACTCAAGATGGCGACGTGAGTAGGGCAACAGAAATATCCTCCCAAAACCATATAGATTTTGAAAATACACCAAATGCAACTACTCCTAAAAGAGAGTCCAGAAGATACAGGACAACAGCCAGGCTACACCTACATCTGCAAGAACTCAGCATCTCACGAAAAGGGTAAGATACAAAACTGCAATATGGTGGGGCCCGTGCACTCCCCCCACCACAGCTCACTGGGGTGAGGAAGAGCATCAGCCTGGGGAGGGAGTGCAAGCAGAGGACTGCTCAACAACCAGCCCTTGTAATCTGCACTGGGAGCACAGACCCACATAGCACGGTGTACGGGATATGACAGAAATGGGAAAGTAAATTCCGAGAAGGAGACCATGAACAGGTCCCCACAGCCGGCTGCCCTGGAACAAAAGAAAAGCAGGCACGTTAAAAGTCGTAAGGGGACAAGGGTTTAACAGGTGGACTAAATCGTCCTGGCACACACAGAAAAGCAGGCTGGGAATGTGAAGGAACGTCAGGTGCCCTAAACCCCTGGGTAGCAACACAGCTCCGAAGCCCATCATAGCGATAAGCAGCCTGTTCATTCTCCCCGGTGGGCACTGCAAGCAAACCACTGAAGCACCATTGCTGCAGACCAGCAGGGGAGCAGCCCCACTCACAGCAACCACACAGAATCTTCTCCCAGCGCACACCTAAACGAGTCAGAGTCAGAGCCAGAAACTGCCCCCTGTGCGCAGCAGCTGCCTGGCACAAGCTTAATGAAGCCGGTGCAAAGACCAGAAGTCACAAAGGGGTGCCTTTCTCGCAGGAGAACACATGCAGCTCGCCTGCAACCCCTGCCAGTGCCTAAGGCGATCCTGAGGGCCGCCCCACCCAAGGTAGCTCAGGGGATTAACCCAGAGACTGCTCCCTGTGTGCAGTTAACGGGCACAGGAAGCAGAGAAGGGAAAGGTTACCAGAAAACAGGAAGGGACTCTCTTCTCCCACCTGACACACATACCACTCGCCAGTGATCACTTCTATCACCGTGAAAAGGAAGAACAACCTGGTTCAGTCCAAAATCACTCAAATTCCAGAGAGAGAGCCTGGTGAGACAAGTATAACCAGTCTTCCTAAAAAAGAATTCAAAATAAAAGTCATAACCAGGCTCATGGAGTTCCAGAGAAATATGCAGGAGCTCAGGGATGAATTCTGGAGGGAGACAACAGAAATGAAACAAACAATGGAAGGACTTAAGAGCAGACTGGATGAGGTGCAAGAGATTGTTGATGGAATAGAAAACAGGAATACAGAGAAACTGAGGCAGAGACAGACAAAAGGATCTATAGGAATGAAAGAACACTTAGGAGAATTGTGTGACCAATGCAAATGGAATAATATTCGCATTATAGGGGTACCAAAAGAAGAGAGAGAAAATGAGATAGCAAGTGTCATTGAAGAAATAATTGATGAAAACTTCCCCAAGCTGGGGAAGGAAATAGTCTCAGACCATGGAAACCCACAGATTTCCCAACATAAGGGACCCAAGGAGAACAACACCAAGACACATAATAATTAAAATGGCAAAGATCAAAGGCAAGGACAGGGTAGTAAAAGCAGCCAGAGAAAAAAGATCACCTGCAAAGGAAAACCCATCAGGCTATTTTCACACTTCTCAACAGAAACCTTACAGGCCAGAAGAGAGTGGCATGATATATATAATGCATGAAACAGAAGGGCCTTGCACCAAGAATACTGTATCCAGCAAGATCATCACTTAAATTTGAAGGAGGGATTAAACAATTTCCAGATAAGCAAAAGTTGAGGGAATTTACCTTCCACAAACCACCTCTACACTGTATTTTAAAGGAACTGCTTTAGATGGAAGTACTCCTAAGGTTGAATAGATGGTACCAGAGAAAATAAAATCACACCAAAGAAAGCACAACAAATACTAACTAAAGCCAAAAAATAAAATCAGTTATCCACAAAAGGAGTTAAGGGAAACACAAGAGAGTACAGAATTAAACACCTAAAACACAGAGAGTGGAGGAGGTAGAAAAAGAAGGGAGGGAAATAAAGAATCATCACACTGTGTTTATAACAGCATAAGTGAGTTAATGTTAGACGATTAGATGGCAAAGAAGCTATCCTTGAACGTATGGTACCCACGAATGCAAAGCCTGCAATGGAAATAAGTACATATCTATCGATAATTACCCTGAATGTAAATGCAGGAAATGCACCAATCAAAAGACACAGAGGGAGGAGGAGCGAAGATGGTGGCGTGAGTAGAGTAGCCGAAATCTCCTCCCAAAACCACATATATTTTTGAAAATACAACAAATATAAATACTCCTAAAAGAGAGACCAGAAGATACAGTACAACAGCCAGACTACATCTACATCTGCGAGACCCTAGCGCCACACGAAGGGGGTAAGACACAAACCACGGCCCGGTGGGACCCGAGCGTGCCAATCACACCAGCTCCTTGGTGGGAGGAGAGGAGTCGGAGCGGGGAGGCAGAAGGAGCCGAGGACTGCTAAATACCCAGCCCCAGTCATCCACACTGGGAGCGGAGACACACAGTGCATGGTGTGCTGGACACTAGGGAAACAGAACAGTAAAACCTGCAAGTGGATCAGCGCAGCTGGCGCCCCTGGGACAAAAGAAAAGCGAGGGCTTTTTTGAAAGTCTTTAAGGGACAGGGGCCCCACAGCTGGACGGAAGCGTCCTGGCGTGCTCAGCACAGAAGCTGGGAATCATGGGGAACTCTGGGCGCCCTAACCCCCTGGGCGGCAGTGGAGCTTGGAGGCCCCTCACGGCGATGAACAGCCTCCGGCACGTTCCCCCTCCGGCAAAGCTCTGCCACAGTGGAGCAGCAACCTGAGGCCGGCCACACCGAGAGCAGCCGCTCGGGCCAGACTTAGAGGCCACATCTGCATGCAGCTGCCCAGCACAAGCCACTAGGGGTCGCTGTTCTCACAGGAGACGAAAGCCACAAACTAGCAAGAAGGGATGTTCTCCCAGCTGACACATGCGCCAACTCCCCACAACTACCTCTATCGCCATGAAAAGTCAGAAGAATTTGATCAAGACCAGACTAACAGAGACAACCCCTGAGAAGGAGCTTGGGGGGACAGACCTAACCAATCTTCCTGAGAAAGAATTCAAAATAAAGGTCATGACCATGCTGATGGAGCTGCAGAGAAAAATGCAAGAGCTAATGGACAAAGTAGGGAGGGAGACTACAAAAATAAAACAATCTCTGGAAGGATGTTAATGAAGAATGGATGAGATGCAAAAAGCCATTGATGGAATAGAAACCAGAGAACAGGAACGCATAGAAGCTGACACAGAGAGAGATAAAAGGATCTCAAGGAATGAAACAATATTAAGAGAGCTATGTTACCAATCCAAAAGGAACAATATCCACATTATAGGGGTACCAGAAGAAGAGAGAGAAAAAGGGATAGAAAGTGTATTTCAAGAAATAATTGCTGAAAACTTCCCCAAACTGGGGGTGGAAATAATTGATCAGACCACGGAAGTACACAGAACTCCCAAAAGAAGGGACCCCAGGACGACAACACCAAGACACATAATAAATAAAATGGCAAAGATCTAGGACAAGGAGTTTCAAAGGCAGCTAGACAGAGGAAAAAGGGCACCTACAAAAGAAAACCCAACAGGCTATCATCAGACTTCTCAACAGAAACCTTACAGGCCAGAAGAGAATGGCATAATATATTCAATGCAATGAAACAGGAGGGCCTTGAACCAAGATTACTGTATCCAGCACGATTATCATTTAAATATGAAGGAGGGAGTAAACAATTCCCAGACAAGCAAAAGTTGACGGAATTTCCCTCCCACAAACCACCTCTACACGGTATTTTAGAGGGACTGCTCGACATGGCAGCACTCCTAAGGCTAAACAGATGTCACCAGAGAAAATAAAATCACAGCAAAGAAAGCAGACCAACCAAATACAAACTAAAGGCAAAAAATAAAATCAACTACCCACAAAAGCAGTCAAAGGAAACACAAAGGGGCACGCAATAAAACACCCAACATATAAAGAATGGAGGGGGAGGAATAAGAAGGGAGAGAAATAAAGAATCACCAGACAGTGCTCATAACACCACAATAGGCGAGTTAAGTGAGACAGTAAGATACTAAAGAACCTAACCTTGAACCTTTGGTAACCACAAATCTAAAGCCTGCAATGGCAATAAGTACATATCTTTCAATAGTCACCCTAAATGCAAATGGACTGAATGCACCAATCAAAAGACAGAGTAATAGAATGGATAAAAGAGCAAGACCCTTCTATATGCTACTTACAAGAGATGCACCTCAAACCCAAAGACATGCACAGACTAAAAGTCAAGGGATGGAAAAACATATTCCATCCAAACAGGGAGAAAAAAGCAGGTGTTGCACTACTGGTATCAGACAAAATAGACATCAAAACAAAGAAAGTCACAAGAGATAAAGAAGGACATCACATAATGATAAAGGGTCAGTCCAACAAGTGGATATAACCATTATAAATATATATGCACCCAACACAGCACACCAGCATATGTGAAACAAATACTAACAGAACCAAAGGAGGAAATAGAATGCAATGCGTTCATTTTGGCAGACTTCAACACACCACTCATTCCAAAGGATAGATGCACCAGACAGAAAATAAGTAAGGACATGGAGGCACTAAACAACGCACTAGAACACATGGACCTAATAGACATCTATAGAACTCTACATCCAAAAGCAACAGGATACACATTCTTCTGAAGTGCACATGGAACATTGTCCAGAATAGACCGCATTGCTAGGCCACAAAAAGAGGCACAGTAAATTCAAAAAGATTGGAATCCTAACAACCAAATTTTCAGACCACAAAGGTATAAAGCAAGAAATACATTGTACAAAGAAAGCAAAAAAGCTCACAAACACATGGAGGCTTAACAACATGCTCCTAAATAATCAATGGATCAACAACAAAATTAAAATGGAGATCCAGCAACATATGGAAACAAATGACAACAACAACACAAAGTCCCAACTTCTGTGGGACGCAGCAAAAGCAGTCGTAAGAGGAAAGTATATAGCAAACCAGGCATATTTAAAGACGGAAGAACAATCCCAAATGAATAGTCTAATGTCACAAATATCGAAATTGGAAAAAGAAGAACAAATGAGGCCTAAAGTCAGCAGAAGGAAGGACATAATAAAGATCAGAGAAGAAATAAATAAAATTGAGAAGAATAAAACAACAGAAAAAAAATCAATGAAACCAAGAGCTCGTGCTTTGAGAAAATAAAAATAGATAAGGCTCTAGCCAGACTTAGTAAGAGAAAAAGAGAATCAACACACATCAACAAAATCAGAAACGAGAAAGAGAAAATAATGATGGACCCCATAGAAATACAAACAATTATTAGAGAATGCTATGAAAACCTATATGCTAACAAGCTGGAAAGCCTAGGAGAAATGGACAACTTCCTAGAAAAATAGTACCTTCCAAGACTGACCTAGAAAGAAACAGAAAATCTAAACAAACCAATTACCAGCAACAAAACAGAAGCGGTAATTACAAAACGACCCAAGTAAAAAAAACCCGGGCCAGATGGATTTACTTCAGAATTTTATCAGACATACAGAGAAGACACAATACCCATTCTCCTCAAAGTTTTCCAAAAATAGAAGAGGAGGGAATGCTAGCAAACTCATTCTATGAAGCCAACATCACCCTAATACCAAAACCAGGCAAAGACCCCACCAAAAAAGAAAACTACAGACCAATATCCCTGATGAACGTAGATGCAAAAATACTCAACAAAATATTAGCAAACCGAATTCAAAAATACCGCAAAAGGATCATATACCATGACCAAGTGGGATTCATCTCAGGGATGCAAGGATGGTACAACATTCAAAAATCCATCAACATCAGCCACCACTTCAACAAAATGAAGGACAAAAACCACATGATCATCTCCATAGATGCTGAAAAAGCATTCAACAGAAGTCAACATCCATTCATGATTAAAAACTCTCAACAAAATGGGCATTGAGGGCAAGTACCTCAACATAATAAAGGCCGTATATGACAAACCCACAGCTAACATCACATTGAAAAGCAAGAAACTAAAAGCTTCTCCTCTGAGATCGGGAACAACACAGGGATGCCCACTCTCCCCACTGTTATTCAACATAGTACTGGAGGTCCTAGCCACCGCAATTAGGCAAAACAAAAGAAATAAAAGGAATCCAGACTGGGAAACAAGAAGTTAAACTGTCACTATTTATAGATGACATGATATTGTATATAAAAAACCCTAAAGACTCCACCCCAAACCTACTAGAACTGATATCAGAATACAGGAAAGTTGCAGGATACAAAATCAACACACAGAAATCTGTGGCTTTCCTATACAACTACAATGAACTAATAGAAAGAGAAATCAGGAGAACAATTCCATTCACAATTACATCAAAAAGAATAAAATACCTCGGAATAAACCTAACCAAGGAAGTGAAAGACCTATACCCTGAAAACTATAAGACACTCTTAAGAGAAATTAAAGAGGACACTAGCAAATGGAAACCCATCCCATGATCTTGGCTAGGAGAAATTAATATCGTCAAAATGGCCGTCCTGCCCAAAGGAATATACAGATTTGATGCAATCCCTATCAAATTACCAACAACATTCTTCAACAAACTGGAACAAATACTTCAAAAATTCATATGGAAACACCAAAGACCGCAAATAGCCAAAGCAATCCTGAGAAGGAAGAATGAAGTGGGGGGGATCTCTCTCCCCAACTTCAAACTCTACTACAAAGCCACACTAATCAAGAGAATTTGGTACTGGCACAAGAACAGAGCCACAGACCAGTGGGACAGAATACAGACTCCAGACATTAACCCAAACATATATGATCAATTAACATACGATAAAGGAGCCATGGGCATAACAACAGGGAAATGACAGTCTCTCCAACAGATGGTGCTGGCAAAACTGGACAGCTACAAGTAAGAGAATGAAACTGGATCACTGTCTAACCCCATACACAAAAGGAAATTCAAAATGGATCAAAGACCTGAATGTAAGTCATGAAACCATAAAACTCCTAGGAAAAAACACAGGCAGAAATCTCTTAGACATAAACATGAGCAACTTCTTCATGAACATATCTCCCCGGGTAATGGAAACAAAAGCAAAAATGAATAAGTGGGACTATTTCAAGCTGAAAAGCTTCTGTACAGAAAAGGACACCATCAGTAGAACAAAAAGGTACCTTACAGTATGGGAGAATATATTCATAATGACATACCATGTTGACATCCAAAATATATAAAGATCTCATTCACCTCAACACACAGAAAGCAAATAATCCAATTAAAAAATGGGCAGTGGAGCTGAATAGACAGTTCTCTAAAGAAGAAATCCAGATGGCCAACAGGCACATGAAAAGATGCTCCACATCGCTTCTCATGAGAGAAATGCAAATTAAAACCACAAAGAGACATCACCTCATACCAGTAAGGATCGCCATCATTGAAAAGACAACAACAAATGTTGGCAACGTTCTCCATTGTGAAGAAAGGGGAGCCCTCCTACACTGCTGGTGGGAATGTAAATTAGTTCAACCATTGTGGAGAGCAGCATGGAGGTTGCTCAGAATTCTCAAAATAGAAATACCATTTGACCCAGGAATTCCACTTCTGGGAATTTACCCTAAGAATGCAGCACTCCAGTCTGAAAAAGACAGATGCACCCCTATGTTTATCGCTGCACTATTTACAATAGCCAAGATATGAAAGCAACCTAAATGTCCATCAGTAGATGAATGGATAAAGAAGATGTGGTACATATACACAGTGGAATATTACTCAGCCATAAGAAAAAAACAGATCCTACCATTCCCAAAAACATGGATGGAGCTAAACGGTATTATGCTCAGTGAAATAAGCCAGGCGGAGAAAGACAAGTATCAAATGGTTTCACTCATATGTGTAGCATAAGAACAAAGAAAAACTGAAGGAACGTCACAGCAGCAGAATCACAGAACCCAAGAATAGACTAACAGTTACCAAAGGGAAAGGGACTGGGGAGTATGGGTGGAAAGGGAGGGATAAGGGCAGGGGAAAATGAAAGCGGGTATTACAATTATCATGTATAATTAGCACGTAGGGTGTAGCATGGGGAGGGCTGTGCAACACAGAGAAGACGAGTAGTGATTTTACAGCATCTTACTACACTGATGGACAGTGACTGTAATGGGGTGTGTGGGGGGGACTTGGTGAACAGGGGGGCTTAGTAAACATAATGTTCTTCATGTAATTGTAGATTAATAACAAGAAAAAAAAAGAAGTTTGAACACAGATATACACGTAGGCCTGATGGCATGTGACTGACAAGACAGAGTTTGGCGGAACACTTCTATAAGCCAAATACTGCCAAAACCCACCAGAGCCTAGGAGAGAGGCATGGAGCAGACCCCAGGCCACAGCCCTCAGCAGGAACCCAGCTGGTGACACTCCACTCTCAGACTTCTAGACCCCTAACTGTGAAAGGATACATGTCTGTGGTGTAAACAATCCAGTGTGTAGTACTGTGGTACAGCAGAGCCTTACAAAGTAACCAAGGTATCTATTTACTTATTGTTTTTTTTTTACAAAACTTCCCATTTGGGGAGTCTTACTCCTAAACCTACCCTTCTGTTTCATGACACAGGTAATTGCTAAAAATTTCCAATATTTTCAACATGGAAACCCACATATGAGCATCTCTATCTAAACTGACATACTCTGTGGCCTATTTTCCCCACTCTTCCAAGGTTTGAGGCAATAACTGGCCACATTCTATCTTTTCCTCAAATGTCCCAGTCTCTTTCCTGCTCTACATCCTTTAGCCACTTGATTTCCTCTATTAGAAATACTCTTCCACTCCCTGTTCTGCTGCTTAACTCCTACATAGTCTTCATTTTCTAGCTTAAGTACCATCACTACATAACTGCTTCTTCCTGCTATACAATTACTAAAACACCTGTTCAGCTCACTTGTACCCTTCTTTCCAAATCAATTGTTGGTATATTTGATATAATCATTGGCATAACAACATCTGCCACTCTTCTGAAGCTGCAATTTCCAAAGAAGGAAGATACAAGAGCCTGAAGATGTTAATAGTGTAGACTATTTATAATCAAACACTCTGTGCAAATCCAAATTTCTCACTTAACAGCTTCGGGTAACTTTGGGGAAAATCACTAACCTCAGACTCATCTGGTGCACGATGTACTTCACAGAGTTGTTGAGATAATCAAAGGAAATAATTTACATACATCACTTGCACTAGTATATATGATACTTGCTGACTCTTCTATTGATAGAGTTACCTCAATGCCAAGGACATACTAAGCGTTTAAATAAATATTTGCTGCAAAAGAATTTTCTCGATTCATTACTTTGTTTGAGTGGCTAATGATAGGATTTTTAGACACAAAAATTAGTTGGAAATAAAAGTCAGGTAGTTTGTCCACTCAAGCACAGCATATCGGTAGTGAATTTTCCATTTACATATATGTGAACTTTATAAAAAATCTAAGAGAAATGCTGACTTTCAGTGAAGCAGGTCAATACAAGGAGGAAATGTGACATCACACTAAGCCATTACTGTGTATGTGTATCCATATGTCTTAGTCTGAGACTCACTGGAAACAGACTGCATTCTAAGTGGGGAAGGTTAAGGAATGAATGTGCACCTAGTGACAGAACATTGACAAAACTGAGAAAATAGATACATACATAGATGATTGATAGATCAGATAGATATACATACAGATTAATTAGGTACATAGACGATAGCAGGTAGATATAGATAGATGATAGATTAGATACATACATACATACATATGTAGATAGATAGATATGGATAGATGGATAGATAAATAGACAGGTAGGTAGGTAGACAGGAAATCATAATACTAAACAAAGCTATCGCTCACTCAAGATCATCTACGTGCTCCCTTACAGGAGACTCACTTGAGATCCAAGGACACAGACAAACTACAAGTTGAAGGGGTGGGGACAGGTACCCTACACAAGTGAAACTGAAAAAAAAAGGGGGATTCTGTTTGAGTCTCCAGAGAGACAGTGAGTACAAAAGAGCCCTTCCAGCCACAGTGGATTCTTTTTGTTTGGTTTTAATAGTATGCAGTCATAGATTAAGTGGTAGAGTGAAGCCCTTCTCATTTTTTCTCACCTCAACAACTGAATTGCTGTAATAACATGTGTTTGGGCTTTTGAAATCAGTAGATTTCATGATGTTTACAAATGTAAAGAAGTATTTAACTAGATAAAGAGGGAAGTTTGGACACTCAAACACGTCACTCAACAACACACTCTTTGCTCCAAACTGCTCCTGTCTAGAACTTGGTGTTCCTTTTCATTTGTCCCTCCTCCTATCAGCGGTGACACCAATGTGCCTCAAACACGGTGGTGAGCAAAGCACCAAGTTTAGGTTTCTGTCTACAACAGGCCCAGAGGAAGGATACTTGTGGTCTTCAGGGAGCACTTAGTCAATGAATGTGGCTAGAATACAGTGAGCAAGTGATAAGGAGGTAAGAGGACAGAGGACAGAGATATGGGCTGAAGTCCCTGCACCACCATTTACTGGTTTTGTAAGCACAAGCGGCTGACTCGACCTGCAAGTGTCTCAATGAATCCAGTGCTATCTCTACAGCCTAGTTACCTTGCAAGATTTTTGGAAGCACAATGTAGGGAAGTGACATATAAGCTATGTTGCTAACTGTTCTGTACTTAAGGATAGATGGGCAGACAAAAAGATGATGACAGATGATAGATAGATAGATAGATAGATAGATAGATAGATAGATAGATAGATAGATAAGATAGGCAGATAGATACATGGATAGATAGATAGATAGATTAGATAGATAGATAGATAGATAGATAGATAGATAGATAGATAGATACATGATAGATAGATAGATAGATAGATAGATAGATAGAAAGATATAGAAAGATGACAGATATATGATTAGACAGATAGATGATAGATAGATATAGATACATATCAATTATAACAAAGCTATTGCTCATGACCAGGAGAGCAATGATGAAAGAACAGAGTGAAACTACAAACAAAAAAGAAGAAAGAAATCCAGTTTAAAAAGTGCAATAAGCAGCCATAAGAAAAAACAAATCCTACCATTTGCAACAACATGGATGGAGCTAGAGGGTATTATACTCAGTGAAATAAGCCAGGTGGAGAAAGACAAGTACCAAATGATTTCACTCATCTGTGGAGTATAAGAACAAAGAGAAACTGAAGGAACAAAACAGCAGCAGAATCACAGAATCCAAGAATGGACCAACAGTTACCAAAGGGAAAGGGACTGGGACTGGGGAGGGTGGATGGGAAGGGAGGGATAAGGGCAGGTGAAAAGAAAGGGTATACTACGATTAGCATGTATAATGTGGGGGGGCGCATGGGGAGGGCTGTGCAACACAGAGACGACAAGCCATGATTCTACAGCACCTTACTACGCTGATGGACAGGGACTGTAATGGGGTTTCTGAGGAGGACTTGAAGGGGGGAGCCTAGTAAACATAATTTTCTTCATCTAATTGTAGATTAATAATAACAAAATAAAAAATAAATAAAAAATTTAAAAGTGCAATAAGGCCACAGCTATCAATTATCAGAATGAAAGGACAGACTTTCAATGCTCCAATCAAAAGAAACAGGATTAGAAGAAGGGATGAAAACTCAGGATGACCTACGTGCTCCCTTAAGGAGACTCACTTGAGATCCAAGGACACAGACAAACTACAAGTCGAAGGGGTGGGGAAAGGAACCCTACACAAGTGTAATTGAAAAAAAAAAAAAAAAGATGGATTGATGGGATTGAAGAAGGCAGCTTGAGATGGGAGGAAGAAACCTCCTCCCAGAACCACATACAGACGTACAATATGGAAATAGAACAACTACCCCAAATTCTGGAAGAGCAGCAGGGAAGAAGGCTGCTGCGGCAGGCTGTCACCTCAAGGAGAAGGGTGACGTACAAAGCCGTGATCCACAGGGACCCAAAGCCCTTCCCACACCTGAGCTCACAGTAGGGAGGAAGAGAAACGGAACCGGGGAGGGGGGTGGAGGCCTAGGACTGCTGAACACCCAGCCCTGGAGATGTGCTCTGGGAGCACAAACCTACCATACATGGTGCACTCTGGAGGATCGGTGGGGTTGGAAAGCCAAGACAGGCAGAATACTTCCAGAGACTTGAGATTCCAGCCACTGTGGGACAACACAGGGATCCACATCCGGCCGCTATGGGACAAAAGAAAGGCGGGCAGTCTGAGAGACTTCCTAACAGCGAGACAGCTGCTAAAGGGACAAGGCTTCCAGAGCTTGCCACTAAGGAGAAAGGACAGGTGCGCCAAACTGCCCGGGTGCACTCTGCCCAGCAGGCGGGAGAACTTTTAGGAGCTCCAGTTGCTCCGTCCCCCTGGCTGGCCTCGCAGCTCCGAGGCCCCCCTACCGTGCTGTGACTGATACACGGCCTGCCTCCCTGCCGGCACTGGCTTGCTACCCGGCGGCCCCCACCATCGCACCAGGCCAGCGAGAGGACGTCCCCACCTACGGCAGCTTCTCCCTGCGTGCTCCGCAAACTGGCCCTGGCAGTGGAGACAGGCACTGTGGCCGGGAAGCAGGAGAGACCTCCTTCCTCCCGGCAGGGGAGGGCACCAGCGCTGCTCCCGTGACCCTTGCCATCCCCCCAAAGGGCTGAGCAGCCCCAGAGAGTAAATCTCCTGGGAGCTAGAGGGTGCCACCTACAAATATGAACCGTCAAAGGAACCTGGTAACAGGACTCAAATCAATCTTCCTGAAACAGATCTCAAAATAAACATCAGGAACATGCTCATGGAGCTAGAGAAAAAAACTGCCCGTCTCTTGAGTGCAATTCTCTCTCTCTCTTTCTCTCTCTCTCTCTCTCTCTCTCTCTCTCTCTCTCTCTCTCTCTACCAGGAGCACTACTGAGGCCTTGTTCTGAGAGGGATGCTGGAACAGCCCAGCAGGAATGGCAGAGCTCTCAGGTCCACCACCACCAGTGCCAGGACAGTCCCACACAGGGTCTGACAGAACTGCAAATGGGGGATGCCACACGTCTAACTCCGCAGGAAAGATAACAGTGCCGCATGCTAGCCTTCCCATTAATGGCTAGTGGCTAGGTGGCTCCACCGATACCAGGTGATGTAAACACCCAGGGCTTTATCTCCTTAGCAACCTTTTTTCGCTATGACCCTTGAAAGCAACACATGGAAAGATACTATCTACCAGTCTCCACACCATCTCACTTCTCAGCTTAGGCTCGATTTTCCTGTATCACATCTTCTCCTCTTCATAACAGTTTTCTCAGTCAATTGGTGTTCTGGAAAGAAAAAAATTAGAATTGGAATGACATGGCACGGGGTATAAGATTCCGTTTGAACACCATCAGTAGAACAAAAAGACATCCTACAGGATGGGAGAATATATTCATAGATAACATAACCGATAAGGGGTTGCCATCCAAAATATGTATTAAGAGCTCACGTACCTCAACACACAGAAAGCAAATAATCCAATTACAAAATGGGCAGAGGATCTGAACAGACACTTCTCCAAAGAAGCAATTTCAGGTGGCAGACAGGCACATGAAAAGATGCTCCACATTGCTAATCATCAGAGAACTGCACATTAAAGCCACACTGGGGTATCACCTCACACCAGTGAGGATGGCCACCATCCAAAAGACAGACAACAACAGATGTTGGTGAAGATGTGGAGAAAAGGGAACCCTCCTATACTGCTGGTGGGAATGTCAGTCAGTTCAACCATTGTGGAAAGCAGTATGGAGGTTCCCCAAAAATCCAAAAAACAGACATACTATTTGTCCCAGGAATTCCTCTCCTAGGAATTTACCCTAAGAATGCAGGAGCCCAGTTTGAAAGAGACATATGCACCACTATGTTGATCGCAGCACTATTTACAATAGCCAAGAAATGGAAGCAACCTAAGTGCCCATCAGGAGATGAATGGATAAAGAAGAGGTGGTACATATACACTATGGAATATCATTCAGCAATAAGAAAACAAATCATACCACCATTTGCAACAACATGGATGGAGCTACAGGGTGATATGCTCACTAAAATAAGCCAGGTGGAGAAAGACAAGTAGCAAATGATTCCAATACTCTGTGGAGTATAAGAACAAAGCAAAAACAGAAGGAACGAAACAGCAGCGGACTCACAGAACCCAAGAATGGACTAACAGTTACCAAAGGGAAAGGGACTGGGGAGAATGGGAGGGAAGGGAGGGATCAGCGTGGGAGAAAAAGAAAGGGGGTATTACGATTAGCATGTATAATATGACGGAGGCATGGGGAGGGCTCTGCAACAGAGAAGACAAGCAGTGATTCTACAACATCTTACTACGCTGATGGACAGTGACTATAATGGGGTTTGTGGGGGGGACTTGGTGAAGGGGGGACCCTAGTAAACATAATGTTCTTCATGTAATTGTACATTAATCATAACAAAATAAAAATACAAAGATAAAAAATAATAAAAATGAATGAAGTTTAGACATAAATCTAACCAAGTAGGAGAAAGATTGCATTCTGAAAACTATGAGACACTGATGAAAGAAACTGAATTTGACACAAATATGTAAAAAAGCTATTCCATGCTCATGGGCGGGAATAATCAATATAGTTAAAATGACCTTAATACCCCCAAGCGATCTACAGGTGCAATGCAATCCCTATCAAATACCAATAGCATGTTTTTACAACACTAGAGAAATAAATGTAAAATGTGTACAGAACCACAAAAGACCCCAAATTGCCAAAGAAATCTTGAGAAAGAAAAATAAAGATAGAGAGAGGACCATGCTTCCTGACTTCAAACTGTGTTGTATAGCTACAGTAATCAAAGAGTAGGTACTGGCACAAAAATAGACACACATCAATGGAATAGAATAGATTGCTCAGAAATAAACTTACACTTATACGGTCAGTTAATACGTGACAAAGGAAGCAAGTATACGCAATGGTGAAAAGACAGTCTCCAAAAATGGTGCTGGGAGAACAAGACAGCCTTATACAATGGAATGAAACTGCACTGCTGTCTTACACCATACACAAAGTAAACTCAAACTGGTTTAAAGACCTAAAGTAAGACCAGAAACCATAAAACTCCTAGAAGAAAGCATGGGCAGTAAACTCTTGAACACTGGCATTACAGTTTTTTTCTAGATATGTCTCCCCAGCAAGGAAAACAAAAAGCAAAAATAAACCAGTGACACTACACCAAACTAAAACACTTCCTCACAGCAAAGGAAGCCATCAACAATGTGAGAAGACAACCTAGTGAATGTGAGAATGTGTTTGCAAATGACGTATCTGATAAGGAGCTCATACCAAAAATGTATAAAGGACTCATACAACTCAACACCAAAAGCAAATGGAAAACAATGTGATAAAAAGTTGGGCAAAGGGCCTGAACAGACATTTTTCAAAAGGAGGCATACAGATGGCCAACAACCACATGAAAGGATTCTCACATCACTAGTCATCATGGAAATACAACTCAAAACCAAATGAGATATCACCTCACGCCAGTCAGAATAGCAGGTGTCAACAAAACAAAACAAAACAAAACAAAACAAAACAAGAGACAAGTTTAGGCAAGGATGTGGTGGAAAAGAAACCTGGGTATGCTACTTCTGAGAATGTAAATTGGTGTAAAGAGAGTTCGGATGGGTTTGGGGTGGGTGCGTAAATTTACTTGTGCTAGGCTACCTGCCTACTCTAAATTTGGCCCTTGGGCCCTTGGAGAGGTTAAGCCAGGAAGTAAAGTATCAGTTATTTCCTGTAATACCTAATCATTTAATGTTAAAAATACTCATTGAGTATAATGCTTTGTCATTTCAGGAGGGTTCTCATACACATGATAAAATCTACAATTTGGAAATGAGGATGTTATGCCCATTCGCACCTCAATTTATATTAACATTTAATGTAGCAAAAATAATTAGCTGTCATAATGAGACAAGGACCGTGGGCATAGTCAGAGTAGGGTGAGGGCCTCTGGAAAAAGACCCCTACCAAAACTCCATATTCAACAACTCAGCAACGTCAGAGTCACTTTAATTCTCTAAAGTAAAATATCAAACTAGGAATGTAAGCATTCTTCAGTGAAGATTCGTTAAAACCAAAAAGCCAGGAGTAACCTGGCCTGGAATGTTTGAGCATCCCCCAGATAAGAAAGTAGCTCAGCATAGCCCATGTCTTCATTGTGTCAATTAAATGAGGCTATTGGAAAATTTACTTTAGCTGCTAAAAGGCCCAGCTTATCTTCTTTAACTGTGCCCAGATGCTGCTTTTCCTCCTCCAGCCCCTAATCAAGTCATATATAACCTGGGCAATTAATACAGCAGGCAGGCCCTGCTGTAAAAAACATAGTGAAGGGCATGAAGGCTTCCACCTTAAAGATAAAATTGCATTTTAACACTCAATAAGTTAAGAAGCAAGATTCTTAACTTATTATTTAACAAACAGACAATAACTCAGCCCATCTGGAAAGCAGGGCAGGCAGCCTTGATTGATATGTTCCCAAACCAAGAAACTACTATTCTGGGAAAGAATCAAAGCATTAAATTTCTTATGTTAACTCTGCAAAATAGTCCAGAAAACTGACAAGAAACTTAGTGTCTCAATTTGGTACTGGCACAAGAACAGACCCATGGACCAATGGAACAGACAAGAGAGCCTTGATATAAACCCAACCATATATGATAAATTAATATACGATAAAGGAGCCATGGACATACAATGGGGGAAATGACAGCCTCTTCAACAGCTGGTGTTGGCAAAACTAGAAAGCTACATGCAAGAGAAAGAAACTAGATTATTGTTTAACACCATACACAAAAGTAAACTCAAAATGGATCAAAGACCTGAATGTAAGTCATAAAACCATGAAACTCTTAAAAGACAACATAATATAAATAAGCATGAGCAACTTCTTTCTGAATGCATCTCCTCAAGCAAGGGAAAAAAAAGTAAAAATTAACTCATGGAACTACATCAAACTAAAGTTTCTGTATGGCAAAAGACACAATCAACAGAACAAAAAGGCATCCTACAGTATGGGAGAATATATTCATAAATGACAGATCCGATAAAGGGTTGACAACCAAAATACATAAAGAGCTCACGCACCTCAACAAACAAAAAGTGAACAATCCAATTAAAAAATGGGCAGAGGAGCTGAACAGACACTTCTCCAAAGAAGAAATTCAGATGGCCAACAGGCATATGAAAGATGCTCCACATCGCCTGCCATCAGAGAATGCAAATTAAAACCACAATGAGATATCACCTCTCACCGGTAAGCATGGCTACCATCCAAAAGACAAGCAACGACAAATTGTTGGCGAGGTTGTGGAGAAAGGGGAACCCTCCTACACTGCTGGTGGGAATTTAAATTAGTTCAACCATTGTGGAAAGCAGTATGGAGGTTCCTCCAAAAGCACAAAATAGAAATACCATTTGACCCAGGAATCCCACTTCTAGGAATTTACCCTAAGAATGCAGAAGCCCAATTTGAAAATACAGATACACCCCTATGTTTATCGCAGCACCATTTACAATAGCCAATACATGGAAGCAACCTAAGTGTCCATCAGTAGATGAATGGATAAAGAAGAGGTGGTACATATACACAATGGAATATTATTCAGCCATAAATGAAAACAAATCCTACCATTTGCAACAACATGGATGGAGCTAGAGGATTTTATGCTCAGTGAAATAAACCAGGCGGAGAAAGACAGCTACCAAATGATTTCACTCCTATGTGGAATATAAGAACAAAGGAAAAACTGAAGGAACGAAAGAGCAGCAGACTCACAGAACCCAAGAAAGGACTAACAGTTACCAAAGGGAAAGGGACTGGGGAGGATGGGTGGGAAGGGAGGGAGAAGGGGGGCAGGGAAGAAAGGGGCCTTACAATTAGCATGTATAATGTGGTGGGGGGGCCACAGGGAGGGCTGTGCAACACAGAGAAGACAAGTAGTGATTTTAAAGCCTCTTACTACACTGACGGACAGTGACTAATGGGTATGTGGGGTGGACTTGGTGAAGGGGGTAAACTGGTAAACATAACGTCCCTCATGTAATTGTAGATTAATGATACCAAAATAAATAAAATAAAATAAAGATTCTTACTTCTTGGCAAATAGTGAACCTGTGGCATCTTACTACACTGATGGACAGTGACTGCAATGGGGTATGAGGGGCCTGGACTAGATAATATGGGTGAATGTATCAACCACATTGTTTTTTCATGTGAAACCTTCAGAGGAATGTATATCAGTAATACCTTAGTAAAAAAAAAAAGTACCTTACTTGTTAACTTCCTGGCTATTAAAATGCAATCTTATCTTTAAGACGGGATGCTTCCTGTCTTTTACTTTGTTGTTTGTGACTGGGCTTATTGCCACATTAGCTGCCCAGGTTATATAGTCCTTGACTTGGGGCTGGAGGAGGCATCTGGGCAAAGTTAAAGATAAACTGGGCCTTTAGGCAGGCTGAAGTAAATTTTACAATAGCCTCTTTTAATTGACACAATGAAGACATGGGCTATGCAGAGCTACTTTCTTATCTGGGGGATGTTCAAACATTCCAGGCCGGGTTACTCCTGGCTTTTTAGTTTTAACTAATCTTCACTTAAGAATGCTTATAGTCCTAGTTTGATACTTTACTTTAAAGAATTAATGTGACTCTGACTTTGCTGAATTGTTTAATACGGAGTTTTGGTAGGCGTCTTTTTCCAGAGGCCCTCACGCTACTCTGACTACACCCACGGTCCCTGTCTCAGAATCTCTGTGGCGAGTTACAAACTACTCAGCTGCAGATTACAAACCGAAATGCCAGAAAAATGTGAATTTCTAAATACAAGAAAATTCCCTGTCAGTTCCCAGATCAAAGTAAAGAAACTTCATTCCCAATTAAAAAAACGAGAGGTACCTAATGAAAAAATATTTTATTTTAAAGGCGCTGCCTCGGGGGGCCTCTCCCCCGCCGCCCCGCCGCCCGTCCCACCTGAACTTCAGCCGCCCGGCCCTCGCCCTCGAGGCCCCCGCCGAGAAAATCCAAACACGACAAAACGCCCACCGGCCACCCCTTCTGCGCGGCCCCGTCCCGGGCGGCGGGGGCAGGTCGGGGGCGCGGCCCTGGGTTGGGAGGACGCGCGCCGCGGGGCGGAGAGCTGACGCGCTCACCACCTGGGCCGGGACCGAGGAGCAGCGGCTCCGGCGAGCCCCTCTCCCCCCTGCCCCGGCGAACTTCGCCGGCCGCTCGGACGTCAGCCCGGGCGCACCTGCTCCGCTCCCTCCCTTCCCGGGCGGCCCCTCCGGCGGAGCGCGCCGACTTCAGGCCCCCGGCCGGGCCCCGCGAGCCCACCACCCGCGTCGGCCGCTTCCCGGCCCCACGGGCCACGAGCGGCTCGCCGAGCAACTCGCACGGCCGCCCCCTTGTCCGGTTACCCCGTGCCCTCAGGCGGAGGCAGGGGTCCCGCCGCGCCCCGCGGCCACGTACCTTCCAGCCCGCAGGGCCGTCGCTGTCGTCTTCACCCCTGAAGCGGGGCCCGCTCGGGACCCTCCACCGCAGATCCGCGGAAGCGGGAGCCGCTTCTCAGCCGAGGTCTCTGAAGTCCGGCCGGGCCAGCGGCTCCATGTCCGCGCCGACCGCCGCCCTCCGCCCGTCGCGGAAGAGCCGAGAAGGGGCGAGTGCGGCGCCGGGAGCCCAGCGGGTGCGACGCGGCGATCCGAGGCTGGGGGCCGAGGTCGGGAGGAAGGCGCAGCCAAGCACAGAGCGGGCCCAGAACTTCGCGGGCCCATCACTGGTCTCCGTCGGCCCGCTGCGCACACGGTACGGCGGCTCGAAGCACGGAGGACGCGGCGCCCGACGGTATCCCTGCAACGCTCAACATGCTACTGACGGTTGACTAAAGGCGGAGGCGGTGCCTGCAGCGACTACTCCGCCCCCGGATTACGCTTTCTGCGCCCATTGGCTGCCCGTCCCCGACTGACGGCCCTCATGATCATGCTCGGCCTGCCTGCCAAATTAAGTTCTGATTTTATTCTTTGAGAGATTGAAGGGTTTTAGATCAGGGGAAAGGATTCCATTTTTAAGTGAGCACTCTGGCCTCTCTTTGGAGACTGGATTCGTGGGGGCAAAGCGATAGCAGAAGGACTACTCAGAGGATGCTACAGGCATCCACAAAAGATTTGATGGGGTGCTGGACGAGGGCCGTTGAATGGGTATGCAGAGCTTAGGCTGCAGGGACTGCAGAAATGTTTAGGAAGTAGGGTGGGTAGGACTTGGTGACTGGCGGGAGGGAGAAGGCACTCCTGCTATAACAGGAGTCCGCAGACTGGGTGGCTTAGTCAACAGAAACTTATTTTCATGGAGTTCTGGAGCTTAAGGACCAAGATCCACGGGCTGGCAGGGTTGGTCTGGCCCAAAGCCTCTCTCCCAGGCTTGCAGACGGCTGCCTCCTTGCTGCGCCTTCACATGGCCTTCTGTCTGCCATGCACATACCTGGTGTTTCTCCATAGGCCCCAACTTCTCATAAGGACATCTCTTGGAGTGGAGTAAAGCTCCACCCAAATAGCCTCATTTTTTTTTTTTTTTTGGTATTATTAATGTACAATTACATGAGCAACATTATGGTTTCTACACTACCCCTATTTTCAAGTCCCCACCACATACTCCATTACACTCACGGTCCATCAGCGCAGTAAGATGCTATAAAATCACTACTTGTCTTCTCTGTGCTATATTGCCTTCCCGGTGCCCCACCCCACCCCCCCAGCATTAGGTGCGCTAATCATAATGCTCCTTTTCCCCGCTTATCCCTCCCTTCCCACCCATCCTCCCCAGTCTCTTTCCCTTTGGGAGCTTTTATTCCCTTCTTGGGTTCTGTGAGTCTGCTGCTGTTTTGTCCCTTACAGTTTTTACTTTGTTCTTATACTCCACAGATGAGTGAAATCATTTGATACTTGTCTTCCTCCGCCTGTCTTATTTCACTGAGCGTAATATCCTCTACCTCCATCCATGTTGTTGCAAATGGTCGGAATATGTTCTCTTCCATTGTGTATACGTACCACATCTTCTTTATCCATTCACCTACTGATGGACACTTATGTTGCTTCCATTTCTTGGCTATTGTAAATAGTGCAGCGATAAACATAGGGGTGCATATGTCTCTTTCTAACTGGGCTCCTGCATTTAGGGTAAATCACCAGGAGTGGAATTCCTGGGTCAAATGGTATTTCTATTTTGAGTTTTTTGAGGAACCTCCATACTGCCTTCCACAATAGTTGAATTTACATTCTCACCAACAGTGTAGGAGGGTTCCCCTTTCTCCACATCCTCACCAGCATGTGTTGTTGTCTGTCTTTTGGATGTTGCCCTTCCTAACTGATGTGAGGTGATATCTCATTGTGGTTTTAATTTGCATTTCGCTGATGATTAGCAATGTAGAGCACCTTTTCATGTGCCTGTTGGCCATCTGAATTTCTTCTTTGGAGAACTGTCTGTTCAGATCCTCTGCCCACTTTTTAATTGGATTCTTTGCTTTTTGTTTGTTGAGGTGCGTGAGCTCTTTATGTATTTTGGATGTCAACCCTATATCGGATCTGTCATTTATGAATATATTCTCCCATACTGTAGGATGCCTTTTTGTTCTGTTGATGGTGTCCTTTGCTGTACAGGAGCTTTTTAGTTTGATACAGTCCCACTTGTTCAGTTTTGCTTTTGTTTCCCTTGTCCTGGGAGATACGTTCATGAAGTTGCTCGTGTTTATGTCCAAGAAAATTTTGCTGTGTTTTCTTCTAAGAGTTTTATGGTTTCATGCCTTACATGCAGATCTTTGATCCATTCTGAGTTTACTTTTGTGTATGGGATTACACAATAATCCGGTTTCATTCTCTTACATGTTGTTGTCCAGTTTTGCCAACACCAGTTGTTGAAGAGGCTGTCATTCCCCCATTGTATACCCATGGCTCCTTTATCATATATCAATTGACCATATATGCTTGGGTTAATGTCTAGACTCTCTATTCTGTTCCACTGGTCTGTGGCTCTGTTCTTACGCCGGCACCAAACTGTCTTGATTACTGTGGCTTTGGAGTAGAGCTTGAGGTTGGGAAGCGAGATCCCCCCTGCGTTACTCTTCCTTCTCAGGATTGCTTTGCCTATTCAGGGTCTTTTGTGGTTCCATATGAATTTTAGAACTATTTGTTCCAGTTCATTGAAGAATGCTGTTGGGACTTTGATAGGGATTGCTTTGAACCTACAGATTGCTTTAAACAGGATGGCCATTTTGCCAATATTAATTCTTCCTACCCAAGAGTATGGGATATATTTCCATTTATTAGTGTCCTCTTTAATTTCTCTGAAGAGTGTCTTGTAGTTTTCAGGGTACAGGACTTTCACTTTCTTGGTTAGGTTGATTCCTAGGTGTTTTATTCTTTTTGATGCAGTTGCACATGGAATTGTTTTCCTGATTTCTCTTTCTGCTAGTTCATCATAAGTTTACAAGAATGCAACAGATTTCTGTGTATGAATTTTGTACCCCACAACTTTGCTGAATTCAGATATTTGTTCTAGCAGTTTTGGAGTGGATTCTTTAGGATTTGTTATGTATAGTATCATGTCATCTGCAAACAGTGACAGTTTGACTTCTTCCTTACTCATCTTGATGCCTTTAATTTCTTTGTGTTGTCCAAATGCAGTGGCTAAGACCTCTAGTACTATGTTTTATAAAAGCGGGGAGAGTGGTCATCCTTGTCTTGTTCCCGATCTTAACGGAAAAGCTTTCAGCTTCTCTGTGTTAGGTATAATGTTGGCTGTGGGTTTGTCATATATGGCCATTATTATGTTGAGGCACTTGCCCTCTATACCCATTTTGTTGAGAGTTTTTATCATGAATGGATGTTGAATTATATCGAAAGCTTTTTCAGCATCTATGGAGATGATCATGTGATTTTTGTCCTTCTTTTGTTGATGTCATGGATGATGTTGATGGATTTTCAAATGTTGTACCATCCTTGCATCCCTGAGATGAATCACACTTGATCATGGATAAAACTCTTGATGTGTTTTTGAATTTGGTTTGCTAACATTTTGTTGAGTATTTTTGCATCTATGTTCATCAGGAATATTGGACTGTAACTTTCTTATTTGGTGGTGTCTTTGCCTGGCTTTGGTATTAGAGTGATGCTGGCTTCATAAAATGAGTTTGGGAGTATTCCCTCCTCTTCTATTTTTTGGAAAACTTTTAGGAGAATGGGTATTATGTCTTCTCAAAATGTCTGATAAAACTCAGCAGTGAATCCATCTGTTCCACGGGTTTTCTTCTTGGGTGGTTTTTTGATTACTGATTCAATTTCCTTGCTGGTAATTGGTCTGTTTAGATTTTCCTTTCATTGCTTGGTCAGCCTTGGGAGGTTGTATTTTTCTAGAAAATTTTCCATTTCTTCTAGGCTATCCAGTTTACTAGCACATACATTTTCATAGTATTCTCTAATAATTCTTTGTATTTCTGTGGTGTCCGTAGTGACTTTTCCTTTCTCATTTCTGATTCTGTTTATGCATGTAGATTCTCTTTTTCTCTTAATAATTCTGGCTACAGGTTTTTTCAAATCCCACTTGTTTATTACTGATAGGAAAGCAATTGACTTTTGTATAATAAACTTGTATAATGCAGCTTTGCTATTATTGCTTATTCTAATAGTTTTGTTGACCCTTTAGGATTTTCTGCATACACAGTCACGTCATCTTCAAACAAGGTGAATTTTGTTTCTTCCTTCCCAATCTATGTACACTTTTCATTTTTCTTGTACTATTCACCAACTAGGATTTCTAATATAATGTTGAATATAAATGGTGCGAGGGGGATACCCATGCCTTGTTCCTGATCTTAG
This sequence comes from Manis pentadactyla, assembly GCF_030020395.1. NCBI lineage: Eukaryota > Metazoa > Chordata > Mammalia > Pholidota > Manidae > Manis > Manis pentadactyla. The sequence continues at coordinate 71,237,992 of NC_080034.1, forward strand.
TAGGGAAGTCTCCAGCTTCTCATCATTCCATATGATGTTAGTGGCAGGGTTTTTGTAGATATACTTTTTCAAAGTTAGGATGTTCCCCTCTGCTCCTAGTCTGATGAGAGATTTTATCATGAATGGGTGCTGGATACTTTTTCTGAATCTATTAATATCATATGATTTTTATTCTTTAGTTTGTTGTGGTGATTGATTAGGTTAATTGATTTTTCAAATGGTGAATAATACTTGTATGTCTGGAATAACTCCCACTGGATTGGGATGCATACACACACAAACTTTGATACATGTTTGAAATTGATTTGCTAATGTTTTGGGGAAGACTCTTGCGTCTAGGTTCATGAGAGATACTGGTCTGTAGTTTTCTTTTCTTGTAATTTCTTTCTTTGGTTTAAATATTAGTATCATCCTGGCCTCACAGAATGAATTAGGAAATATTTATTCTGCTTCTAATTCCCAGAAGAGATTGCAGAGAACCAGCATCATTTCTTCCTTAAGTATTTGTTAGAATTCACTGTAATCCCATCTCAGTCTGGCCTTTTCTGATTTGGAAGGTTATTGATTACTGTTTCAATATCTTTAATAAATACTGGCCTGGACAGATTATCTATCTCTTGTATAATTTTGGTAGATTTTGTCTTTCAAGGAATTGGCCCATTTCATCTGGGTTATCAAATGTGTGGGCACAGAGTTGCTCATAATGTTCCTTTCTTAATCATTTTTTATTAAGGGTTTTTTTTTATCATAGTTCTAGGTTCACAGCCTCCCCTACTATCAACATCCCTCCACCAGAGTAGTACATATGTTGCAATACATGAACCTACATTAACAAATCATAATCACCGAAGTCCCTAGTTTATATAGCATTCGCCGGTGTTGTATATTCTATAGGTCTGGACAAATGGTATGATGATGTGTGCCCATCATTATTGTATCATATGGTGTGTTTTTACTGCCCTAAAAATCCACTATGTACCACCTAGTCATCTTTCTCCCTACACCCGCCCCTGTCAACCACTGATCTTTTTATTGTGTCCATAGTTTCTCCTTTTAGAGAATGTCATGCAGTTGGCGCCATAGCCCTTGGCATGCAGCCCTTTCAGATCAGCTCCTTCCACTAATATATATTTAAAGTTCTTCCATGTCTTTTCAAGCTTGGTACTTCATTTATTTTAAGCACTGAACAATATTCCATTGTCTGGATGTATCAGTTTATTTATCCATTCACCTACTGAAGGATATCTTTGTTGGTTCCAAGTTTAGTCAATTAAGAATAAAGCTGCTGTAAGCATTCATGCATAGGCTTCTGTGTGGACATAAGTTTTCAACTCCTTTGGGAAACCATTGCAGGATCATATGGTAAGAGTATGTTTAGTTTTGTTAGAAAATGTCAAACTGTCTTCCAAAGTGGCAATACCATTTTACATTCTCAACAGCAATGAATAAGAGTTTCTGTTGCTCCACATCTCACCAGAACTTGATGTCAGTGTTTTGGATTTGGGCTATTCTAGTAGCTATGTAGTGGTATCTCTCTGTTGTTTTAATTTGCACTTCTTTGATGCCATATAACTTGAACCACCTTTTCATGTGCTTATTGGCCATTTGTAAATTTCATTGGTGACCATTCTGCCAAGATCTTTGGCCTATTTTTTAACTGGGTTGTTTTTCTTATATTGTTGAAGTTTAAGAATTCTTTGTATATTTTGGGTCACAGTCATTTTTAGATGTGTTGTTTGCAAGTTTCTTTTCAAGTCTGTAACTTGTCTTCTTATTCCCTTGACATTGTCTTTTGCAGAATAGAAATTTTTTGTTTTAATGAAATCCAGGGTCTCAATTATTTTTTGTCACGATTCATGCATTTATTGCTCTTTCTAAAGTCATCACCATACCCAAAGTAATCTAATTGAATAATACCATATTATCTTGTAGGAGTTGCATCGTTTTGCAGTTTATTTATGGGTATGATCGATTTTGAATTTTGAAGGGGTTATAAGGTCAGTTTCTAGATTCATTTCTCTGCATGTGTATGCTCAGTTGTACAAGCCATATTTGTTGAAAAGACTGTCTTTGCTTCATTATATTTCCTTTGTTCCTTGTGAAAGATCACATGACTATATTCATGTAGCTCCCGCTTTGGGCTCTCTGTTGTGTTCCATTGATCTATATCTATATTCTTTCACTATCACACTAGTGGTCTTGATTACTGTAGCTTTATATTAAGTCTTGAGATTGGGTACTGTCTGTCCTCCTATTTTCTTCTCCTTCAGTGTTGTGTTGGCTTTATTATCCTTTTCATGTCCATGGGATCAGTAATGATTGGCCCATCTTTTATTTCTGATACTAGTATTTGTGTCTTCTTTTTTCTTAGTTTTCCTGGCTAGAGGTGAATAAATTTCACTGATATTTTCAAAGAAGCAGGAGGTTTGGTTGATTTCCTCTATTGCCCTTTATATTTTCAATTTCATTGATTTATGCTCTAATTTTTATTTTTTGTATCTTTAGTTTAGATTTAATTTTTTCTTCTTTATCTAGTTTCCTTCAGTATATTTTAGATTATTGGTTTTAGATTCTTTTTCTTTTCTAATATATGCATTAAGTGCTATGAGTTGTCCTCCAAGCCCTGCTTTCACATTATCCCATAAATTTTAAGCTGTTGTATTTCACCTCCATTTAGTTAAAAATTTTTTACTTTGCCTTACATCTCCTCTTTGACCCATGTATTATTTTTCAAGTATGATTTTTAATCTCCGTATTTTCAGATATCCCGGCAATCTTTCTGTTTTTTCTTTCTACTATACTTCCATTGTGATCTAAGCAAACATTGTATGACTTCTACTATTTTAACTTAAGATACGTTTTATAGCCCAGGATGTGGAATATCTTTTCTAATCCTTTTTGTGAGTTTAAGTAGAACAGGTACTAAAGAAAACAAGGTCACTGATTCAAACAAACATATGCACCCCTATGATTATCACTGCACTATTTATGATAGCAAGGGTATGGAAGCAACCTAAGTGTGCATCAGTAGATGAATAGATAAAAATGATGTGGTACATATACACAGTAGAGTATTATTCAGCTATAAAAAGAAAAGAAATCCTACCATTTGCAACATGGATGGATCTAGAGGGTATTATGCTCAGTGACATAAGCCAGGCAGAGAAAGAAAAGTGCCAAATGGCTTCACTCATTTGTGGACTATAGAAATAAAGCAAAGTTGAAGGAACAAAACAGCAGCAGACTCACAGACTCCAAGAAGGGACTAGTTGGGGGAGAGGTTGGGGAGGGTGAGTGAGGAGGGAGAAGGGGATTAAGAGGCACTATAATTCACAATCACCGTATAGGTAGGTCACAGGGAAGGCAGGTCACACACAGCACGGAGAAGACAAGTAGTGACTCTATAGCATCTTTCTACGCTGATAGACAGTGACTGTAATTAAGTGGGTGAGGACTTGAAAATATGGGTGAATGATGAAACCACAGTGTTGTTTATGAAACCATCTTAAGATTGTATATCAATGATACTTAAATTAAAAATTTTTTAGAAGAAGAATGGATACTCTGCTGTTGTTAAATGAATTATTTTATAATGTCAGTGAGAGCCAGTTGATTACTCATGCTGTTCAGTACAACTACATCCTTACTAATATTTGTCCTTCTGGATTTGTCAGTTACTGACAGAGGGTTGTTGAGAAGGATTCCAAATATAATAGTGGATTCATCTGTTTCTCCATGCAGTTCTGTTATTTTTTGCACCACATATTTTAATGCTTTGTTGTCAGGGGCATATACATTAAGGATTGTGTGTCTTCTTGGAGAACTGACTCCTTTACTACTTTATGAGATCACCTGTAAATCAGCTTGAGAAACATTGCTTCTTTTCCGGACACATAACAATAAGCTAAATGGGGCCGCCAATGAAGTGGCATAAGATACATCTCCCATCCTCATGTGACTTAAAAAGTATTTCAAGACGTGAGACTAAAAAACACACTTAATGGAGGAAGGAAGTACCTAATCAAGGAGGTCCCAGACACATTCAAAGAAAGGAAATCACAAAAGGAAAGTGAGATCTTTCGTGGACGGTAGAGTAGAGAACATAATAACACATCAACCATGAAAGGGCAATAAGCAAAGTCAACTTAGAGACATTAGTGAATTCATTCTGGTTTCACTAACATTCATAATTTTAAAACATAACTTTAATGTTGAGAGAAACTGAATTAAGGTAGGGCACATGATTTATTTTAAAAATCAGTATGCTATAGTAACTTTAAAATATAGCACTAGCAGTCTGCCCCAAATTACAAATGAATTACCTTCTATTGACTTGTTTCTGAGTTGGGTGGAAGCTACAGATGTCTTATAGAAAGCCTGTTCAGCAGCCTCTGGCAGCCCACAGAAGGCCACATAGCAGGTCAGGCCACCGTGTCATTAAAATGCAGCACTCTAGTAGCCCAGCACCTGCCCACTGCAGAGACCAGGACCATTTTGGAAAGGCGTGTTCTGACTTTGCAGTCCCAGTAGCGCCACTAGAGACTTTCCCTCCCTCTACCTCCTCCGCGAGGGCACTCCGTCTGTCAAGTCATCGGGGCTGAGTTTTGCCCTGGCTGCTCTGCACAGGAACACTGGCTGGTGAGGTTTCAGAAGGTTATGTCTGGAGTGCCCTGAAAGGGGAAGGAGAGCTCGTTAGCTTTAAACTGGGCTCATCCCAGTAAGTAAACTGTCCTCTTGTTGACATTCAGGTTCACAAGACAAAGTTCCAGGCCCCGGGGCTGTGGCGGGAAGGATGATCACCAGGAGCAGGGGTCAGAAGCTACTCTTACTACAAAGGGTTCCTAACTCAATGTCCGCAGGATCTTCAAAGCCAACAGGGAGGAAATACAAGGCCTCAGGACACCTTAGACACACGGCCATCAATTATGGTTCAAAACTACAAGTTAACAGAAAGTAGAATCAATTATAAATTAATTGGTATAGAGAATAAATTCTAGAAATAAATTGCCAACCATCGCAAGCAGGTGAAATGTGTATGCATTATCCTGCCCTTTTCTACATCCTGTATAACAGGAGCTGCTGTCACTGCAGAAGCAAGGGCACTGTGGATAGGATACTGAGAGGACAGGACAGCAGGTTGACCTGTGAGCTGGACCTGGGCAGTCGGAGGCCCTCCACCCCTTCGCTTGTTCTTGGAATGTGCATTGCATTTGCCTTCACCACTCCCAGAAGCTTCCGCAAGGACATAGCCTTGAGATAGTGATGTGGGGTTGAGACCTTCTGGATGGTGCACATTAACTGAACCCAGTTAAGATCTCTATGTGAACTTTAAGATTTGGCAGGTGGGTGCAGAAATCTACTAATCTTGTGCTGCCTGCAACAAGCTTCATCCAGTTGTTTCTTCCTTTGTTTTTTCCTCTGTCCTCCACACACAGAGGCTGATTTCAGATTACACCAAGGATGCTCTCAAGGAGGTTGTGAACCAACAATTGGCAAGACAGTCAGGAAACCAAAGAAATGAACCTTGGGAAAGGGGCATCCATGGGGGAAATCCTGAGCTGGCCATTGACGTGTACGTGGGGTGAGGTGGCCCATATGTCAGATGCTTGTACGCTGCCACACGACTATGGGGGTAACCCCCAAACCCTGGATATTTTAGTGCACTTACTAGAGGAATGGCATGTGGAGCACTACAGCAAAGAGGAATGAACGGTTAGTGAGCTGGCCTCCGCTGTGGCACTTTGGCTAGAAACTAGCGCCCCACCAGAAGCTGAAGCTCAGGTTACAAATTAGGAACAAGAGCTGAGATTAGAAAAACACATGCAGTTGTCCACTATTTTGTTAGCTTTGGGACTAGCAAAGAAGGTGGGGAGCAGAATGATAAGTTGGAGACCTTAGCGTGCCATTTGGCCAAGCTAGGAGGGCACAAGCTGCCACAGGTTAAGGCCCGAGCACCTGTGACGATGCCTAAAACGCTAAGAGGTGGCATCCCTGTGAAAGTGATGAGAAGGACGATGAGAATGTTGTTGCCACTGATGTGGAAACAGGCACATCAGCCTATGCTGTCTGACCCATAACACAAAGGAAAAGTTTTTTTGTAAGTTTTTTTATTGATGTATCACTGATATACAAACAATCTCATGTTGGTTTCAAGTATACAACATAGTGGTTCAAACCCCACTAGTGCACTTGCTATCTGTCAACATAGGAAGATGTTACAAAATCTTTGGCTATATTCTTCAAGTTGTACCACCATCCCTGCCACCAACGTATATTATGACTGAGAATTTCTGTGGCCCTTTATCCCCCTCACCCTCCCCACCCACCCATCCCAACCCCTCCCCCATGGTAACCACCAATCACTTCTCAGTGTCTATGAGTCTGTTGGAATACAAAGGGAAAATCTTAAATAGCAATTACCCAGAAAAGTCCCAGGAGAAAACCTGCAGTCTTCCTCTGTCCCTTGAGGGTGTAAATCTTACATGTCTTTGAAATGTAAACACCACAGGAGATGCCCAAAACGCTGCCCACAGAGACTGAAGGAAAAAAAGAGGGAGGGAGAGTTTTAAATTTCAACTTGTGTAGACAACTCTAGCCTTTTTCAGATACTATTCAGGTTGTTTAGGAAACAGGAGGGAAGGGAGTGCGGCTGGGTGACAGGGAGGCCGGGCAGGAGTCTGTAAACCAATCACGGAACTGGGATCCAATGCCACGTCATTTCCAGTGATCCCCACCCCACCCCAAGGGGAGACGTGTTCAAAAGTCCAGATGTGAGACTTCAGGCTTCTACATGACTGTGGGAACTTGCAGCACCTGGAGATAGTTCCTTTTGCTTAATTGTTAGTGTTTTACATTAATTCTATTTTCTTTTAGTTCCAACACTTCAGAAGAGCAGACTGGAAGAAAATTGTTAGAAAATGCTTCATGTAAACATCAAGCTTTGACAGGTGTTACTGGGTTTGTGACATTAGCTTCCAAAAGAGGACACAAGAGTTGCAGTCATGTATGAAACACATTATTGTGAACACTCACGTTAATTCCAAGGAATTATTGGCTAAGCATGACTCATAACAATCGCCGGGTATCTAAATAAATTGCTTCACAACGTCTCCTTCAAAGAAAACCGCAAAACTAACAAATCCCAAATGCAGGAAAGCACACACGAGTGCAGGCAGTAGCGAGATCTTTCCCAGGAGCTGCTGCAGAAGTGAGCAGTGCACCTCACTGATGCAATTTGAAGTCCACCAACATTCATATTAAACTGACCACTAGAGTCCTGGAATCTATTCTGAGACAATGCAAAATTTTTCAGCACTAAACTAGAAGAAAATGGATAAGATTTGTCAAAATGAAAAGAAATGAAAAGAGCAGTTATTATATAGCACAATAAACTAGAACACAAAGAGGGTTAAAAAGTTAGTCGTACCCTCCCCGTGGCCTAACGAGCTCCCCGCCTTGCAGCATGCCAGGCATTTTAGGATGTAGAGGGAAGCAAAAGCATCTGGCAGCCTAGGGAACAGGCCGGCGGTGACCTGTCTGCTCTTCGCATCTGTCTGTGAAGAGAAAGTAGAAATAAAGGAGAAAATGGTCAAATTACTTGCAAAGTGCTGCGTGTGCTATGCCGTACCTTAAGCAAACACTTTTCCCCCATTACGTGGACTACTTTCTGCTGTTCTACCCTGCATGTCTAAAACCTACAGTGGTTAGGTAAGAATGGGTTAATATCTGTAAACCCCCAACCTTCACCTGTTGAATCAGAATAGTCAGCAAAAGGCATTATAAATGGTAATTGCCTTAAGAATCCCCATTCTTAAGGAGGTTTGAACTTCTTATATTGGATTTTGCCACCTGCTCCCGTGTGTCTGCTCTACATGTCTAAAAGTAACACAGAGCAGCACATGTGCAACTTTAGTGTGTATCATCCCCTGCGGATCTTGTCTGATTCTGATCAATAGCTCTGGTCTGTTTCTAACAAGTTCCCAGGGGATGAGGATGAAGCAAATTTGTGGAAAATATATATATATATATATTGCACTCATAGAGCAGGTACTGAAATTCTAACGAGTGGGAAATTACTTCATAAAAAGGGATTTTTCTGCAAGTGATCAGTATACAGTACTCAGTGGTGCACCATACAAACACACAGGTCACACCCTGGGTGAGGATCCCAGCCAAGGGGACAATCCAGCTCTGAAACTGGTTCAGCTCTTCTTCTCAGACCTGGTGCTTCAGGGGAGAGCCCTGTCTTCCAGGAAGGGGAGCCCTCCAGGGCAGGGATATATCTTCCCACGGTAGGGTCATGTTTCTTTAATTTACACAAAGGCACAGTGTGGGTTATTTGTGGCTATTATGGCAATTTCACTTTAGAGAGAAGAACATAAAAATTTATCTCTTTTGAAAAGAAAAACGACCTTTTTAAGAATGAAATTATTTGTATTTATTTAAACTTTAATTTCTGATTTGCTTTTATGAACAATAACTATATTTTAATTTACTTCTATTTTACTCCTCTAGCTTTTGCAAAGTTTTCAAAGAACAGCATTAGTAAACTCAAACTCTCAGGGGATTAGAAAAACAAAAAGTTGTACCTTTCTAACTAACTACCAGCATATTAGATTATATTTTCATCCCCCAAAAGCAGCTTATTTGCCTAAATATAAATGGTATCTTAAAACATTTCTATATTTCACTGTGTTCCTTGATAAGAAACTTAATTAGAAACAGGATCAATTTGTTTCCTCACCCTGTAACTATATGTGTGTGTGTAGGTGAATGGGGTTCGGGGCACACTACATCAAAATACGGCACGTTGGCATAGTGAGTATTTTAAGCAGGTAGATCACACTGACCTCTAACGCCTTACTGTTTTCCTTGAAACAGGTCATAAAATCCTCATGTGACAGTGACCTTCCTATACGCAGAGGAAAGGAGCATCTTTATGCCTGTGGACAAAGATTCCTAACAAACAGGCCTTGCTAAGTTTCCCCCAGTTTACTATAATTACCTCATACTCTTTAACCTATCACATTCCTCCACAATTGTCCACTCTTCCTCAAGTCCAGTATAAGAATACAGGTCTGTTTCTTTAGGTCTTCATTTCCTCATTAAGGCTCCCATGTTGTGTAAAACATACACTAAATGTGTACACATTTCTCCTGTCAATCTGTTCTTGTCAGTTTGATTTTCAAACCCAGCCAAGAACCCCAGTAGGGTCAAAGAAAAAACTTTTTCCTTCCCTATAGTGTATATATTCTTCTATTTCAAAAATAATTTAGTATCCATTACAGTAAAAGGTAACCACGGTAGAATCATAAACTATTAACCTACAACAAGAGATGGAAACAAAGTAATCAATGAAAAAGAGGTGACTGTTCCATACACCTTGGCTAAAACCAGAACCGGTTTTGAGTAGACTGAGCACATATTCCAGCTCTCCTCCCATCAAACACTACAACTTCCTGGAAAGACTATCTATGTGTGTGTGGATGTCCATCAGCATGAGCCAGAGGGTCCCTGGGAAGGCTGGGAATTGCCAGGGGTTACAGGGCATTCTAGACAAGCTGGGAAGCCCACTTTTAGGTAAGCATTCTGGTAAACTTTCTAAGGGATCTCAGAAGAAAAGAACCTGAAGCTCCAAGTCTCCTGAAATGTGTTATGGTTTATTTTCTCATTCAAGCAATTTTGGGTTATTTTCTTTTCTTTAATTGAAGCATAGTTGATATAATATTGTATTCGTTTCAGTTATACAACATACTGATTCAATAGTTATATGTTTCACAAAATGCTCACCACGATAAGTGTAATTACTGTCATTTTACAAAGATTATTGACTATATTCCCCATGCTGTACCTATTAATTTTATAGTTGGAAGTTTGTCCCTCTTTATCCGCTTCACTTATTTCATTGTATTCTTTTTCTTAAAGGGGCCACCCCAATTTGGAGAAGCTTCATGACCCACAAGACTTAGACAACCCTGTATCAGAGACATGAGGAGTGCTACAGCCAGGGTGCAAGAAAGGGTCATCATGAAAAAATGCAGAGGTCTTGAAAGTGAAAATTACAATTGTTGAAATCTAAAAATAAGTGAATATATGGCTTGAAAAGGAAAATGGAAATACCTGAAGGGTGAATGAGAGAGCAAGAAGGTCCAGGAAGGGATTCTTCCATAGCCCATACTGATCAAAATTTAAGAGAAAAGTTAAGAGACATGGAAGATATATCGATCTTATGGCTTTACAAAAGCACAGAATGGAATGAATGGAAGTCAGCAACGTGTGAAGGAATGATGGCTGAGAATTGTCCAGGAACAAGAAAGCACAAATCCTTAGACTGAAAGGGCCCACTGAATATGAGAGGATAAGTAGAAACAACGAAAAACACAACAAAAATGACACCAGGCATGCAGTAGTGAGATTTCAGGGTACCAAGCCTAAAGTTCCAAAAGTGACTGGTGAAAAGGGAGATTACCCAAAAAGAACCAGAGCCAAATTGACACTTGCCATCTCCTCAAAAGCACTGGAGCCATGAAGATGGAACACTATCTTCAAGAACAGGAGGAAAAACAATGGAATTTAAATTCTATATCCAGAGAAAATATTGGTCATATGTAAGGTTAAACCCAAGACATTTTTAAGCACCCAAAACTCAAGAAGTTCACCACCTCCATACTTTCTCTAAAAGATGTGTTCCAGCATGAAGAACAATTATTCCAGGAGATAAGATGATATACAAGAAGCAATGGTGAGTGAAAAAAACTTAATAGCATGTGTTGCACAAATAAATATTAATGTACTCTTAAAATTAAAATTAATATTCCCAAAGATATCAAAAGGAGAAAGACTTTGGGGGACTTCCATGGAATGTGTTATAAAAGAAAAGTGTGCTTGGGATCCTGTTTAGATAAAGAGAGGTAGATACTAACTCCATATGTTAGAAAAAAGCAACATGAAGCACATGCATGGTAACATGAAGGACAAATTTTATAAATAGAATGCGTAATTTTTAAATCAGTGAAAGTGGAACAATTGAACCAAGAAAATCAAAACAATTCAATGGAAATCAAGAAATCAGGGAAAGGGAGAAAAATTAAAGGGAAAGTACTGTAAAAAAATCCCACAACCACATGGAGGCTCCACAACATGCTCCTAAATAACCAATGGATCAATGACCAAATTAAAACAGAGATCAACTAATATATAGAGACAAATGACAACAATAATTCAACACCGCAAAATGTGTGGGATGCAGCCAAATCTCTGATAAGAGGGAAGTATATAGCAATACAGGCCACCTCAAGAAAGAAGAACAATGCCATATAAGCAGTCTAAACTCACAACTAATGAAACTAGGAAAAGAACAACAAATGAGGTCCTTAGTCAGTAGAAGGAGGGACATAATAAAGATTAGAGCAGAAATAAATAAAATTGAGAAGAATAAAACAATAGAAAGAATCAATGAAAGCAAGAGCTGGTTCTTTGGGAAAATAAACAAAATAGATAAATCCCTTGCCAGACTTATCAAGAGAAAAAGAGTCTACACACAGAAAATAAGAAATGAGAAAGGAAAAATCACTACGGAAACCATAGAAATACAAAGAATTATTAGAGAATACTATGAAAAATTATATGCTAACAAACTGGATAACCTAGAAGAAATGGACAACTTTCTAGAAAAATATTACCTTCCAAGGCTGACCAAAGAAGAAACAGAAAATCTGAACAGACAAATTACCAGCAACGAAATTGAACTGGTAAACAAAAACCTACCTAAGAACAAACCTCCTGGACCAGATGGCTTCACCGCTGAATTTTATCAACTGTTTAGTGAAGACCTGACACCCATTCTCCTTAACGTTTTCCAAAACATAGAAGAGAAGGGGATACTTCTAAACTCATTCTATGAGGCTAGCATCACTCTAATACCAAAACCAGGCAAAGACACCACAAAAAAAGAAAATCACAGACCAATATCCCTGATGAACATAGATGCAAAAACACTCAACAAAATACTAGCAAACCAAATTCAAAAATACATCAAAAAGAATCATCCATCATAATCAAGTAGGATTTATTCCAGGGATGCAAGGGTGCCACAACATTCGAAAATCAATCAACATCATCCACCACCACAACAAAAAGTAGGACAAAAACCACATGATCATCCCCATAGATGCTGAAAAAACATTCGACAAAATTCAAAATCCATACATGATAAAAACTCAACACAATGTGTATAGAGGGCAAGTACCTCAACATAATAAAGGACATATATGACAAACCCACAGCCAACATTATGCTTAACAGTGAGAAGCTGAAAGCTTTTCCTTTAAGATCAGGAACAAGACAAGGATGCCCACTCTCCCCACTTCTATTCAACATAGTTCTGGAGGTCCTAGCCACGGCAATCAGACAATACAAAGAACTAAAAGGCATCCAGATTGGCAAGGAAGAAGTTAAACTGTCCCTGTTTGCAGATGACATCATAGTGTACATAAAAAACCCTAAGGAATCCACTCCAAAACTACTAGATCTAATATCTGAATTAAGCAAAGTTGCAGGATACAAAATTAATACACAGAAATCTGTGGCATTCCTATACACTAACAACGAACTACCAGAAAGAGAAATCAGGAAAACAATTTCATTCACAATTGCATCAAAAAGAATAGAATACCTAGGAATAAACCTAACCAAGGAAGTGAAAGACCTATACTCTGAAAACTACAAGACACTCATTAGAGAAATTAAAGAAGATACCAATAAATGGAAACACATCCCGTGCTCACGGATAGGAAGAATTAATATTGTCAAAGTGGCCATCCTGCCTAAAGCAATCTATACATTCAATGCAATTCCTATCAAAATACCCATAGCCTAATTCAACAAACTAAAGAAAATCATGCTAAAATTCATATGGGACCACAAAAGACCTCAAATAGCCAAAGGAATTCTGAGAAGGAAGAATATAGCAGGGGGAATTACGCTCCCCAACTTCAAGCTCTACTACAAAGCCACAGTAATCAAGACAATTTGGTACTGACACAAGAACAGACCCATACAACAATGGAACAGGCTAGAGAGCCCTGATATTAACCCAACCATATATGGTCAATTAATATACAAAAAAGGAGCCATGGACATACAATGGGGAAATGACAGCCTCTTCAACAGCTGGTGTTGGCAAAACTGGACAGCTACATGCAAGAGAGTGAAACTGGATTATAGCTTAACCCCATACACAAAAGTAAACTCAAAATGGATTAAAGACTTGAATATAAGTCATGACAGTATAAAACTTTTAGAAGAAAACATAGGCAAACATCTCCTGAATAGAAGCATGAGCAGCTTCTTCCTGAACACATCTCCTCGAGAAAGGGAAACAAAAGCAAAAATGAACTCAAGGGACTACATCAAACTAAAAAGTTTTCTACGGTAAAGGACATCATCAGCCAATCAAAAAGGCATCCTACACTATGGGAGAATATGTTTGTAAATGACATTTCTGACAAGGGATTAACATCCAAAATATGTAAAGAACTCACACACCTCAACACCAAAGCAAAGAACCCGATTATCAAATGGGCAGAGGATATGTAGAGATAGTTCTCCAAGGAAGAAATTCACATGGCCCACAGACACATGAGAAGATGCTCCATGTTGCTAATCATCAGGGAAATGCTAATTAAAACCAAAATGAGATATCACCTCACACCAGTAAGGATGGCCAGCATCGAAAAGAATAAGAACAAATGGTGGCAAGAATGCGGAGAAAGGGACCCTCCTACACTGCTGGTGGGAATGTAAGCTAGTTCAACCGTTGTGGAAAGCAATACGGAGGTTCCTCAAAAACTAAAAGTAGAAATACCATTTGACCTTGGAATCCCACTCCTTGGAATATACCCAAAGAATACAACTTCTCACATTAAAAAAGACATACGCACCCCTATGTTTATCGTAGCCCTTTTTACAATAGGCAAGCTATGGAAGCAACCTAAGTGTCCATCTGTAGATGAATGGATGAAGAAGATGTGGTACATATACACAGTGGAGTACTATTCAGCCATAAGAAAGGAACAAATCCTACCATTTACAACAACGTGAATGGAGCTGGAGGACATTATGCTCAGTGAAATAAGCCAGGCGGAAAAAGACAAATGCCAAATGATTTCCCTCATTTGTGAAGTATAACAATGAAGCAAGACTGAAGGAACAAAATGGCAGCAGACTTATAGACGCCAAGAATGAACTAGTGTTTACCAAAGGGGAGGGGTGTGGGAGGGTGGGTGGGGAGGGAGGGAGAAGGGGACTGAGGGGTATTATGTTTAGTACACATGGTGTGGGGGACGACGGGGAGAACAGTGTAGCACAGAGAAGGCACATAGTGGATCTGTGGCAACTTGCTGCACTGATGGACAGTGACTGCACTGGGGTATGGGTGGGTACTTGATAATATGGGTAAATGTAGTAACCACATTGCTTTTTCATGTGAAACCTTCATAAGAGTGTATATCAATCATACCTCAATAAAATTTATTTTAAATAAAGGGAAAGTACTGTAAATAAAAAGACTAAAATGAGATGGCAAGATAGGTCTTAACTTGAGTAGTCACAATAATTTTAAACAGGGTACATTGTAATATAATGTAAATTATAAATGTAAATGTAAACATGGAATAGAGCAGATGCTGAATGTTAAGTATATGAAAATATTTGAGTATTTAAATACATTTTTGAAACTGCACAGAAAACAGTTATATATAGATATAGGTAAGCGTTAAATCTTCAATACAGGAACATTCACAAAACTCTTGAAATGATGTATTTGCAGAGAGGAGGAACTGGGACCAATGATGGTAATAACTAAAAGATATTATCAATCTGAGATTTATTTCTTAAATAATAATAAATTATACTTGAAACAAACATGACTGAATGTGAACAGTTGCTAATTGTGAATGGTGTTGAGTATGGGCATTTGTCAAATTAACCCTTCGCTTTTCTGTTTTCTTTCTAGTTCTCCAAAATATTATTTTATGAAACTAGGGAAAGAAAGATCAGAGGAAAGGGCGAGAAAGTGGCTGACTACCACAGCTGACTTGGTTTTGACAGCCAAGAAGAAGTCGCATCCCCCCATGGGAGGCCGAAGGGAGAGAGACAGACAGCCGCGTGGGAAGTATCGAGCGCTGGCGGGCATGACGGGCGTGGACACAGCAGCTCGGGGTGGCTGCGGATGTACGCATGCATCAGAGGCCACTCCCCAGTGTCCTACAGTGGGAATCCTCACTTACCACCCCGAACAAAAATATATTCCCAACTTCTCAAAAGAAAGTCAATATTCAAAACTTTGCCTCTAGACTTTATAAGTAGAAATCAGTCTTAACTAAAGAACAAGGAAACCTTTAATATAATAGCTTCTTATTGACTCTTTTCATTTCATGTCCTGGTGGTGCAATTCCTTGCTGTCTTTTCTCTGGCCCTTGGTGGTTTACTTGCTACTTTTCAAAAGCAGTGGGCCCTTTGCTGCTTGCAGAAAGAGAACTAAACTGGAGCTTGAGCACCGAGCTGTAGTCTGGGAGCTGAAACATTGATTGACATCTTTTTTAGCAGAAGGTCAGCAGTGCCTACTCCATTCCTTAAGTGCTAAGAATTGCTATTCAATTTACTTTTTCTTCTCCATCTTAGAATTGATCACAGAGTATAACATATTTGACATTACTGTAAGAGTTTACACACGGGCTCGTAGATCAGAAGGTAGAATTTATCCTGTGCACAGTTCTGTAGATTTTCTTTTGTTGACTTTTAATGAGTTGAAGAAAGTACCTAAATGATAAAAAGTTGAACAAAAATCACTGGGCAAAATATGGTTCCACATTGGAAGGGAACCATCCCTCCATACTTCTGGGTCAGAAAACTTAGAAAACCATAGTAAAAATGTTTATTATACTAAGAATACAATTTAGCAAGCTGAGTGACAAAATTTATTGAATAGTGTTCTAATGCTCAGGGTTTGTACACCTTCTATCAGCAGCATAATCCAATGCCCAGTGCAATGTCTGCCACACAGGTAGCTAATAACTATATTTTAATAAATAAACAAGTGAATGAATGAATGAATGAATATAAGATAAAAGGAAAAAGGAAAAAAGATAACTGACCCACACAGCAGTGGTGATGGCTGTGTCTGCCATCAATAGCTATCATCACTTTCAAGAATAGGTCTGCACCAGGGAAATAATCAAGAACTGCCGAGCTGTTCTAAGGTCAGTAGAAACAACAACAACAAAAAATAACTCTTTAGTTTTTACACTGAAATATTGATCTAGTAAAACACCATTCTTAGAAGTTCAGTCTTAGGTGATCCGTGTCTCCCCAAAACAGATATGCTGAAGTCCTAACCCTTAGGAGCTCAGAATGTAACCCTATATGAAAGTAGGATCACGTTAAAACTGCTTACAGAATTAGTCAAGTTAAAATGAGGTCTTTTGGTGGGCCCTAGTCCAAAATGGCTGGTGTTCTTACAAAAAGGGGTAATTTAGAAACAAAGTTAGAAATGAACAGAAGGTAGAATTTATCTGGGCAAAAATGGATTCAAATTAGGCAGCACAAACTAGAAGTGGCTGGGAGCCCTCCACTAAAAGGAGCTGTTGGAAAGACTTTTAGAGAGGAGGCAGAAAAAAATCAAGGGAATGCTTTGGTTATAACTGAAGTGGTTGTGTTATTTGGGAAAGCCCACTTGGATGTTTGTGACTGCTTAGCCTTAGAATTTCATTTCATAACCTTGAAGCCTGGGTTTGGTTTGCTTATATGAGCTACTAATACGTTAAAGCCACTTCGTCTAATGATCTTCTTGTTTAGTTAATTTAACAAGGGTTTCCCATCCACGTTTCTCAGTAGAGATTAGGAAAAGTTGTTTTGCAACCATCATTTATCAAACATGTATTATATATGATTTTGAAACGGTTTAATGTCTAAATATGTGAAGCTCCTTTTTAAAATTATGGAACATGTCAAGTCCTGGGATGTTTTAATTCTGAGAATGTACAGGAATTTTGGAATGTTATTTATTTCATCCAACAAAAACCAAGGTATTCTAGTGAATGCTAGGATATAATGATGAATAAAAACAGACCTGATACACAGCCAG
Organism: Manis pentadactyla; assembly: GCF_030020395.1. Classification (NCBI taxonomy): domain Eukaryota; kingdom Metazoa; phylum Chordata; class Mammalia; order Pholidota; family Manidae; genus Manis; species Manis pentadactyla. The sequence goes on from NC_080034.1 coordinate 71,255,135, forward strand.
CCTCCGAAGTTTATAGTCATGTAGATATTTAAAAGCAAAACTTTAATAAATGTTCTCAAAATAGGTACACAGGAATAAATAACAGGAAGTTGTGACCCAAATACAGATCTCAGGGAACTGTTTTTCTGAAGTATGACTGATTTGAGGACTGAGAGTAGAAGCTCACTTCACTGAAGAGGAGAAATGTTTTGCAGGTAGAAGACGCAATACAGGGCGGCCCAGCAGAGAGTGTGAGGGGCAGAGGGGCAGAGAGGCGGAGAGGAGCCTGCGGCAAGCTCGGACGGAGGAGGAGAGCAGCTGGCTCAGGCGGCAGCTTCAGGCCTATGCCAACAACTTCGTGTTGTCTTCAGAGTATCTGTAAATCATTAAACAGTTTTATACAGAGGGGGTTAATGCTATCAGATGTGATTTTGAAAAAATCGCTCTGCCGTTTAACTGCCTCCTGGGGCTTTTTGTTGGCCTGGGTGTGCACCAGCCCCTCCTCAGCTGCTCCATTAAAGGAAGTAGTTGATGTGCAACAAACGAGCCCAGTGAGCACTGGGCGGCGGCAGGAGGCTGTAGCGGAGGAAAGCGAACTGCTTTTCATTGCCCAGAACTTGTGTTATTTCTTTCTAATGAACACAAACGGCCTTTTGAGTCTTTTTAAGGATACCATTATACTCATTTTTGAGGCTTTCCTGCTTGCTCTATTAGCTGCTTCCTTAAGTGTTAGCTCTTTTTATTACATTTCTTTCTTCTTTCATGGTGTGTTTCCTCAAATGTGTAGTGACTTTCTGTTTTGTCTCTCTGTGCTTTTGAGGATCTTTGTTTATGGATACAAGCTTGCAGATGAGGACTATGGGGGAGACGGTGATAATACTACAATAGTATTAGAAAAACTATTTTGGTAGTTTACAGGTAAGTTCATTAGCTTTGGGGGAACTTCGCTGTCTCTTGATGCCCAGAACCGACAGTGTTTGCTTTCTCCTTACAGCAAAGGTCACTGCTGTCTGTTGCTCAGTCCAAGCAGAAACTGGTCCATCTGCTCCAAGCATCCTTGCTCCTGAATCACCTGATTGTCCCCGGGGCCTCTCCTGGTAACTTTATTCCTCCAGGACGTGCCCTACACTTTTATAGAAGTTCTCTCTTGCCCCTGTTTTGGAGAAGGTTCCCTCTAGACTTGTTTCTCTATAAATGTGACCCTGTCTGTTTTCCCTCTTTCAAGAATTTCTCAGTTTTAGCTTACTGATCATGGCACTCTTTCTCATTTTCCACTGCATTAATAGGTTACCCAAGTATACTTTTTTAAAGACTTTCCAAAAAATTTTGATTGATAGAGGAGGTAGAAATCATAATAAACATAATGTAAGTTTTCCTTGATGCTGTAGAAAAAAGAAATTAGAGTGTGGATCCTTAGGATCGCCATTACAAAGATCAATGATAGAGAGTGGTATGCTCTGCAGGAAATCAGGTGACTGCAACAAGAAAATGTTCTGCTGAAAATAACAAGTTCTGTGGAACTATACAGCTGAGACAGGGACGGTGGGTGTAGTCAGAGTAGGGTGAGGTCCTCTGGGAAAAGCAGGGCAGAAAATTTACAGTCAGAGCACTGTAACTAACAATGGGCAAAGAAGTCCACATTGAAACTCTGTTAAGCGTTATGCAGGAAGGTCAAGGTCACACTAATTCTCCAGCGAAAGATACCTAAGAATACAGACATCTTCAGTGAGATGTTAAAGGTCAGAAGGCCAGGAGCAACTTGGCCTGGAGTGTCTGAGTGTTCATAACCCATGACTCCGATGTCAGCCCTGGCAATCAGACTATGACTGAGCCCACCTTGAGGACAGGGCAGGTGATGCAAGTCCACACCCCTAAGTTTTTATCATGTTCTCAAAAAATCCTCAACTGCCTATAAAACCCCCTAGACAATGTACCACTACGGGCTCTCTTATATCCTCCTGGTGTGAGCCAGGAGCTCTATTCTCTCACTTTATTTCTATATAAAAGCCTGTACTTTGCTCTCCTCCCTTGAGTGTTTGTGAAGCTCATTCTTCGGCTTCGGGAACAAGAACCCCAGCATCACTGGCATTCCTTTATAATCAAGGTTTCTTTATAACACATGACTTTTCTTTTTATCTCTAGGCTTGTCATGGTTTATTTAGTGTCTGACTGGGGTTCTAGTAGCAGTGGACATTCCAATTCCTGCAGCTATGGCATTAATAAATAAAGCAGTGTTAGAACGCCACAAATGAGTTTTTTAAAAATCCTCCTGTGCCCATTATTACCTCAGAGTTAAAGTCCCTTCTTTTAAAATTAGATTATGGTTGATATACAATATTATATTGGTTTCAGTGTATAATGTTAGGCTGGAGGAAGGAAAAACAAGGACATGCAAACAGAACAGAGAGATGCCATAGGGGGAGAACAGACCAGACCCCAAGGTCCATGCCTTACATGGAAAGGGGACAGCTCTCCCTGAATTCCATCCTTCTGATGGGCCAACTAACATGCGGATGTCAGCCCCCTCCCTCTTGGAAGAAACAAAGTTTCTAGTCTATTATGTCACCTTTAGCCAATCATACCTCTCCACGCCCCCTAGGATAGCTTGCCCACTCCTCCCCCTCCTAACCCCTTACAAGCCCCCACCTCCCTGACCAGGTGTGACTTCCCCGGCCTGTAATACCCAGACCGCGGAACATCACCCAGGAGTTGCACTCAAGTAAACTACCTGGCCCTTTGTTACCTCTCTTCACCGGCTTATTCTGGCTAAAATTTATCTTACACTTTTAGCACATGCAGAATTTTTTAGGAGTGGAGTGATCCAGTTTCGGAAACTTACTTTCAAATGCTTTGTAAGAGAAAGAGAGAGAGGGTGTGCAAATATGGCAAAATGTGAACAACTGATCAGTCCAGGATGAAGGGTAAATGAGGTGTTCCTTTTTTCTGTAGGTTTGAATTTTTTTTTAATTGGGAAAAACACTTAGGAATAAATGCAACAAAAATACAGTGCCTATATGAACAAATGTATAAAATAATATTTAAGGACATAAAATGCCATTTGAATATCTGAAAAAAGTTGTGAATCATTATAGAAATTAACAGATGTGGAATACTTTTTATCTGCTGTTTGTATTTTAAAAACACCCCCATTTTTACATATTTGGAAGGATGTTAATTTAAATTGTAAAAAGAAAATACAGGAGATTCATTCATTCATTCCTTTATTTTACATTTGCAAACTCATGATACTGGGCCCCAGCACAGAGTCCCATGCCCACTGGCACCTACTCCTCACTCCTTGAAGTTACTGGGCTGGATAGCAGAGAAGTGGGAGGTGGCAGGGGCATCAGAAGCGAATAACCCAAGGTTAACACCCAAAATATATAAAGAACTTACACGCCTCAACACCCGAAAAGCAAATAACCTGATTAACAAATGGGAAGAGGATATGAAGAGACAGTTCTCCAAAGAAGAAATTCAGACGGCCAACAGGCACATGAAAAGATGCTCCATGTCGCTAATCATCAGGGAAAGGCAAATTAAAACCACAATGAGATATCACCTCACACCAGTAAGGATCATCACCATCCAAAACACAAATAACAACAAATGCTGGTGAGGATGTGGAGAAAGGGAAACCCTCCCACACTGCGGGTGGCAACGTAAACTAGTTCAGCCATTGAGGAAAGCAATATGGAGGTTCCTCAAAAAACTAGAAATAGAAATACCATTTGACCTCGGAATCCCACTCCTTGGAGTTTACACAAAGAATACAACTTCTCAGATTCAAAAAGATATATGCACCCCTATGTTTATCGCAGCACTTTTTACAATAGCCAAGATATGGAAGCAACTTAAGTGTCCATCAGTAGATGAACGGATAAAGAAGAGGTGGCATGTATACTCAATGGAATATTATTCAGCCATAAGAAGAAAACAGGACTGTTATTCTCCCTAAATCCAATTTCGGTGGTCCCAGTGACAACAGGTATATAGGGGTGGGGAGAAACAAGAAGGACTCTTAAGTCACCAGCATCCAGAAGTAAGGCCAAGGTCCCTTGTTGGTGCCATGCAGCCTTGGGCTGGTGCATTCTGACCCTTGCAAGTGGATGCAGTTTTAGACATCCTCTCTCCAGCACTCCAGCAAGGCCAATTGTCCATTCAGTGAAGCAAACCTTGTTACTTTCCAAGCACCTGCTTTTTAAAAATGGCTCTTTAATAAAAAACAAAAACATTACGAAGGTATGATTGATACACAAAAAGCTGTACATATTTCATGTGTACAGCCTGATGAGTTGTAAATCTACATCCATGACCATCACCATAGTCTATGCCATAATGTAGCCATCACTCCAAGTTTCCTCTCCACTCTCCTTTTTATTACCGCTGTGAGGAAATGTTACCTGATATTTAGCTGAATAACCAAAAACTGTCTAATGTAATGTTCACATCCAAATAAACTTCTATGTCATTAAGTGGATTAAGAAAATTACAAGCATCAGATATCTTGAACTTAGCCTTGAAAGTTAAGATGAGACTTGATGTCAATAGCAGGGGCCTCTGAGGAAGCTATTGCTTTTGAGACTGTTAAGTACTTAATAACCATTAGCCTTCACTTAGAAAGACAAGAGAGATTTAGCAAACACGTACATACCCTGGTACTAAGTATTTTAAATTGAATCTATACTTATTTTGTATGTTTTCATTTTTTAAAATGTGTTTATAAGTCTGTTTGGTTAGGACAAAAATTTCTAGGTAATATTGAAAGGTTTCGGTTTTCTTATTGTGTCCACCTCAAGACATGGAGGTTTATCATTGGAAATGGTATTTGTTAGATTGCTTGTGGTAGAAAATTATGATGTTCAGGTCAAGCTGTAATCTGTTTGCCACAGAGGTTTGGTCTAATTCCCTAATCATGTAATGACTTGCCTGCTGATTCTCACCTTGCTGATCTCTAATGTGTTAGCTTAAATACCAAAAGACTATATTGACCATTTGTAAGTCTGGGCAATGGAAATCCCCGGGCAAAATACGCCTAAAAACCAAAATCAGTTAAATGGAGAAATAAAGTTTAAAACCCGTTTATTGCTCACAAACTGCAGTCCCTGGCCGTCTCTCTTCTCTGCTCAAGCAGCCACAACACCCCCCTTCCCTCTCACCTCTCAGGTACAGATAAGCCCTCTGTTGCCCAGGTAATCACCCATTGATATGGAGATGACTTCTCCACCCCAGGAAAGATGCAAATGCACTAAAGCCATACTTCTTTCCACCTCAGACCCCTATTGATATGCAGATATACTAAAGCCAGGCGAGATATTCTGGAAATGTTACAGCCTCAACACCCAAAGAGCAAATAACCCGATTAAAAAGTGGGCCGAGGATATGAAGAGACAATTCTCCAAAGAAGAAATTCAGATGGCCAACAGGCACATGGAAAGATGCTCCACATCACTAATCATCAGGAGCATGCAAATCCAAACCACAATGAGATACCACCTGACCCTCGTACACTGTGGGTGGGAATGTAAGTTGGTGCAGCCACTAAGGAAAACATTATGGAAGTCCCTCAAAAACTTAAAAAAAGAAAATCCAAAATACCAATTCAAAGAGATATGCACCCCCATGTTCACTGCAGCGTTATTTACAATAGCCAAGATATGGAAGCCACCTAATTATCCAGCAGTAGATAATTGGACAAAGAAGATAAATTTACACAAAGGAGGATTACTAACCAATAGAAATGAATGGAACCTTGCCATGGGTGGACCTGAAGGGTAATATGGTAAGTGAAATAAATCAGACACAAATACCATATTTCACTTGTATGTGGAAACTAAAAAAACAATACAAACGTAAAACAAAACAGACTCATAGATAAGGAACAAACTGTTGGTTACCAGTGCAGGGAGCAGTGGGTAGTGGGTGAAACAGGTGTCAGGGATTAAGAGGTAACTTCCAGTCACAAAATATACATGTCATGAGGTTGTAAGGTTCAGCAGAGGGAATATACTAATATTCTAATAATTGTATGGTGACAGACGGTAACTAGACATTTGGAGGTCACTTTGCAATATATAAAAACATTGAAACATTATGATATACACCCTAAACTATGGGCACACCTTGTTTTATTGCACTTTGCAGATACTGTGGTTTTCACACATGGACATTTTGGGGCAATCCTGAGTTGAGCAAGTCTATTGGCATTTTTCCAGCAGCATTTGCTCACTTCACGTTTGTGTCACATTTTGGTAATTCTCATCGTATTTCACTTTTAAATTATTATTGTATTTGTTATGGTGACCTGGGATCACAAGTGACTGAAAGGTCAGATGATGGCTAGCATTTTTTAGCAACAATGTATTTTTAAGTTATGTACACAGGCTTTTAGACATAATGCTATTGCACACTTAAGAGACTATAGTGTGAAGGTAACTTTTATATGCACTGGGAAACCAAAAAATCCATTTCACTTTCTTGCTTGAGATGCTTTATTGTGGTGTGGAACTGAACCGGCATTGTCTCTGAGATATGCGTGTCATTGGATACTGCATGCCAATTATACGGAAAAACAGAAAATAAACCTTACGAGGAGCTTTTCTGGGTTGTGTGGCTTAGGATCTCTCAGCAAGTTGCAGTCCAGATGTTGTCTTGGGCTCCAGTTATCTGAACGAACGCTTGTCTTGGGCTGAAGGATCCACTTCTAAAATGCCACAGTCACATGGCTTCCAAGTTGGTGCAGTTCTTCGTTCTCCGTAGTTGGTTTCACTGAGAGCCAAGTGATCCAAGAGAACAAGGAAGAGGCAACAGCATATTTTATAACCTAGTCTGGGAATTTACCTGCCATCACTCTGCCATATTATGCCGGTCATCCTGGCTAACCGTGATACAGTGTGGAAAAGGATTACACCAGGGCATGAATACCAGAAGGTGAGAATCATTTGGGACCATTTTGATAACTGGCTTCTACCCATGAGTCCACATATGACATGTATGAGAAGTCATTGCAGTGACAAGGAGCTGCAGAAAACTTAAGTTTGCATTCCTAGAGAAATCTGGATGTTACATGTGATATATCCCTGTGATGGAGTACCTTGCAGCATCAAAGTCATTAACTAGATTTATATATTTTATTCAACTTGAAATAAAAACAGAACGAGGTTTATAGTATAATGCAACTGATAAGTCTAAAAACATTGCATGTACATATATCCTTCACACTATTTTTTTTTAATTTTAAGGTTATTGATATACTCATAAAGGTTTCAAATGAAAACAATGTGGTTACTACATTCACTCATATCAAGTCCCTACCCATACCCCAATGCAGTCACTGTCCATTAGGGTAGTAAGATGCCACAGATTCACTATATGCCTTCTGTGCTACACTATTTTCCCCGTGACACCCCACACCATGTGTACTAAACATAATACCGCCTTGATCCCCCTTCTCTCTCTCTCCCCACCACCCCACCCCCACCCGTTCCCCCTCTGGTAACCACTAGTTCCTTCTTGGAGTCTGCTGGTCTTTTGTTCCTTCAGTTTTGCTTCATTGTTATACTCCACAAATGAGGGAAATCATTTGGCAATGACATGACTTTTTTTTTTTTTTGAGAGGGCATCTCTCATTTATTGATCAAATGGTTATTAACAACAAAATTCTGTATAGGGGACTCAATGCACAATCATTGATTAACCCAAAGCCTAATTCTCAAAAGTCTCCAATCTTCTGAAGCATAACGAACAAGTTCTTACATGGTGAACAAGTTCTTACATAGTGAATAAGTTCTTACATGGTGAACAGTGTGCAAGGGCAGTCATATCACACAAACTTTCAGTTTTGATCACGCATCATGAACTATAAACAATCAAGTCAGATATGATTATTCGTTTGATTTTTATGCTTCATTGATATGTGAATCCCACATTTGTCCCTTCTTGTTCTTTTTTTAATAAAATGCTGAAGTGGTAGATAGATGCAAGATAAAGGTGGAAAACACAGTTTAGTGCTGTAAGAGGGCAAATGTAGATGATCAGGTCTGTGCCTATAGACTAAGTATTAATCCAAGCTAGACAAGGGCAACAAAACATCCATGGATGCAGATTACTCTCAAAACGGGGCGTGAGGTTCCAAGCCTCACCTCTGTTGATCCCCAATTTCTCACCTGATGGCCCCCCTGCGACTGTGCCTGTCTTAGGTTCTTCCTCCCTTGAGGATTCTTACCCGTCTCTGGCTAACCAGTCATCTTCCGGGGCCATACAGGGAAATGTAAAGTTGGTAAGTGAGAGAGAAGCAATATTCCTTGAAAAGGTTAGCTTTTTAGTTCTTTACAGATTTATGCCCTGTGACTTCTATGCCCAGTATTTCACAGTACATATTTTTAAAGATACATGTTGCTAAGCAAATATATAAAAGGTTGACTGGGAAGTCATTAAAGTTATCTATATATGGGGGAAGGAAATTGAAGGGCTCAAGGAAATTAGGGGAATTACCTCAATTTTATATAGTTGAAGTTTAAAAAAAATGTCTTTTTTTAAGACAGATGCACCCCTATATTTATCGCAGCACTATTTACAACAGCCAAGAATTGGAAGCAACCTAAATGTCCATCAGAAGATGAATGGATAAAGATGATGTGGTACATATACACCAAGGAATATTATTCAGCCATATGAATAAAACAAATCCTACCATTTGCAGTAACATGGATGGAGCTAGAGGGTATTATGCTTAGAGAAATAAGCCAGGCAGAAGAAGACAAGAACCAAATGATTTCACTCATATGTGGAGTATAAGAACAAAGAAAAACTGAAGGAACAAAACAGCAATAGAATCACAAAACCCACGAACAGACTAACAGAAACCAAAGGGAAAGGGACTGGGGAGGATGGGTGGTGAAACAGAAAGGGGGCCTTACAATAAGCATGTGCAGTGGGGGGGGGGGCTAGGGGAGGGCTGTACAACAGAGAAGACAAGTAGTGATTTTACAGCATCTTACTATGCTGATGGACAGTGACTGTGAAGGGGTGTGTGGGGGAGACTTGGCGAAGGGGGGAGCCTAGTGAACATAATGTTCTTCATGTAACTGTAGATTAGTGATACCAAAAAAAAAAGTCTTTTTTTAAAGGTAGAGTTATAAAATAGCCCAAGGAAGCCTAAGAGATCTTATTGAAGTGAAATTCCTAGTAGATAAGGCTCTACTAGTTTCCCTGTGTTGTATGACAGTCATATTTCTCTGGAAGGAAAATTTTGATTCTCTTAAAATACCTCCCTTAACTTCCAGTTGAAATTGAATTATTTTAACAACACAAACTTCTTTCATTTCTTAAATGGAAATACTTAAGATAAAAATAACGTTGAAAGAAGCCCACAAAGAAAACTTACAATAAGGAGTAAATGATTGATATCAGATTTCCTTGTTGAGGATGTGTTTAATGAGAGGCTAAATGAATAGGATTTTAAATATTTTGAAAAGGTATTGGGGGTGGAAGAAATGGAAAAAGGAGCACAGAGGGGGTGCATAAGGTACCAAAGGCAGATTAGATACCCTCATTTTAAAATGAGTGCTTTTACCAAATTTCATTTTGAGGTTGAAACAAGGAAAAGAGATCACTGTGCATTTATGACAACTTAATTCTTCTGAGTTCAAGATATCCCCATACCCACACATAACTTTCACTTGATTTGCACTATGGTTAACAACTAAATAAATATTACTTTATTCTCTACATATTATTTCCAATGGATGATATCCTGGGTTTAACAGTAGAGCACTCATTGGTCATCATTCATTGATTACCACTTGAATGGCAATCGAAATACAAACTTGCGGGTAGGCCCGGGATCTATAATCTACAGAGCAACCAGGACTGAAATGATGACGGTTACGGCGAAGGCCTCGTGCATCCGAATGAAAGTATGCTGTGGATACCTGTAGTTGGGTGGCAGCACAGGCTTAGGAGGACTTTGGTTATTTGAGGAGAACCGTGCCAGGGGCTTGAGGATACACTCACCCTAGGGCACCTCGAGTGCAAGTCAGTCACAGAACAAACGATACCCACACGTACAGTGACAATTACTACTGGACCAACTGCCATTTTCATACCATGCCCACTACTTCCTGCCCAGCTGCTCCTGCTGACTATGTACCACCAGTGATGAAAACACCAGCCCAAAGTAGCCAATATGCACACCAAGCTTTCCTTTATTCAGGGATATTGTATTTGTTTAAAAGAAAATGATCATTCTTGAAAGACTGCTCTGTGTGTGTGTTTAACCACTTTATTTCTTGTTGATGAGACCCGCAGATACCAGACATGTTATTATAAAGCTGCTTACGCACTTTTAATAAAAACGTGTCTTCCATCCCTGAGGCGGAAACGCAGACGACTCCGTGTGCTGCACTCCGGCAGTTCTACAAAAGGCCGTGCATCTTCATGACTGTCCATTTCAGTAAGGGTACAAGAGAAAGTAAAGTTTGAAATCACTATCCATGCTTTAGTTATCTACCTTTAGGAAAAGTTGAGCTTTCATTCTCTTCCAAGTAAAGACAATGCAAATTAATAAACACATGAAAGAATACACTTATAGTACAGAGTGGACATTACATAGGAAAATTCCTATTTACACAAACGGTCATAAAGTCACTTTTAGTATGGTGGAAGGTTTCTAAACAAATACAATGGGATGTTATGAATATATAGGACAGGGGAACAAAAATTATACCTGGAAAGAGTCAGGTCAGAGTGGTCTTGCTTCCTTTTCTTTACAGAATGAAAGCTTTCCTGGTTTGGTAAGTTAGTGAAGGTGTTTTCTTCTATTTTTCTTTTTTTCATGTCTTTATTGAGACGAGTTTGCATTTTAGTAAGGCTTGTACGAGAGAAAATAATGTATGAAATCAATATTCATGCTTTAGAGTTATCTACCTTTAGTAAAAGTTTAGCTTTCATTCTCTTTCAAAGACAATGCAAATTAATTCATAAAAAAAGATGAAAGGATACGTTTACTTATAGTACAGAGTTTACATTACATAGGAAAGTTCCTATTTACACAGTCAAAAAGTCACCTTTAATATGGTGGACGGTCTTTAAACAAATACAGTGGGGTGTTATGAACATATAGGACAGGGGAACAGAAAGAATACCTGCCAAGAGTCGGGTCAGAGTTGTCCTGTTTCAGTTTCTTTCCACGAGTACAGCGTTCTTGTTTTACTCCAGTACCGCAGGTGTTTTCCTCTATTTTCCTTTTTCTGTTTTTGCGGCCCCTTTTCAGTGAACTTGCCTTTAATTAAAAAAATAATATATGAGGTATAAGAAAATAACTTTCTATAGCCCTTCTATTATTTTAAATTATGAAAATCTGACAGAATAAACAAAAAGAATACTCTTTCTCACCCAAAAAGTTGATAGTTCTATTATTTTCAAGAGATCTATGAATTTGATCTCTGATAATACTAGGCTAAAATCTAATGATGCATGAAAACTCTAAAGAATTCTTAAAACTCGAAGATGTTGGTCTCACGGCACCATGTTTGGTGCTACAGAACTTAGCAGTTTTCCTTTGGACTTTGAACGAATCAAAGATACTATTCTTTTGAATGAACTGAATGTCACTAATGGAAGGAATATAAAGACTATCCTTTAGAGCACAATATAATTAAGAACAAAGGTGAATATACATAGAAATATAGAGAAAACTAATAAGAAAGTTGAGGAGGTTATTAAAAAGGTACCCGAAACATGAAATAAGGCTCATGAAGTGTCAAATAGGAAAAAAAGTCTTTTATAAACGGTCATATCTTCCGGAAACTGTTATTTTTTTCAGAAAAGCATTTGCTGTTAAGAAGAGAGTTCCAGAAACTTGTGGTTCCCAGGTGTGAACAAAGCAGTGTTATTAAAGATGAGGAGAAGAAAAAAAAAGATGTTTTTGGGGAAAACAGTAAAGAAACAGCATAAAATAGATCATATTTGGAATTTAAGTGTATGAATGCCAGCTATGCTCTGTCAGTAATTAGCTATGGAACTTTGTAAAAAAATATCTGTGAGGCTCTGTTTGCTTATCTGTAGAAGAAGATAAGTCACTCAGTTGGTAAGGTCATTCTAGCTCTGAAAGTATATGGAAAAAAACAAACGAATCCCAATGTGGCCCTTATGCAGTCTAACAATTTGTAGGCAGCACATCGATGTAACAATGAGTACCCAGCCTCCTCCCAACATCCCCCAATTTAGAAATTGGGAAATAAGCATCTATTTTGAGAATTAAAGTTACAATGAATATAATAGATCAAAGAAGAGAAATATGCAAGGTCACTGGTAATATATGGTTTGTGTTTTGATTCTCTACAACAGCGTTTATCCTCTTCTAGAAAATTATTTACTCCTTACTCAGACTGTTAAGAAATCTTGAAATAAAAATCTTAGAATGTGGAGTTAGATATTCAGTCTAGCCCTAATTAAATGTTGCCTATATTCTTGAACTGAACTTGGCGGAAAACATTACTTTAGAGTATTTCGTAACAATTTCCTTGAGGATTTCATGATTCTCTTAGCAACATTTTTTAAAAACTGCTTTTAAGCAATTACAATTATTTGGTACTCTATTGGGATGTTAAATGCATAATTAAGGAGTTATTTTAATGGATTAAAATAAGGCAAACTATAAATCTAACACCTTTCCCATATCATATCAAAGAATCACTACCTCTTGCACTGATGGAAATAATTAAAATGTTTTACTAAGTCTCTTCTCCATTTAGTTTATTAATCTTTACTCAATAAAATCCGATTGAGTTTTCATATTATACTGAGCTTTTAGAACCCCCAAATCATAAAAAAAAGAGAAGAGAATGCTGAATATATAATGGGAAAATGTCCATTTAATTAAGATTAAGTAAGACTGAATAGTTGTCTTACATAAAAAGAACATTTCATGAACAATGGGCTAACGCTTCTAGTTCCTATTTGAACTAAGATGTTACTTGAGATCATTTTCTAACAATACTCACAGTAAGAAAATGTGAAATTTAAACCACAGAATCCAAAGACTTTTGTTACAAAATGGTAATAAAGTCTCTTTTTGTTTCTTTAATTATTGATACTTGTCAGACTACTTCATTAGATTGTGCACATACACTTTTAAAAACAAGCTTTTATTCAGTTACCTGATTACTTTATTAGACAGAGATATTTCCCTTGCACCCTTTCTACCTTGTTAGAATGCACAGAGGACCTTCAGTATGTCTTAAGCAGGACCTATCAGATTGTACATACCATCGCATATTTGTTTTTGTACATTTATGTATCAGAAGTTGTAAAGCGGTGGCTCACAGACCGTAAACAGCCCACAGCATGTGTTGTTACTATGTTTGGCTCATAATGCTTGTAAAAGTTCTGAATTTGTTGCCAACATTTAACATTTGTGAGGACATGCATAAAGATCCATAATCTTGAAATATTGGCAGATCCTAGAACACTGGACCTACATGTCTACATGACAACAATTGGCAGGAGTTGAGTGATGACTGACACTTAAATGGGGGCATGACTTCCCTGTCTGCCATAGTCTCAACTCTTCTGTGTTATTTGTGTGGCTTTCATAGGCATTGGACTTTGAAACTTCTTGTGTGTGTGTGTCTCTGTGAGTGTGTATAAATACGTATACATACACACATAAGGCTTTTTGATTCTATGTATATATCTTGGCATTAATATGCACATACACACAGGATAAAAATACTTAACCACAATAATGTGTATAGAAATAGCCATTGGAGTACAAGGTATACAGCATAAAAATTTGTAAATAACCATGAATTAACTAGGAAGATATTTCTAAAATTTAACTTTAAAAATCCTTATAAATCAAAATAGAATGTTTATTTTTTCATTGCTACAAGAAATATAACATCTAATTCACTACATTTAAAAAACTAAGAAGAGGGAAGAGGCTCAGAAAGCTGTATTTACATAGAAGGGCTGGAATGAGGTTATAGATCTTTACATCTCCTGGCCTATACCCTGAATGAGAGATAGCCAGAATATTATTTAACCAAATTTATCGGAACAGAAATCTCCTATAGCCTACCAGATGATACCCCAGGACTTAAAACCCTAATTTGTTAGTAATTCATAAAGTATTAGAGAAACTTTCTATAGCTTCACTGTGACTAAACTAAAAGATAATTCATGTACAACCAATAAAGGTTATTATTAAACTATAGTTGACTATAGATGACAAAGATGATCACGTAATAAGAAAGCAACTTAGTAAATATGATGCCACGTGAGACCCTCTGCTATTCTGTAAAACAGTCTAAAATACCATACACATTAATATAAATGTGTCACAGAACTTTAAATTCATAAAAATATTTACACTCGTGAACTTATTTGATCTTTACAAACCCCGCCAGGCAGATGCTATCCCACTTTACAGATGATAACCCTGAAGCTAAGAAAGCACTCCAATGCTTATCGATCAAGAAGGTAAGAAAACCAGCACAGGAAACTGAAAAGGAGCAAAGGCAGAAAGAAAACCAAGTATGGTACTAGAAGCCAAGTGAACACAGGGTTGCAAGGAGGGTGTGCTTTGGAACTGATGGGTGGGTCAGGTGAGGCCTAAGCACTGATCCCCAGACTGACGAATGGCCACGATAGGAGCACTTTCAGAGAAGCTGTGAAGGTGAGAATCTGACTAGAAAGAGTCCCAGAGCGACTTGGAGAAGAGAAGTCCGAGAGAATCAGAACAAAGCTGTCCAGCAGGAGTTATTCTGTAAAGGAAAGGAGAGAAATGCGGGAAGTGGATGCAGGAGAAGTGAAGCTAAGGAGAAGAACCCAGGGGAGGACGAGATGCTGATGCAGGTGAAGAGAACAAGGGGGCGGGATCTGAGGCACAACACGGGAACTGGCTTAGGGAGGGGCACTGAGCATGGCACCGAGAGAGGGGTTTTTGTATGAACGCAGTCTGATAATAAGCATATACATTTTAAGTCTCTTGCCAGTCACATTTAAATTAGAAGTGTGAAGGCTCATACCTATTGGTTAAAGCAATATGATAATATAGCAAAAAATGAGTTGGCCGAGTTATAAAGTAAGGAGTAAGAGGTGTAAGGGGCAGCATGAACTGAGGGCCAGACTCTTTACTAGATGTCCCCTCCGTCAGGCACTCTTCTCCCTGTTTACTCGCCTGACCTCATCACTACTGGCAACTACCTTTCCATAACTCAGTCCCAAACACCCACCTGCCCATTGCCTCTTTTCCTTTCCAGACCATTCCCTTTAGCACTTGAAACTACTGTGCTAAGGGAAGGCAGATACAAAAGGCAAACTATTTTATGATTCCGTTTATATATAATGACCAGCAGAGGGAAATCCGTGGAGCTAGAAGGTAGAGTAGTGGTTGCCAAAGGCTGAGGGAGAAGGGGAGAGTGACAACTAATGGGTACAAGGAAACTTTTTTACGGTCATGAAAATGTTCTGGAGTTAAATAGTGGTGATCATATATAACTGAATATATTAAAAACCACTGAATTGCACACCTAAAAAGTGAATTTTATGTGAATTCTATCTCAAAAAAATCCTCACAAAACTCTGTAACTCTATTTTGATCTGGCCATTAAAAGGTTCAGTTTCCGATCCCTCTTATGTGTGACAAGGGCCGTCATATGTACTGCCATAGACCTAAGATTACAGCTATACCACATGGATACTGCCAGTGTCCTGTATATCTGTATATCCTGGTATAGCTGTAATCTCAGGTCTATGGCAGTACGTATGACAGCCCTTGTCACAGCCATCACAAAGGAGGAGCAGTTCTTCATTATCGCCCTTTCAACAGACCTGGCAGTACTATAAAACATGAAAAATCATTTAAAATCAATACTATTATGAAGAACAGTTATTGGGATATTAAACACACCACAATTCCTAATTCATATTAGTAATCAACATTCTGCTTGCTAACAAATATACAGTAGCCATACACATCTATGTATCTCTCGTTACACAGATAGGGACCACATGACGGGGTGAGCAGTTTAGTTGGGGTAAGTGCACATTTCAGGTACACTGCAAAGAACAAAGCTAGAGGCTGAATGCCTGTACACACTTTCAAAGCATGTACACATTAACATAGGAAATAATTAACATGACA
This sequence comes from Manis pentadactyla, assembly GCF_030020395.1. NCBI lineage: Eukaryota > Metazoa > Chordata > Mammalia > Pholidota > Manidae > Manis > Manis pentadactyla. Next base: position 71,271,264 of record NC_080034.1, read on the forward strand.
TTAGAGCCCATAAAGCAATGAATGGCTTTAAATACAGGGTATGTAATTTTTTAATACATTTCATTTTTTCCTTATCTTAGCATCCTCATGATCTCCTAAGAAAGAAATGAGTTAGAGTAATTTTCAAGATCAAAATTAGGAAACTTGTATTAGTATCAGAAGTATGTGTAATAAAAGGATATTCCTATATTTTGACTAAAATTGTCCACCCATTTGTGATTGATTAAAAAATCAAACATGTCCAACCCAGGAAACTTGGGAAAATCAACCCAAATCAAACAGATGACACAAATGCAGAAAATGGACCCTACAAAATGATTTCTAAGGGAAAAAAACTTATATAAAAATTAAACCAAATAATTTAAGAAGTCATAGATTTTCCAGAAATAAAAATAAATTTTCTCTCTTGACAAATTTCTAATACCATTAAGAACTTTAAAATCTGTAAAGGCAATGCTTTTTCCCATGCATACATATCCTGTATAACAAGTTTCACAAAGGGAAAGGAGGGAACTTGGACAGTCAAAACTTTCAAGATGCCTTTAAAAAAATGGTAAATACTAACATTATATATTTTGACACTTCGTTTATACTCCGTCACAGTAGAGAATATCCTGCAACCAGTATTTTCAAATAATGAAAAGACTTAAACTATAAGTTATTTATACGAATTGAAAGTTACGTGTTCATAGATTCTTATAAGCAAAATAGCTTAACTATTCAAACTTAACTTCAATACACTAAGTCTTAATCCACAAAGTCTAAATAGTCTTATATAACACAGTATGTACACTAATGATAGCTTAAGAATCTTACCAAAATGGCAAATAGAAAACTATTCAATTTAGTAAATACCTACCAACTATATGAGATACATGTGTCATACTAAAATTGGCATGTGTACTAAGAGCAAAAGCTGCAGTTTAATGTTCCAACAGTTTTATTTTATGACACTTCCTAATACCATACCACTAAATATGGTATTATTTCTCCAAAACTGAGTTACATCATTACACGTTCTATTGTAAAAATACTCACTGCAAAACATTTGGAAGATTATATTTCAACCCCTCTAACAACAGATTTAATTCATGAATATTAAGTTAATTGTTTTCTAAATATACTAAAAATACCATGAAGTCTGTTTTACTTCGCACATTTTTCATTTAAAAATAAAATTATTTTCTGACACTTATTAGGAAAGGGTGACAGATAGCAAGCTCATATCACTTTTGAAAAATCACAGTAAAGAGCTCACAATATGTTAGAGCAAACGTATTAATATTGGTTTTAATTCCTTTGCTGCTACAGTAAAAAATAGTAGATGTTGCCTACTGTTTATTATTAGCAACAATATGAAGAACACCCTGGACAGAAAATTATCTAGAGGCAAATTATGCCAGCTCCTTCTTGGTAAGGCTGGTGTCTGGCAAATGGGTACTTCTAAAGGCATTGAGCACTTAAACATTCTGCTAGGACTTACGAGGATTATTACGGGCACTGTTACATCTAACTAAAGGTTACAATGCACTCATTCATCCTGACCATGAAACTCTGCCTTCTTTTTAAGGTAGTTTCACAGCAAATACTGTATTATTGAACATTAAAAAGAGAATTATGAGAGATGGTGTTAATGAGAAATGCATATTAATAATCTGGAAAAGGTTATGAATTTCCAAAAACAGAAAAAATTCTGTAAATTGTAGGAAGAAAGTCTACTACAAATAGGCAGCTTTTGGTACCAGTTTTGTTTTTTGTGTAAAGGTTATAACAAAACTGACCACATTGTGATGATTCTCTTGGTGGATGAGTAAAACAACCATTTAAATTTAATTGTGTTGTAGGAATTCAATATTTTTGGATCATTATAGCCTAGACTCCACCAAACACATTTGTCTAAAGTGACTTTAAAACTGATTTTAATAGTTTTTACAAGAAAAAATTTTACCTGGTAAAAAATGCTACCAGATAAACTGGACACTGTCTTAAAACTCATGGTGAATTCTAGTCTACATGGGGAAAGACCAAAATTTGAGGACATTGTGAAAACTGCAGATTCACTATTCTGTGGACATTTTAGGAAGAACTGAAAAAATACAGAAGAAACCGAATTTATTTCTATAGAATGAATAAGGCCTTCCGTAATATAAGCACAGAGATGAGAATGAAGGAAAGAGTGCTAAATTATTTAAGGCTCACTTCTTTTCTTTGGGGAATGACTATTGTTGAGTAATCTTACTTCCAGTCATTCATGCAGACAAATGTCAAATGTTTGAATGTTAAAGCTAATCTATAATTTAAAAGCAAATGGTAAAGCAATTCACAAAAGTCTACGAATAATAAATATTTCTCTATGTGATAAGAGACAAAAGGGACACAGACATGATTTAACACATATATTTGGTGTCTGGTACAAAACAGGGGTCACTACATGATAGTGACTAACTGGGCTCAAACACAGAAGATGAAAAAAATTTTTGAATTATTAGAGAAAAGACTTAGAAGATCTACTTTTCATGTGAACTGCATCTGATGTCAAATACATGATATTGGTTAAAGTAAGAGCTCTCTGCTTATTTTGTTTATTATCTAAGAATTTCTTAGCATTAAAAAAATTAAAATTGATAAAAACATAAGGAACATTTTAGGGATGCAATGAATGTATACTACAGGTAATGCTAGCAACTGCCATGTTTACAGAAGCAAAAGAATATTTGGATTAACAACTTCAGAATATTTACATTAAAAACTATTATGATTAGATTAACAACATAATTAACTATTATGCTGACTGAACACAGAAGACAACTTCAGTAAATTATAAACAATATCTAAAGGAGGGAGAATCGCGATTAAAGATAAACACATTTGATAGAGTACTTCAAAAAGCTCACAACAAGGAGGAAAGTATCAAACCGTACAGCATTTAGGAACTAAGAAAACTCAGGTACAGCATACATTATTCTGACAGTAAGAAATGTAGAATTAAGAAAAATCTGGAGGTTGGGAAAAAAACAGGCCAGTGTAAATTAGTTGCAGTATTTCTTAAATAAAAACACTTACAGCTTTCATAATGGATTTTTCCCATGCTATGGATTTCTGTAACTGCTGAATGCACAGAGCCACCTGGGCAGCACTGCGAGCTTCTGATAATGCCCATCGCCACACCCTGAGACCGGGAACAATATCCTCTTCAATTCTGCATTGAAATACAGAAAAATTAAGTAGGCCATGTCCACACTTACGGTTACCGAATCTGAAACAGTCATCACACTGAAAGCCAAGTGATGATGAAACATGTAACAGCCGATAAGTATAAGGTTTAAGCAACTAAATTTGATGTAGTGCACAGACTGTGGCTACGTGCCTCAAAGCTTAGTCACAATCAGGTAAATGTAAGATCACTTCGCAGGATTATCAACACACATAACAAGAGAAAAAACATTTTTTACAAAGCACCATGCAAATAGCATGATCCATGTGGATCACAGATATACAAGAAGATACATAGATAACAGGCAATAGAAAATAGGCTCCAATTAGCAAAGAAGCACAATAATTTTTCAAGTTAATTTCAATAACCTACCCGTCATCATCACCACTAGTGGATGGTGCAGGAGCAGGGCCAGTAACTGTGCCCACATTATCCAGTTTGATCTGAATGGTGGTACTTAAGGGGCTCTTCAGATACCTCCTTTCAATGTTTCGCTCCAACTCAGACAGCCTGCTTACAGCTATATCTAGGGGGTTGTCGCTCTTCCGCTCTAGTGCATGTGCACTGCTTTCTTCTGCGTCAGTAAATTCTCCATCGTGCTCCTTGCACAAGTTAGAAAATGACTTATGTTCAAAATAGACCAAGTCCTCCCTTTCTGATGCCGGTTCTGGACACATCCAACCCTATATATCAAGAGAGTAATGTTAGCATGGTTTCCTCTTAAAATGCCTGACGGGTGAGTTACCTTTACTTATAATACAGCAGCCGACGCCAACAGAGCTCAAGGATCATTACTACAAGTTTTTACCTTGTGTTTCCTAATGCTAGGTAAAAATAAGGAAGAAAATTATTAGAAAGTTGTAAGAGAAGTTTGAAGAAGAAAATTTAACAACTTTTGGTGTTATGAGAGGTAGAGTGGAGATCAGCCAAGTATTCCGAGGGACTTCACACCAACTGCTGGTTCTCTCACGGGCCCACTTTAAATGGGAATCTCTCGACAGCAGGGACTTTGTGCCTCCTGTTCATTTTCATTCCTTCCGCCACTCCTCCTGCGCAGGCCCTTGCACTGCCCATCCTGGCCTCAGGAGCTCTGCAGAAGCTGCTACATTTGCCCGCAGAGCTTTTCCCCTCTCCTCTGCCCCTAGTTACTGACTCCACTCATCCTGTGGCCCTCACGTGAGAATTTATTTCTTCAGGGAACCCTTCCCTGACCTCTTTTAGGAGGGAAGCCTCCCTCTTACAGACTCTCACAGAACCATGTGATATTCCATACCTGTGGCAGTCACAATCTGATACTGCTGTGATTATTTAATTAATATCTTTCTACTTCTAAATTCCCTGAGGGCACCGGACCATGTCTACTTTTACTCATTTCATCTCCAGCAGTGGGAAGGCAAATATTAGACACTCAAAATATACGCTGATTGAATAAATGAATGTCTTATAATTCAGCTTGCTTACAATGATCCTTTAGCTCAAAACCCTTCAGAGTTCCTAATGTTCAGTAAAGTCCAGTTTTACCATGACATTCAAGTACCTCAATCTCACTCTTTCGCTCATCTTCCCATTCAGGCATCCAACACTGCAATCAAATTCCATGACTTGCCACACACCCCAAACATGTCCTGAGCTTCCTGATCCTGGTGCTCTGCCCAGTTATTAACTCTTCCTAGTAGCACTCCTTGTTCTCTGTCAAAAGCTTCTCCATCTTCTCAAGTTCCATCTGGACTTCTACAGGCAATCTTCCTTGATCTTTCCCCTATGTTCACCACAATCAGTGTATTCCTGTCCTAAATTCATGAATCACTTTCTACATCTTCACAATCCGTTACTAGATTCTGCAGGGCTGTATACACGTATTGTTGCCCTATTGTACGGAATGCTTTCTGAGGGCAGAAACCACATTTTATTCAATTTTGTGGTGTCCACTCTGATGTACAATAGGTACTTTGTAAAAGCATATTAAGTAAAAAGTAGAATGAACATGATCCTTTTTATTAAATCTCTTTAGAGAGAATTATTTTTCTTATATATCAGAATTCTTCCTCTTTACCTCAAGAGAATATTCATTATTAGAAAGTATGGATGAATTTATAAAAGGTACATACAAAACATTACTGCATCGTATATGCCATAACAAATGAACCTCAGTCCCGTATTTTGAAAGGGATCTGAAATTGCTAAATCAAGGGAATCCTATAAATGTAACACATCTTGACTTTTGCAAGCAAAAGACAAGAAAATGAGGACTGGATTAGATTTTGAGAAGGTGGATGGTTGAAAATTGTCTGCAAAGCCCTGTGACAGACACAGCTTGCCACCTCAGAAAAGGTCCTCACTGCCACTGTCAAAGGGCTCTCTCTTATTTGGCTTGTCATGTTAATATACTTGTGAACAGCTCGGTTCAACTATTAAATATGCAGGTGACTTAAACTAGGAAGGAAGTTTAATATTCTGTATGACAGGACTGTGATAAAAATAGTTTCATATGCTGAAAAATATACCCAAATGAAATTAATAAAAATAGAGCAATGATAAATGTAAATTTCAGCTTTGAAGTTTAAGCAACCAATCAAAGAAATATTGGATGTGATACAACACACTTAAAAGCACAATGAAAGACGCAGAAGGATTTTTTTTCTAATAATGCATACTCAGTTTAGCAACGGTATGGTTTGGATGTTAAAAAGCTAGTACAAATTGGCATGAAGAGAAGTATAGTGCCAGTTTAAGGGAAGTAAAAGTCCCATGAACACATTAGGCATCTCTGTGTATAGTGAGTGGTACATTTTAAGAATATAGACACTGCCGTTTAATCAGAAGAGAATCGTGCGCCTGGAAACCATTTCACTGGACCGATGGCTGAAGGAAGTAATCAGCTTACAAAAGAGAAAACTGAAAGAGAGACACAGGAACTGTGTTTACAGGAGCTAGTAGAGTAATTCGGCTTTCTACAGAATCAGGACTAGATTCTTGCAGATTTTCCTACAATATAAAACAGAATTTCCGTATTATCAGCAATATTGAAAATAGAAATGAATGCATCTAAGTAGTACCAAGGCCACCTGCTTAATGTGTCTTCACAATGGCTAGTTCCCAGGGCTAACCACATAAATACTTAGTTTTCAGGAAAAAAAATCATTAAATCTTTTATAGATGGTAAAATGTTTTGTGGTTATTTCCATCACTTGTTGTTTAAGATTCCTCAAGACTAATATAATTACCATTCATTTCTTTAAAAAGTCCATAATAACCCCATAATACTGTATTAATAGGATGTTAGAGCATCTCAGTTAAAAAACCAATTTCATTTATCTTAGCTGGTGAGAACATGGGCAAGAACATCTAAGCAGTCGGTAATGTGATAAGGTCAATAAACCAAGATCTCAGTATGTCGCCAGGAAAACGTTAGGCCCACGCTCTGACTTTACATACAATTTCAAAATGCTGATGATATGCTTTCCCAACCAACGGCCATCTAGAACCGGCGAATTAAAACCAGAGGCAGATGGTCATGGGAGGAAAACAGGGAGAGTAGAACCAACCAAACTCAAACCAGCAAGTAGTAACAACCAACCATGAGAGATGACGAAGACAGACTATGGAAAGCAGATGTAGTCGTTTAAAACGTAAAGCACACTAGGGCCTTTTAAATTACTGTAGGGGCAAAACCTCTTCACAGTCCCTGAGGGAATCATTACCCAATAATTGGTCTTCATACTGATGATCCGGTGTCACCAAGAGAATTTAAATCAAACTCACTATTCTCAATTTAAAAAGGCAGGGGAACGGTAACCTAAGCGATCCAACACACATGTTAAAAAATGATGGCACTAAATAGAATAATTTTCATTTCTCCAGAAAATTAACTTGTGTAGAAGAAAGAGTTCATTTGTTGAAGATGCCAGATAAGTGAGGCATTTTTATATTGTATTATAGTACCAGGAGGAGGATACATATAGTTGGCTAGCACAATTTCAGTAAATGATAAATTTTTGTTTCCCTAAGTGGGTAACTATGTCTGTGGTGAAAAAAGGGACATTTTTTTGTTAGCTCTGGAAAAATGACATTTTTTGAGATGAGATCCTCCAAAGTTTCTGCATGCCAGTAGTAAAGTAATTAATGCAGCTAATTTGTAATCATTGGTAGGACAGTATCATGGCGTAACTCTCACATTCTGAGAGAAATATGAAATATTCAATCAAATTACACAGAAACGACATTTTCTAAGCCTTTTCAAGTGTCTCTCTCATGCTTATTCATCATCCATCCATTTATTCTCAGAGACATCACATTATCAATTGAGAAGAGACATTTATATTCTTTTTAAAACCAAAAATTTTTGCACAAAGGTGAAGCTTTTCTTTTGTTGTCCTTTCAGTTTCAATCATGGCTGTGACATGGTAATGCCCAGTCAATAAATAATTAAAACTTTACATATATACATAGGATGTGAGTATGTGTACCACAACATAATGTTTTTAAATTAGCAATTTTAAATCATATAGAGTGAAAGTTCAACATATAACATGGCTATATAACGTGGCTTGCATACAAGACAATTACCAGGCACATATGAAACATTGCAGAAATAGTTTGCCATTACATTTATCGTGGCTGAAACTATGAAATCCTGCTTGTGGTGAAGAATTGCAGACCAGAAATGGTATTTTTCATGCCACTGAGGAGGTGGGCAGGATTTCATAAGAAGAACTCGGGAGGACAGAGCTGGTTTGATCCCACATTTAGCCACTTACTATATTATGACCACTGACAGGTTACTTACTCTGAGCCTTGTTCCTTACCTGTAAGATGGGGGAAATTAATCAAAGTGAGAACATTTAGCGCAGTAACTGGCATGTATCAGGCATACAATAAATGTCAGTTACCTCCCATTATTCTAAAAACAGATTTTATTCCAAGTCAATTTTACCTTTACTTGCAAACTTGCTGATGCGACTCTCCTTTCCAGATCTTCTACCTGTTGAAGAATCCTCAAATCCACTTCCATTGCTTGTTCTTCTACTGACCACTTCTCCACAATATCTCGAGTTACCGGGTTTTCTTCATTTTCATTTAATTCAATAATGGTAACTATATTTGAAAGGAAATTTATTTTAAAATCCACTTTATTTCTCAATGATTTCTTCCAGAATGTGAATGAAACTCCAGGGGTACCACGTACAAGTACATTTAACACACACAAATTCACTTGTGAATAAGCAAGGCAGCTGACTCTTGCAAAAGGAGCAGTAAGTACTCTTCTTTAGAAACAGAACAGTATGTCTGCAGGTTGTAACAAACTATCAAAAGTAGTACCAATTTAAGAAAATGTAAGTTGTTTTTGGGCAAGATAGGAAAGAAAAAGCCTATTAGTAATAAATTAAGATTAACACATACTAAAATATGCTTTAAGATGAAAGAATTAATTCTCATAACTAAGCAAGAGAGCAGAAATAAATCTCTTTTAGGTGCCCACCATCTTTATTCTCGATGCAGGCTTGAGTGATGTAATCCAGGTGTTTCTGAATTTGTTTTTGTAATGCCTTTTCTCTTATGCCTCTGGGATGTAGCACTTTGAGCAAAGCTTTTAAATGCTCTGGGTCAGTAATTCTCCACCAGCCAAACTGCATTTCTAAGCCAAGATAAACATGTAGGGCATTTACAGATATTCAGAATATGAATTAATGGCATGCTACAAATGAAAAAATTTATAACTATATAAAAACATCAAAGATTCAGCTATAATATAGAGATCTGTAACAATACAATATAGTAAGTGGCTACAGCAAACCCTCTCAAGGTACCCACCTTCTGGAATAGGCTTTGGACTAGGATAATCTACTGGTTTGGCTACTTCAAGAGCTGCAGGTGACTTAGAGGGCGGCTGGGCCCGAGGAGTTGGTGAAGAAGCAGCTGGCGCATCGGCTTGGGTAAGGGAAGCGTCCTCCCAAGGTGTTCTTGGCAGTAACAACTGGTCCCTGGGGAGAGGACTGTAGACCTTGCCTGCACCACCTGAACCGGTACTGACCAGATTCGAGTCTGTCCCTTCCACGCTGTTCTGTGTCACCGTTGGCTGCATGCTGCCCGGTGAGTGTCTCCCACGGTTCTGGTGAGGCAGTGCGCACCCATCTGCACCGCTCTTTGGTTTGGGGGTCGTTACATCTGACTCAGGAGGCACCTTAGCTACTTCTAAAAGCTTGCTTAGTTTGGAAAAAGAGCCAGGATTCTGAAGAATTAGATTTGTGTTATCTTTTTCGTTAGGATCTTCCTTTTGCTCACAATGATCCGGATTTGAACAATTTAAAGTGTCGTCAGAAGTATCAAATATTTCTTTGGTCTGGATGCTTTCTGCTTTTTTTCGTTTTTTTCTTTCTTTTGCAATTTCTTTCAGCCCTACAAAATCCAAAAGCATTATGAAGATCAGTTCCTCTAGATCAAACCATACTATATTTACTGCTATTTATCAAATCATATGCATAAATACTTTAACAAATTTCTCTAGCTTACTTAATACTCTTCATTTTTTTTCTTTTATACACTAGCTTGTTACGCTCACTGGAAAAAATTTTGTAATTTTGTAACTAACCACAAAAAATTACAATAATAAAAAATATTAAAAGCCATAATATACAAATTACTGCTAACATTTTTGTATTAATTTTTCCAGGAATTCTCTATGCACACATGAAATCCTATTTTACAGATTTCCAACCTGTACGTTTTACTGAATAATACTCTTTAATTATTCTGATGTGTCAATAAATATATACCTACGCCTTAAATTGTAATTACTATATTCAGTGGAATATATCATAAAAAATCAACCTTCTATTGATAGTTATTAATAGGGTCCGATTATTCATTAGTAGAAACAATGCTAGAAATGATGAATGATCTTAGATCTGTGTTTGGATTTTTTTTCTCCTGATTTACTTCCTTAGGATACATTTCCAGAAAAAAACTGAGTCCTAAGATATTACTTTTCAGAGTTTTTGAAACATATTGTCAAATTGCCCTCCAGAAAGTCTAGATCAATATACAATCATACTTACACGAGGGCATCTGTTTGCCTACACCTTAAAATGAAACTGAAGACTATCAATAACTTTTGTCTTTGGAAATATCCGGGAGGTGAGAATCTAAACTCTATTTTTTTCTGATCATTAATAAGACTGGATATTTTTCTGTAGGATAATAGGTATTTCTCCTTAGTGAACTTCTTGTCCATATTTTTTACCAGTGTTTTAATAATAATTGATAAGAAGTGTTAGAAAAATATAAACCTACTTTATTTAATTTGAAAAACGATGTATGTTCACAGTAAAATATTCAGTAATAAGAGGCTAATGTAACCCTTTCCTGCCCTACTCCCTCAGTTCCTATTTCTAATCTTCAGATGTAACTGCTTAATCAATCGTGTCCATACATCCTTTGGGAAATCTTACATGCATGCATATGACTATTAGTTTGTGCTGTTACATAAATGGGATGCTACTGTATTCTGCAACATTTTTATTTGGATAAAATTCAAATGCCTAAGCAAGGCCTCCAACACTGTATGATCTGGTTCCTGAGAACCACTCTTGTCCTTGCTAACCTTGCTCACCTTTCTCCCTTTTTTCAGCTTCTCAAACATGGTAAGTTATGTCCTTTCTTGGGGCCTTTGCACTGGGTGTTCCTCTGCCTGAAATCCTGTTTTGTTGACTGGCTCCTTACCCTTCAATGTTTCAGATTAAGTATCACCTATTCACAAAGGTTTTCCCTGACTACTCTATTTCAAGTAGGGTCCCCATCTTATTATTCACCTTAGAATATCATCATCCTATATGCTTCTTTTGCAGAATTTACCATTATACACATTAACCTGCTAATTTTAAAATATTTCATTCCATACCCCACCCCACACACTACAATTTAACTCAACAAACGTTACTTAAAGGCAGAGCAATGTTTATATTGCTTTAACAGGATCCCAGCTACCTAACATGGTGGCTGCTATGAAACTGGGGCTCAATAAATACTTTTTGGATGATGAAATAAAAGGATGACTTTACTATTTTCACTATATACCTTAGATTGCTTTCCATGATGATACATAGAACTGTATCACATTTTCCTTCAATCAGCTGCATAATATTCTTATATGGATTATCATAATTTATTTCATATGTCCAAAGCTCGCAAATTTCCTTAATTTTGTACAAGTTACTAGCTAGCAAGGAAGTACTAATATTTGTGCTTGATTTATTCTGAGAACTAGTATCTCAAAAATCACTTTCATATATCCAAAAACAAACAGATCAACTAACCACACTAGGTCTGAGACTAGTAGGGGATTTCAGAGGTGATACATTTTAATAGCCTATTCATGGGGTCGTTAACTTTAATATCCAAATTCTTACTTATAGACAGTTAAACCTCTCATTAAAATGTAAAAATTATTTTTAAAATCTTGGAAGTTTATAAGGATGTTAAGTACACAGAGATTTTTTAGATAGTTTTTCTTTCACCAATTTCACACAATCCCCTGTTCTTTCCAGCCCTTACTATGCTTCAACAGACACTTAGATTGGTCCCCTATCTTGGCTATTGCAAATAGTGCTGCAATGAACACGGGGATGCAGATACTGATTTGAGTTTCCATTTTCATTTGTTTGGATAAGTACCCACAAGTGAAAGTGCTGGGTCATATGCTAGTTCTAACTTTTCTGAGGAACCTCTATACTGTTTCCAATAGTGGCCACAACAATTTACATTCCCTGCAACAGTACCCAAGAGCTCCCTTCTCTCCACATCCTCACCAACACTTATTTCTTGTCTTTTTGATAAGAACCACTCTAACAGGATGAGGCGATATCTAATGTAGTTTGCATTTCCCTGACAGTTAATGATGTCGAGCCTCTTTTCAGGTACTTGTGGCCATCTGTGTGTCTTCTTTGGGAAAATGTCCACTGAGATCTTTAGATTGTTTATTTTGCTATTGAGTCATATTTGCTTTTGAGTTCTTTATATACTTTGGATAACAGGCCTTTATCAGATATAAGATTTGCATATATTTTTTCCCATTTAGTAGATTGCCTTTTCATTCTGTTCATGTTTTCTGTTGCTGTTCAGGGGCTTATTAGTATGACAGTCCCACTTACTTATTGACTTATTAGTTACTTAGTTTATGTTTTCCATGCTTTAAAATATTTTTATGTTTAAATATTTTAAGCAATCAGTTAAAAAAAGAACTCACTACACTCTCCTGTTTAACTAACATTCTGACCCATTCATATCAATCTTTAAAAATAAACACAACTGAAGCCTCTAAGTGCCCTCCCTGATTCTATCTCTATCAGCAACTTTTACCCTGGGAAGGCAGACCATGACTTTCACGCATCATTCCAATATACGATTTTATACCCATTCTTCATATTCTTTGACTCACAAGAAATAAATGACTGTGCAGAAGAGTAACTCTGCTTGTTATAGGCCAACAATATTTACATGCCAGCCACTATTCTAAACCATTTTCAATTATTATTAACCGTCCTTTGTGCCCCAAGGGTACTTACATTGTTGTATAGTACCTGTTCTAGACACCTATGTGATTAATCAGTCCCTTCTTTACATTGGACTGTTAAACATCTACATGGATGGCATGGACTAATGTTTTGTTTATCTTTGAACATCCAGTGCCCAGAAATGCCCGACACATACTGCGTATTCAAAAAAAACGAGCTGAAAGAAGTTTTCGCCTCCCTACACCACCCTCGGGCAATGGCTACATGTAAGCACTGACTTGACGCTGTGGCCCCATCAGAATCTAAGCATTTGAAAATGCCCAGACATAGTATTCTGAAACATTCAATTCAAGACAGTTTACCGGGCCTATAAATGCACTGTGTACTGCGCTAGTTAATTTAACAGAAACGGAGCCAGAAAAGCAGAGTCTAAAGGTAGAATATGAAGGATGTGTGATAATACTTAAGAAAGTAAGAAGTTTAATGGAGAAGAAGGTAATCACAAATTTCAAACACATACAAGACTTCAAGATGAATGAGTCTTATGCTAAGGGTCTTAGATTTAAGCAGTTTACCTCCAGGGCTACCGTCAGGATGGATGGTTGCTGCAAAGGTTAAAGAGTAAAGCACATGTTGGAAAATTTGACAGTGCGAAGGAAGAGAAACGGAGCAGCAGCTACACAGTACAATACAGGTAAAGATCTGTGTCCACTAAATGGGTGGATGTCAGAAAGTGCAGAAGAAGAAAAATCATGGACTGGAAAGGAATATTTATCAGTGAAAGGGGCATTATGAGTTCAAAAGAAATGAAAAACAAGGTTTTACAATGTTTATCCACAATGCACATTTGATTCTGGAAGCACACAATATATCGAAGGAGTAACAGGGTTTTAAAACGTATGGTTTGTTATATTACTTTGTAACAGATTAATGGCTCCTACCTGCAGCGCTCTCCATGCCTTCTACAAAAATCCCCCCACACTGGGGAAAAATCCAATACCGACGTCTGTAACGATCCTGGCCAAACATCACTGAACGTAAAGAGTGAGACGCATCGAAGAGCTCCCTTCTGTACTGACTCTGTTGCTGTTAAAAAATGATGCATACAATTATGCTATGGGTGTTAAGTGCTTTAAAAATGGATATTTAAGTGACTTTATACTTATCATGGCTTTAGAGCAGCTAGATTTCACTATTGAAGAAAGGCAGCAAAAGAACTGATATCACACGTCTGACTTCAGTTCCAGTAACAGTTGTAAAGACAGAAATTACTTTGAGGGTAATTAGAATATTTTTGTTGCCAAGGATTAAAAAACGTTTTGTTTTATTAGATATCTTATCGTAAAGCATGTCTTATATTTGGTAATAAACAATGTGATCAAGTGTTTCACTGAGCCAAAGACAATTGGCTCAATTCTAATGATTACAGTGTGTAACAAATAATACTCACATATACCTGTATTTGCCTATTTTTATACTCATGCTGCAGACCTTAGGCAGCATATGACTAAATTTTGGAATAACTGTGTGATGAATCTAATGACATAAAATACAGATATCTCATAATACTAATCCTGAAATACTTCACTAATGCTACTGAAATTCAGTTTTACATGAGAAGTACATACATATACAGTCTATAGATCCAGTGCAAATAAAACCCACAAGTACACTAATGTAAAATAAAACACAGGACAGGTGAGAAATTGGGGATCAACAGAGGTGAGGCTTAGAACCTCACCCCCCCTGTTCTGAGAGAAATCTTCTGCATACGTGGATGTTTTATTGCCCTCGTCTACCTTGGATTAACACATAGTCTACAGGCACACACCTGATCATCCACATTTGCTCTCTTACAACACTAAACTATGTTTTCTACCTTTATCTTGTATCTACCTACCACTTCAGCATTTTATTAAAAATAATAATAATAAAGAGAGAAATGTGGTATCCACATATAAATCAAGTATAAAAATCAAATGAGTATTCCTATTTGAACTGACTGTTCATAGTTCATAATGCATGAGCAAAACTGAAGGTTTCTGTGATGGCTGCCCTTGTACTGTTCACCATGTAAGAACTTAATTCACAATGTAAGAATTTGTTCTCCATGTAAGAACTTGTTTGTTATGCCTCAGAAGATTGGAGACTGACGAAAATTAGGCTTGGAGTGGATTAATGATTGTGCATTGAGCATTGACTCCCCTATACAGAATTTTATTGTTGTTAACAACCATTTGATCAATAAATATGAGAGATGCCCTCACAAAAAAAAAAAAAAAAAAGTACACACTTCCAATGGTAAAATAATAAGTAACCGGGATATAATGAATATAGTCAAGATATTGTAACAGCTTGGTATGGTGATAGCTGGTACCTAGAATTGTCATGTATATAAATGTGGAATCACTATGTTGTACACCTGAAACTAATGTAATGTAATACTGTGTGTCAACTACCCTTCAATAAAAAATAATTATCTAGAAAAAAAAAAAAATAAATAAATAAAATAAATAAAACACAGGATGCTGAAACTATTAACATGAAATCTGACTGAATTTTAAAAGTTATGAATTCCAAGAAATAAAACCATGCATTTATTGATATTTTGTATTTAAATAAAGAGCTAAAGAATATAGCTCTTGATTAAGTTAGTACCATGTCTTAAGAGGGAGGACTTTAACATTGGCAAGAAACTTTTACGGTTTAATTGTGAGAATGTTTCTGGAGCTCTCCATTTTAATTACTTACAAGAAGCTTGCTTTTATTTAGCAGTCACAAAAAAGGAATCCCATACAAGGTGGATTTTTAAAACACTGCAAAAATGATGTAAGCTATAATCTGAAAACTGCTTACTTTACTCAGCTTTTCAATCTGTCTTTCTAGCTCTTCAACACTTGCTGCTTGGTCACCTTCATCCTATACATGACAAAATACAGTATCATTTAAAGTTTTAAGATTTATTCAATCAATCTGTGGGTATTTAATGAAGGCCTCCTTTATGCAAAGCACTAGGATAGGCCCTATGGGAATGAGTAAGCCTCAGCTCTTGGTTCTTTGTAAACTAATAATCTGGTAGGGAGACACATGCACATCACACTATGGAAATAAAAACCACTACACAGAGGAAGCCATAGGGACCCCAAAAGAGGTAGAGATTTAAGAGTCATGGAGTTCAGGAGAGGGTGAGATTACTTTTAGTGGGAATCTTTACCGAGAGAGGCTACATGGAAGAAGTTGTGTCTTAATTAGCTACCGAAGAATGGTTCGGATTCGATCAATCAGAGAAAGCGCAGGGCATTCCAGAAAGAGTCTGATGTATCTTGACATGAAAGGTACACGAAGAGGTAAGACAGGAGATGAGGCAAGGATGAGTTCAGGGTTAAACGATCTAGAGCTATAAATGCTTGACCATGGTCAATAACGTGATCCTTTGAGGGAGGTTAAACGTGAGAACTACGCTTACAAAGATAATACGGCAATAGTCCTAAGATGGCCTGGAGCAGGGAAAGGATGAACATTGTCAAATCTGGTTAGTATTCCACTGCAGTGACTCAAGAGGGACGGAGAATGTGGGACTTACATAGGTAAAAGAAACAGAAACGGAGAAAAGCAAATGGACGTAAGAGAGTATTACCTAATTAGAAATGTTAAGTCATGGCCACTCATGGGTATGAGGCAGAGAGGGGTGAGGGAGACAAAGGAAGTAGTAAATTATGGTAAGAGTTTAAATCTGGGAGACTGCAAAACTACTGGTACCATTCATTTGGTACCAGTGACTCACTGGAGTCATTTTTAGGGCAAAGAAGGTAAGTTATATTTTGAACACATTGAGCTTTTATAAGAAAAATAATCCCTACGATATATAATACTAATTTCGTAAGTGGTACTTTACTGGTGATTACATGAAATTTTTCATTCTAGAAAATGAATATAGGAAAACAACCACCAAATTATATGTTTTAGAGGGAAAGCATAAAGTAAAAGGCACATGTCTTTTCTTTGTATCGTAGCCACGCTACTTCCTATGGGCAAACTACTTAACTCTTCTAAGACTATTTCCTTACCTGTAGATTGATAACAACATTTCCTGTAACATGGGGGCATCTGTGAGGGCCGAGGAGAACAGATCTGAAAGTAACCAGCAAACTTCCAGGCACACAGTGTGCAAACTGGTTACTTTCCCTCTTTCTGAAAATTGTATCTAGAAAATGCAGGTACCTCTTAGGTTTAAAAAAGTAAAATTTGTTTCCGGTGCTCATTTTCTAGAAGCATTTTTAAAAAGCCACACTGCCACCAACCACTCATGAGCAGGTATTTCTGGATGAGTAGTTATCTCCCCAACAAAAGGAAATGGAAAGAAGCTTTAGTATAAGCTATCGTTTATCTACTTCTCATCCAGTTTAGGGGAGCAAGTTACAGAGGCATTTAGGCATACTGTTTGTGCTAACAGTAACACAATTTCTACTTCAGGAAAGAAGTCTTAAAAGAGAACAGGCCCAATGACCCTCAAATAGATAATTACATAATTACATGTCTGTATGGTTCTAAAGTGATCTTTTGACTCGCAGGGCAAATGTTTGATAATATGCTTACACAAAAATACAATTCAAGCAACAGTAATAAAAAATACTTGCAAAAGACATCAAAGTAACTATGTATCAGTCAAATAAACTTAGTGCTGTTTCTAAGACTCTCCCTAAGATGAAAAGGAAGTAAAGTGTCTACTAAGGTTTGTTTAAAGCAAAGGAGTTTTGACTAATAGTCCTTATAATTTTAAGAGATGTGTAGAACTTAAAAGGTCAGAGAGAAAGGCAAGGAGACTAAGCACAAAGAACTCATCTCTGCCGTGGTTCTCCATGATTTCCCAACCAAAAGAGAGGCCACTGTATGTCCCTATGTGTCAAAGTTCGATCATCCACATAACCTGTTACCAGGCCAACTTGTGAAGTTAGAGCTCACGTAGGTTTCAACACAATTCTAAGGTTTAGGTATACAGACTCCATGTGCTGAAGGAATGAGGAGTGTGGAGAAGAGGGAATCATCTTTGAGACAAAGGGGGATGGACTTAGTCAAGGGCAGGACCTTCTAACAGAGAGCGATCACACGGGTCTCAACGGAAAGGCTCCCTGAAATGCATCTTCTAGGGAGTTTTAATTCCTGGCACTCTCCCCAAACTTTAATCAAGAATCTAAACCTACTTTTTGAGGAATAATGTATCTATCCTATCATTGGGCTCATTAAATAGTTAAATTTTTTAAGGCAATTGATAAGTGGCTACCAGTTCTTCATCATAACAGATAACTCTAAAATCACTTAAAAGAAATGTTATTTTGACTTGTTAGGTCCTAAAATTATTATCTTAAAAAGTTTTTAAACTGTTTTCTCACATTAACAACATATACATTTGCCAGGATTTTACTCAATGAAACCCTATAATCTACCTATAATTCAATTAAAAAGTCACTTTAAATGATATATGTGGTTAAGAGACATTAATGATATTTAAATAAGTAGTAACAAATTTTAGTAGAGTTTATCTACCTTGCCCCATTGATTATTTTCTTTATATCTTCAACCCCCTCTCTTACTGACTCCCTTCAACCCGAAATCATATTTAGCCTTTCACATCTGAGTAACCCTTGGTTGTCTGTCCCCTTTAGGAACCACCTTTTCCTCTGAGGCACAATGCTTACAGAAGTCATCTCACCTCCTCACCTTCTATGGTGCTCGATCCTTCGCCACCCAGCTCCTGCTCTGACCCGACTAACGACTGTGCTGCCACTGGTCCCCAGTGACCTCTGCCTTGCCCGATCCCACAGACACTTTCGATCCTCATCACACTAGACTCCTGCTACGTTAACATTGTTTATCACTCCCTCCTTTGAAATGTTCAGTTTTCTTGATTTTTGCTACTACTACATGGGTAGAAAAGAGCTGACATTGCAGGTCTGACTGCTCTATTTGAAAGGCCCGCGTACAAGGCTGGTCCCTGGCTGGTGTCTGGGAACTTGGATTTCACAGGGTTTCCTCCCACGCTGATAGACTGGCTCACTGGAACCCAACTGGGCTAACAATGGGGTGTATACTGAACACCTGTTTTTCTCCTGGGAGTTTTATACTTGTCATAACTCATTCCTAGGAGACTGAAGCCCATCCTGTGTGACTCCACTGGGAAAAGACTCTTAACAGTGTGGGTCTGGTTTCCTCTGGGCTGTGGCTCACACGTCTTTTCTCTCTGATTCTGATGTGTGAGTCTTCCTAGTGAGTCACTGACTCTGGTGATGGCCTCAGAGATCCTTGAACCATTACAGACATCTCCTACCTCTACGACTGCTCCTTCTTCAACAAGAAGCCCTACGGGATCTTCTGAAATGTTGACATCCCTTTGGGGTTCCAACTTCAGTCTACTGCTATGTTCCCTAAACCAATCACCCTGTACAGAAATCACCCACCTCATGATTTTAAACTACTGTCTGTGTGAATAACTTCCAGATCTATATGTTCATGACTGAACTCATCTTTAGGCTTCAGATTCTTATATCCAACTTACTGCAGAACTGCTGCAAAGGCACCTCAACCGTAACATGTCCAAAATGAACCCACCATCGTTTCTTGTCTTCCACTATCTGATCTGCACTCCCCTCCTCCTCTATCATCTATTTATTCTGTTCCTCCTGATTTCTCTAACTCAGTTAATGGCAAGAATACCACGCAGCCTCCCAAACCAGATGGTCGGGCATCAATCCTACCCTTCCATCAACCTACCAGTTCAAATACTACTCATTCTTCTCCCTAAGTATTTACTGAAATCGTTTCCTCCTTCTTCCCAACTACCATCGGGCTCGTTTGGGACCCTACAACTCATTAAACTCTTGCAACATCTCCTGACCGACCTTCCCACCTCTGATCTTGCCCTACCCCAAATCTACTTCTATTTTCCATGGAGCTGCCATAGGGAGCCACTAAAAAAAGCAAGTGTGACTCTGTCATTCTGTCACTTACAAAGAGGAAGCAATGGCTTCCTCCTACCAAAAAAGTGTAAATCCTAGTTCACAGTTGTTGCTAGGAGGCTCTCTAATAACAATGAAGCACTTGTCAGTCACTTAAGGCGCATCGTGGTTTCAGATTCCTACGTCCGTTTATGCTGTGCTTTTTGCCCAAGCACTTCTCTAGGGGTTCTTCCCCAGGTTAACATTCAGCCCACCTTTTAGCCTCAGCCAGTGGGCCCAGAAAGCCTTCGTTGAGGACCTATTCCTCATAAAGGTTCAATGCCCTTCCTTTCCGCCTGCCTAGCACAGAGTAGATACCGCCGGCAAAGCAGTTAACATGTAGTACATTACATTTTCTTACGGCAAATCTTCCTCAATGAGACTGCAAGTTGAGAAAGGACTTTCGGTACCTTACTCATCTTTGATCAAAAGTGCCCAGAGCGAGGCACATGATACACTGATGATGCTTGAGAAATACATCAGTTTCACTAAATGTGACAATACTTTCAAGGCATGAAGTATTGTACACATATAAGCTAGGATTTTACCAGAATGAAAGAGGATAACTGAAATTAAGAATCTACATGGTTCTTTGAAGAACTCTCAATATGTTCTATAAAAAGAAAAACTTGCCTTTGTTTATTCAGTGTAAGCCCATCCCATGTGTGGGCAATTATTAAACCATCACAAAAAACTTTACGAGGTGATTGTTATAAATATTCAGTTTTCAGATGAAGAAACTGAGGCAAGTAAGTGTCAAAATGGAATTCAAACCCAAATCCACCTGACCCCCAAATTCTGTTTTCAGTATGTTATGTTATCTTTGTCAAGTAATAAAATCTACCTAAACTTGATTACCTCATCTTCACAGACATCAGTTTTCTTTCCTTTTCTGTCTTCCTTGTCTTCCTCCTCCTCCTCCTCCTCCTCGTTGCCATCAGCGTCACTGTCGCCGCCCTTCCTTCTTCGCTTGTATCCTGCTGTGGGGGTGGCCGACGCGTGCTGCTCTTCTCCAAGATCGATGCCACCTGAAGTGTCTCTCTTGCCTGCTTTCTTAGCATAAATGATTCGGAGCCTTTAAAATGTAACAAAATTAGGATGTACAAGAAAATCTTCTCTTCATATATTTTAGAGAAAATAACGTGAGTTTTAAGCAAAAATGCCTTACGGTGAGTATTAAGTCAATGGCAATAAAATTAGAATTAAAGAAATTTAAGAAATATGTTTCCAGAAATTACAGAATATATTGACTTTTAAGAATTATTCTGGATCTCTCTGGAATTAGAATATATTTTAAAAATAAAACTTAGCTGAAAAAATTAACTCTAGCAATGACCAATGATAATTCCTGATCCCATGCTTTCAGACTGAAAAAATTTCTGTTCAAATTATACAAAGAAATCTCCTCTTACATAGAAATTG
Source organism: Manis pentadactyla (assembly GCF_030020395.1). Lineage (NCBI taxonomy): Eukaryota > Metazoa > Chordata > Mammalia > Pholidota > Manidae > Manis > Manis pentadactyla. Next base: position 71,292,401 of record NC_080034.1, read on the forward strand.
AGTAATTTCAGCATTATATTTCCTGGCGGGAAACTAATTAAGCTTTAATTCTGAATACATTTGGATATTTTAGACTCTATGAAAGCAAACTTTAATTAGAAAGCAATTTTTAAAAGTGGCAGTTCTAAACAGATTCTACTTATGACAAAACTAACTTGATAGCCAACAACAATCTTAGAAAACGTGATTGCTTGACTTCTTTGGGAGCAAAAATGTAAACTGACTTTTTTCTAAGTCTGAAGCATAAGATGTTCAATGACTCTAATTACAACTTTTGTCCACTGCAGACTCTCATCCTAGGTTTTATTAATTTCTTAATTCATCTTAATTAAGCTTTACCTTTTTTTATTTCTTACACATAATAAACTTTAAATTCTGTGTTTGGAATTTATGTTTTACTGGGGAATTTGTACAATGGGAAACAGTATACTAACTTTAATAAAACAGGACTTACTTGCTGAGTTTACCTTCTACCATCCATTTATCTCTCCTCAAGTTTGACATATAATCAGTGTTCTTGTCAATTTCACTGTCAATGCAAAAGTTTATTAGAAGACAGAAATTAATCCATTATGCAATATGTTAACATGGTGAGTAAACTGTTGCCATTTCTTGCTAACTAAAAGTGATGTCAATGAGTAGCGAAAACAAGTGAAAAATTATATCAATACAGTATCACAGCTAAGAGATATACAGAAGACTTAGTATGTCCACCAATGGTAGAAATGCATGGCTCTGAAATATACAGATTGATCCGTTTCCTAGAAAGGAAAAGAACTAAAAGTAACAATAATTAAAATATGTAAAATAATGAATAGAAAGAACAAGATGAATATGGATTTGTTCACCAAAACTTGAAATACTAGAGTGCAAAATTTACTTTGACTCTTAAATGTAAGTTTTTAAAAAGTACAATACATCAATAAACTAATATTAAATTGTTATTAGCAAATAATAAAATAAAAAGCTGGATAATTCTATTAATGGCTATGAAGGAAAATCACGTAGTTATTTATCACTGAAAGATGTCAAAGAAAGAAAAAATTCCGGATTCTTGCAAAGGTGCTACCTTCTGGTGGCATGGTAAGAAAAAACTATTTTTATGTTTCCTTATATGAATAATTAACAGAATTATTAAGTAAACAAAATGGTAGCAAAGAACATGCAGTAAGATCCAAATTTTCTTTTCAACAGACTGCAGTAAATGCATTAAAATAGTAGTAGTAGTAGTAGTCATCTCTGAATGGTGAGGTTAAGTGTAATTTTGTTTTCTTTGTGCTACTCTGTAAACTTTGGATTTTGCATGGGTAATTTGTGTTACTTTGTCATATAAATTATTTCGATTAGACAAATTGAGAACAGGAAGGAAGCGCCAGAGAAGTCTAGGCACGGGCTCACCTCACCACCCTCCTGCTGCACGCCAGCTCACTGATCAGGAAGGCCAGCGCCGAGGCTTTCTGGGCCGGAGTGTGGGCCTGGAAAGCCTTGGTCCTCAGGCTTTCGGTGAGCTCAGTCTGTCCACAACGGGCCTCCATAAAGATCTGCAAGATCTCGGAAACATTGTCTCGATTCATACCAACATTCAGCAAATGTTCTCCAAGAGCTGTTTCGGCCTATAAAAGTTTGGCATTTTTGTCAGTATTGTTCCTAACCGTACAGAACATAAAAACAATTAAGATTTTTAAATGTTTTTATTATATTATCTATGTATTACTGAAAAGGGCTTAATTCACACTTGAAATGAAGTAAAGATAAAAATAGACAACAGATGATAGACAGGTATTTGAGTACTTGCGTCTTTCTATTCCTTCTTTAGACCCTTGGTTAACAGGCAGGAAGGAGAGTATGTGAAGTCATGAGTAGATATCATACCTTCTTTGACTATAGAAACTATCTCAAGCTTTCTAAGGCTTTATCTAGGCGTTCTATCAGTACTGGTTGCGGGAGGCCCAGGGGCACTACTGTTGTGTTTTCCAGCTCTAGAGTGTCATGGACTTTATTGTCTGGTATCCTAAATAGGAAAATGGAAGAACAAGCAACTGGTGCACCTGGAAACTTCTCTCTCCATCATATTATCTACAGCAAAGCTGACTGAAATGTGTATCTTAGCTGGAATTATGATCCACTTGAATTTCTTGAGTATCCACTGAGAGGTACAGAGTCTTAACATGCTGATCTTAGAGGTGCTGTCACTAGCCTCAATTGTTCACAGTGATTGAGAGCACACAGCATAATTTCAGAAGGCATACATAAATTTTAATTCTTTATGATTTATAAATTCTCTTTTGCTGAATATCACTTTCCTTAAGTCACTTGGTTTTGGCCAAAAGCTAGAGAAAAATAAGAGTAATCTGGGAATATCTACATTCTGTAGGCTTTATGAACCAGGTTTCCCTAGATGTGGACCATTTGCAACTGAAAGCAAATCTACACTTAACTTTGTGAGATGCAGAAAAAACTAGATCAGTGTATACACTCTTCTGCTAATATGCTAAAGCCAGTTATCAGTGCACTGAGGGTACAAATTAAAATCACTTTTTGTATTTTGTTTTTTTACCTTGTATCCTGTAATTAGACCTGGATCACACACAGCAGCTGACAGGAGCCTCACAAGCAGGTCTTGTACCTCAGCCATGCTGTCCCCTAGATTCAGCAATCCCTCTTGAAGAATACTCAGGTCTGGAACATCAGTATTCCCATTAAAGCCTAAAGCTTTACCGAAGACTCGTAAGAACTGCACCACAATGAGACAGTTTGAAAATGTACTTCCAGAGAGGACAAGTCCTGGAATACGAGGCAACTCTGGCAAAGGCTGAAAAATAAAATAAAATAAAAAACTAATTAACTAAAACGGCTATGACTTCAGATTTTCTGAAATAGAACAAGTTGCCGTCTTTCTTTGCTCTTGAATTCTGCCAGTGGTTTTCCGTCTAGACTGTGGATTCCCTGAGGGCATTTCTGCAACCCCATAGTACTAAGCATGGGATTTTGAAACCAAGCAACCATCAATAAGTTTTAGTGGAACTCAATACGAACTCAGAATTCTGAAAAAAGAACACAAATTTTAATTAACATATTGATAGAACATGGGTTCCATAACTGGAGCAACAGAAGAAATAAGCATTTCAAAAGTACTTGGCCATGGACATACTAAGTAGGGCACGTGTACTAATTTCTTCTAATGATGGAGACTGATTAATAATTCATGCTTGTTTGGTTGCTCAGAAACTACCGTGTATCTATGGGCCGATGGGAGAATGGTACCATCTTTGGCTAATTAATGCAGATAAACTATTTGGTCCACATGACCAGAACCCATGATCCTATCAAGAACCCAGTTACACTGCAACTAACAGTCTCTAGGCTTGTAGCAAAACACTAATATTGAATTTCAATACTCCCATTAGAAAGCAGCTTCTTTTGCTACTTCTCAAATGTGCTCACATAGTAACATTTTAATGACAAAACTGTAGTACCAGTTGTCATGAATATTTAGGAAGTAAATAAGGCAATAAGGCCATGAATGAGACTTAATAATAGTATTTCAAATTTTGATTAGAAAAAAATGAACTTTTACATATTTCTATTTCACTGGTCTTTGTTAAACAATGTTCCTCCACCCTGCACTTACTGAAACAACTAACCAAGGACCTTCTCTAGTGATACTGTGTGGAAACAGAACTGCGGATAATATCTGATAGCACACAAACCTTACAGGTTCCATTTGAAAACCAAACCATCTAAGTCTGAATCTTTTTTCTTGAACCATATCATACACATACCATGTGATTTAAAAAATTTATATAACAAAGCTATCAAAAGGCTTAAAATGGACTTCTATATTTGATTTACTGCATGTGGATTTAAACAGAAATAACAAATTCAAGAAAATAGAGATCTTTTAGGATTTTTCAAAAATTGCTCACTGTGAGCCTACTAAATGTGTCAACTAACCTATGTACCCTCTCTGGACATAGGAAAATTTAAACATGCAGTTTTACTAAAACTAGTGTTTATACTTTTATTTGTAGTTAAAAGCATTTGTGCTAAGTAAGAATATTATTATAACTAAATCCCCACTAGGATATTTTTGCTTTAAGTGCTTTAGAAAAAGCTGAAAAGAGACAATCACTCTTTGTATTATCAGATGAACATGGCATATAATATAGATCCTATTGACTAATTATACTATTATTGACAGTATTACAGAAATATGTATTATTGACAATTTTCTACAAATACCATCTTAACTATAGCCAAACATAATTGATTTCTTCTGATAAGTATATAAATTATGCCAGTTAACATGATTATCACGCTCTTTCCAAATTTCTACTTTTACGTATTTTAGCAACATCTGTGAAAACAACAGGAGAGAAAACACATGAGGTCCTCTCACTGGACACATTTCTTGGCTTTCAAGGTGATAAACAGTATGGACCCTGGAGTTTAACAAATTGGAGTTTGGATCCAAGGTGCCACTTATGAGTTGTGTCATCTTGGGCAAGTTCCTTCACCTCTTTGTGTCAAAGTTTCTCACTTGTAAATGGGCATAAATACCTCTTCAACAGGATTGTGGTGAGGGTTAAATGGGAGAATTCATACGTAAAAAACACTTAGCACAGTGCCTGGAAAGTAGTCAACATACTCAATGAAGTTAGCTAACAAGTCTAAAGCACTGAAGGAGGTTACAGATTATAAATCCTGATTTATTTAAATATCTAAGGGGGTTTGAGGAGAAGGCAGATCTTTCTGTATCTAAACATATAGGAAGGACCAAATGAAACAGAAATCTTATCTACTTTTATCATTCCCCCTTGTACATTTGTACAGTGTTTTTATTTCAATGAAAAAGATTGGCAGCACTCCACCACTTATATATTTAGAACTTCCATTTCCAGCGCAGGAGGTCAACAGACTTATTGGTGGCCATCAGGAGAAGCACACTGACCTAGACTTGGAAATCCACTGCTCAGCTGAAAGTGAAAGCCTTCGTACTGGCAGCTCGGGCAGACGAATGAGGTGAGAACACAGGAAAAATTAAACTTATTAAGGAAATGGTTTACATGATAACTTACCTTTTGGTCTGCTAAGCACATGTCTTCATTAGGCTTCTTTAGTTCTTTTGCAATTTCTAATTCTAATCTTCGTTGCTCTAGTTTAAGCTCTTTCTTTAATCGTTTCTCATCACGTTTTTCTTGCTTCGACCGTTCTTTTTCCTTAAAAAGAAAACCATGCCCACATAGTCTCTTTAACCATTATTATGTTTGAAAAGCCATTAGTTAAAATTTAAAAAGTGATCTGTGTTATGTCCATGAACAGAACTGTCCAAGCAGGTTTAAGCGACGGACTTAGGACTGCATAGAAATAACTTATTTTGCTTTTCAGTATTGTCACTCTTTGATTTTCAAAATAATCTTATGACTGTATATATTTTTGTGCAGTTGATCCTTAATCAGCACAGGCTTGAACTGCATGGGTCCACTTATATGCAGGTTTAAAAAAAATACACACACTGGTAACTTTTTTGAGATCTGCAACAATTTGAAAAAACATTTTCTTTTCTCTAGCTTTATTGTGAGAATACAGCGTACAATACATACAACATAAAAAATATGGTTGATGATCTGCTTATGTTATCAGTAAGGCTTCCCAGTCAATGGTAGGCTATTATAAGTAGTTAAGTTTCTGGGGAGTCAGGTGTTATATGCAGAGTTGTTTCCTTAATGTCACATTGTTCCAAGGCCAGCTGTGTGTTCTCTGTGTGTGTGCATGTGTATTCTTGGGCATCATTTTTAACTAGTGATATGCAGTACTTTTTCCAATTAAAAAACCATAGCTATAATATGGAACAGAAGGTAAGAGTGTGGTCAATTTTTAGGATAAAACGGAGATTTCCAAGAAATCTTTGAAAATAGTAGGATCTTTAAAACTTGGTGACAGGCATCCATTTTTGTTTACTAATAAAGATACTTCAAGGGAAACATGGCGTCTCTAAATTCAGTGAATTTAGTGAACTTATCCACTATTTTAATTTATTAGTCAAATTAGTCACTAATTTATTTACTGAATTTTAATGAACTGTATAGGACTAATGCAAATCCTGTGGTTCTCGTGTAAGATGACTCAAAGAACCAGTTTCAAATGGCATATATAGACAGTCACAACCTAGGCCCCCACAAGGTCAGTCTCACGTCTTACTCTCGGTGCATTCGCCAGGCCCTAGTGACACTGACACAGCTGGGTTGGGAAAAGTCTGCGTGACAGTTTGAGGCACTGCTTGGATGATGATGTGATGATGCTGCTGAAGATGGAGGAGGAGGAGGAGAAAGAGGAGAAGCAGCAACAAAGCTAAGACAGGTGTACATACAAGGTTAAAACTGACTCCCTCTGCCCCTTGTCTTCCTCACCCCAAGGGCCCTAACTCAGTCATCAGGCTGTACCTTAGTGTATGTCATCCCCGCCCTGCTTAGAATTCACAGCTCCTCCTCCTCAACACATATGCCTTTTTTTTTTTTTTTACTCTTCCCACAACTACTTCAGGCACTGTAATATTTCTTTTTTGGCTCCCACATAACATAGCATTTATTGAACTCTGGGACAATTATCTGTTTAATGTCTCTCACGTTACTGTGAACTTAGAGTGGTCAGAAGAACTAATTTATTCACCCATTTCTTAATGCACCTATTCAATTCTCAGCTGTACAATTTGCCAGGCACAGTTTTGAGGGATTTTTATCCTTTTCCCTGACTCTCATGTCTGTATCATTTCAACATTCCTCACCAACTGATCTAAATATTATTTTTATTTCTGACTATAGTAATTATCATCTGACTCTAACGGACATATTTGGTGTGCTTTAGCATATAAAACTTATTTAAGCATGAATTAATGATTAATTCTACAAATGCCACATAAATAAAGATACGTTAACATCTGTACTAGTAGTCATTGAAAATATTCAATAGCCAGTCTTTTTCTCTACTTTTTACATTTTATATCGTGGACAAACATAATTGATGTTTTCAATTTTCATCTATACACAAACCTTGTATCCAAAAGCAGAGATAAACACCTTTGTTAATAATACTCAAGTTATATTTAGGAATTTTTAAGTATCTGAAATCACAGTCATGAAACCAAATTTTAACCCCTCAAAAGACCCTCAAACAACATCCCAGTAATTAATGGTAACTCTTTTTATTATTGGTAAATAACTGATAACGTTAGGCTTTTGTTTCTATAGGCTTCAATTTTTAATATTGAAACAAAGAGAAAGTTATAATCCAAGGACATAATCAGATTTCAGATGCCATTTGAAACTTATAAACAACACAAAGTAGCTTTAGGGAGATCATTCTGATCGAGAGAAACACCACACAGTACAAAGCATTATCCAACAGTTTGCACTTCTGAGTTGGGGGTCTGCTACTTAAAGAGCTAAAGACATCACAAAAAAACCCATATATAAAGAAACAAATATAAACATACAATAAAAGCACACATTATATACATTTATCTGTGCTAAACATTATTTCATATAGTCATTTTGAGTTTTTATTTTTAATATAATTGATACTGGTATACCATCGCAGCGTTTACTTAAAAAAAAAATAACATGCTGATTCAAAATGGATCAAAGACCTGAATGTAAGTCATAAAACCAAAAAACTCTTGGATAAAAACATCGGGAAAACTCTTTTGGACATAAACATGAGCGAATTCCTAGTATCTCTCAGGGCAAGGGAAACAAAAGCAAAAATGAACAAGTGGGACTATATCAAGCTGAAAAGCATATGTACAGCAAAGGACACCTTCGTTAGAAAAAAAGGAACCCTGCAGTATGGAATATATGCATGAATGACAGATCTGATAAAGGGTTGACATCCAACATATATAAAGAGCTCGTGCACCTCAACAAACAAAAAGCGAATAATCCTATTAAAAAATGTGCAGAGGAGCTGAACAGACAGTTCTCCAAAGAAATTCAGATGGCCAACAGACACATGAAAAGATGCTGCACATCGCTAGTCATCAGAGAAATGCAAATTAAAACCACAATGAGATATCACCTCACACCAGTAAGGATCGCCACCATCCAAAAGACAAACAACAAGAAATGTTGGCGAGGTTGTGGAGAAAGAGGAACCCTCCTACATTGCTAGGGGGAATGTAAATTAGTTCAACCATTGTGGAAAGCAGTATGGAGGTTTCTCAGAAAGCTCAAAATAGACATAACATTTGAACCAGGAATTCCACTTCTGGGAATTTACCCTAAGAATGCAGCAGCCCAGTTTGAAAAAGACAGATGCACCTCTATGTTTATCGCAGCACCATTTACAATAGCCGAGAAATGGAAGCAACCTAAGTGTCCATCAGTAGATGAATGGATAAAGAAGAGGTGGTACATACACACAGTGGAGTATTATTCAGCTATAAGAACAAAATTAATCCTATCATTTGCAAGAACATGGATGGATCTAGAGGGTACTATGCTCAGTGAAATAAGCCAGGCAGGAAAAGACAAGTCCCAAATGATTTCACTCGTATGTGGAGTATAAGAACAAAGAAAAACTGAGGGAACAAAACAGCAGCACAACCACAGAACCCATGAATGGACTCACAGCTACCAAAGGGAAAGGAACTGGGGAGGATGGGTGGGAAGGGAGGGATGAGGGCAGGCAAACAGAAAGGGGGCCTTACGTTTACCATGTATAATGTGCGGTGGGGGCATGGGGAGGGCTGTGCTACGCAGAGAAGACACGTAGTGATTCTACAACATCTTACTACGCTGATGACACTGACTGTAATAGGGTTTGTGGGGGGAACTTGGTGAAGGGGGGAGCCTAGTAAACAAAGTTCTTCATGTCATAGTGGATTAAGGATAACAAAATAAATTAAAAAACTAAAAACTCTGACTGTCCTCTACATTTACCTGTTTTCGTTTCTCAGCCTCCAATAATTTGGCTTTTGCAGCTTCTTCCTTCTTTATCCTCTTAGCCTGTGCATATAAAATAGGTCGCAAAGTCATGCAACAGCACCACCACAACCTGAATATGACCTTAGACTTGGAAACGGAGCTCCATGCCTCGCAAGGTTCAAACGGTATGTAACGTGTATGTAGACAATTACAGATTTCCCCTCAGTTTGTTACGTTTAACATACTGATTTCATTTGTAACGTATAGATTACAATTAAGATATACAAAAAAATTCTTAAATTCGTAAGAGAATGTCAGGTTTTTTTCTTCAAACTCTGTAAAACGTCTGAAATAATTTGAGTGTTACTTTACCTTAAAACTTAATCACAGAAAAAAATGATGTTATGGCATTTTTTGCTTTTTCTGATTTTTGAAAGTAAATCATGATCACTGTAGAAACTTTACAAAAACGGGATCGATTTTAACAATAAAGGTTAAAGGACAAATAAGTAGCATTTAAAAATGCCCGTGTCTACTTTACTTGAAGTTTCGTTTGTAATACTTAAAATTTGAGATAAATCCATTACTTAAATAACATTAACTCTATTTAACGTACGGTGGTTAAATTCAAGGTTTTTTCCCTAATATAATAGAAACATAACCTTTAATGAAGCACATTATGAATATCAAGCTCATGCTATCAAATTTGAGCTTTATAATCTTACTCATTATCTAGTAGCTTCATAATTATCTAGTAGTAATTGCCAATGTACTTTAATATTTTCAATTTGGAGGGTTTTAAAATTAATTTGAAATGGGTAAGGGAATATGTGTACATGGTTTTAGAAGGAAAAAACCTGCAACTGTGGAAACCTCAGCTAACCGTATTGCTCAGGGAATAAGCCAATTTTTATGGCAACAGTTTCCTGAACAGCTAAGGGTTTGGATTATAATAATTTTCAACATTAAAAAGCTCGTTTTGGACAAAAGTACTTTGGATAATTTTGAGACATATACACGTACAGCTCAGATAGACACAGTACACTTAACATAATTTGGCTTTTTCTTGAAGACTTGAGCAGTTATTCTTGACATCAGTTACTATACACAGTTTGATAACAGAAATGCCTTTGGGCCATTGAGGTGTTGAAAATTGCTTCCTTTTTAACTACCAGATTACAGACTGTTGCTAGGCTTTGGAGTTTCTGTTTATCCTATTTTCCCTTGCTGTCTTGCAGCTATTCCTTTTGCTGTTGCCAGCATGTCCTTGAGCCCTATTCTGTCAGCCCAGTTCTGTCCGAACTCAGAAAACAAAGCTGGTTAAACTGTTTACACATTGAACACTCCTACTTTTGTCATGTTTCATTTCTAAATGAAAAGCAGGTATGACTATAAGACTTAATGACGTTGTGAAAAGTAAAGAACATGAATTTTAGCGTATGATCTTTATGACTATATTGGCTATTGAGAGGTTTCCCCTTTCTTTTTTTTCCTTTACTTATTTCCTGGATTTTTACTATTAGGATTAGATAAGCTTGCTAAGTAAGGTTCAGAGAGGTCCTTATTCTATACATTATGTTTACAGATAATTTGTGATGGACATGTTAATTTGTATGAGTGAGAGAACAGACTGATAAAATTTTCATTTTTCAGACTTTAAAATACATGACTATATTACTTTAATCATATCAAATTTAAGAATTCTACCTCCAGAATTTGCTGGGCTCGAAGACCTTTTTCCATTCTCATTTGTTGTATTCTCTTAATTCTTTCCTGTAGGAAAAATTATGACAATTTTAGATAATAAGCTAAATATCTAGGAGGAAGGTATTTAAGTGGAATCAAATAATTAAAGATATAAGTACAGATTTACCAAATTTTACCCATGCTGGATATAAATTTTAATTATTTACTTTAACATTATATATATGCCACCTGTCTTAAATTGGAATGACTTTATAAAATGTCTCAAAACAATTTTAAAATACAAATGCTAAATAAGTATATAAAAACAACATAAACCAAGCTGGTTAAACTCAAGTCTTTATAAATATTTGCAAGTACAAGTAATACTCATTTGGAAATAAATATTGGACAGACAAGTAGGATAAAACAGTCTATCAGGAAATCAGGACCCCTAAGGCTGGTCCTGAGTTACTGTCACTCATTGCATGAACTTGGACAAATAGAACTACTCTTGCATAAAATAGGGGAGGCACTTGCTCTTTTTCTCACTGTCACAATTAAATTAAAAACGATTTAAAAAGTGCACAGTACATCACGATTGTACGAAGTATTAACAATTGCCATAACGTGATAAATTACATTACTTTCAATAACTACAGTAAGCCAAATACAGAAATAATTTGTAGTAACTTATAAGTGGTGCTCAAATTATCTAAATGTAATGTACTAGTTATTGTTTGAATTCAGCAATCTAAATTTTGTTAACCTTACATTCTCATTTTAAAAAATCACTCCATATGTTATAAGCACATCGTTAACAATTTCACATACATAAATCCCTTTGAAAGTCCTAAATTGGCACTGATGAGGATACAGTTTTAAAAAAATACACCTAAATTGCCCTACTTGTAAATTGCAGCTGTCCTAGGATTTTCAGAGCCAACACATTCTATACTACCAAATATTACCATACCCACCCCTACTTCCAGATGCTAGTTGTACCTTTTGAAGCAATACTTTAATACATTTTTATTTCGTTTTTTGCATTGATGTTATTGATTTCCTGCAGGGATCCACTGTAGGATAATGAGATTTCTGGAATTTCTGCTGTGATTTTAGAAGACTGATCACTTTCTATGACTTTGCTCATTGTGAACCTAGGTTTTGATTATAGCTCACAAAAATAAAAATACAAGTGTATATTTTCTTTTATTTCCAAGTTGTAGAGAACACTGCATTTGATCCGCATTTGAAATATTTATTTAGATTAGAACTTGAGACCAAAGTGTTCTCTGAATTTAATCTTTAATCATGTCTACAAAAGCCATTCATTAATCTCTTAAGCACAGAAATAGGTATAGAACCTTGGGCTTAACTCACCCAGTGTAGAGCTGTTGTTTTAGTCTGAGTGATTTATACGGATGTACATATATATACTTGGTAGTGCTTTCATTAGCAATAGCAGAGATAAACATTATTTATAAATCAGTGCAGGGGAAGGAGCCAAGATGGCGGCGTGAATAGAGCGGTGGAAATCTCCTCCAAAAAGCCTACATATTTTTGAAAATACAACAAATACAACTATCCCTAAAAGTGAGACCAGAAGATACAGGACAACAGCCAGGCAACATCCACACCTGTGAGAACACAGTGCCTCCGAAGGGGGTAAGATACAAGCCGCAGCCCGGCAGGACACGAGCGTCTCTTACCCCAGCTCCTAGCGGGAGGAGAGGAGTCACAGCAGGGAGGGAGAGGGAGCCCAGGACTGCTAAATTCCCAGCCCCAGCCATAAGCACTAGGAGAGCAGACACACAGCGAGTGGCGAGCTGGATGCTAGAGAAACGGGACAGTAAAACCTGCGAGCTGCCCCCACAGCCGGAGCCCCAGGGACAAAGAAAAGCGAGTGCTTTTTGAAAGTCTTAAAGGGACAGGAGCCTCAAACTGTAGGAAACACCCCGGTGTAATCAGCCCAGTTACTGGGAATACCGGGTAACTCGGGGCGCCCCGAACCCCTGGGTGGCAGCGCTACTCGGAGGCCCCTCACGGTGACAAACAGCGTCCCTCCAATTTCAACTCTGACGTGGCTCCGCCATAGCAGAACAGTAGTCTGAGGCCGGCCTCTCCCATGGAAGCAGGGCAGAGATTCCTCCACAACCTCTGGGCAAGAATAAGAAACCCAGTATGCGTGCAGCTGCCCAGCACAAGCCGCTAGGGGTCGCCGTTCTCCCAGGAGAGGAAGGCCACAAACCAGCAAGAAGGGACGACCTCCCAGCGACATACACACCAGCTCCCCAGAACTACCTCTATCGCCATGAAAAGACAGAAGAATTTGATGCAGACCAGACTAATCCAGACATCCTCCCCTGAGAAGGAACCTCGGGAGATAGACGTAACCAATCTCCCTGAAAAATAATTCAAAATAAAGGTCATAACCATGCTTATGGATCTTCAGAGAAATATGCAAGAGCTAAGGTATGAAGTCCAGAGGGAGATTACAGAAATAAAACAATCTCTGGAAGGACTTAAGAGCAGACTGGATGAGGTGCAAGAAGCCTTTAATGGAATAGAAATCAGAGAACAGGAACGCAGAGAAGTTGATGCAGAGAGAGATAAAAGGATGTCCAGGAATGAAAGAATATCAAGAGAACTGCGTGGCCAAACCAAACGGAACAGTCTTCGCATTATAGGGGTACCAGAAGAAGAAGAGAGAGAAAAAGGGATAGAAAGTGTCCTTGAAGAAATAATTGCTGAAACCTTCCCAGAAATGGGGGAGGAAATAGTTCCTCAGACCACAGAGCACACAGAACTCCAAAGAGGACAGCACCAAGACACATAATAATTAAAATGGCAAAGATCAAGGATGAGGATAGAGTTTTAAAGGCTGCTAGAGAGAGGAAAAAGGCCACCTATGAGGAAAAACCCATCAGGCTATCATCAGACTTCTGAGCAGAAACTTTACAGGCCAGAAGAGAATGGCATGATATATTTAATGCAATGAAACAGAAGGGCCTTCAACCAGGAATACTATATCCAGCACGTTTATCATTTAATATGAAGGAGGGAGTAAACAATTCCCAGACAAGCAGAAGATGAGGGAATTTAACTCCCACAAACCACCTTTACAGGGAATTGTAGACGGACAGCTCTAGATGGCAGCACTACCAAGGCTAAACAGATGTCACTGGAGAAAATAAAATCACAGCAAAGAAAGCAGACAGACCAAATTCTAACTGAAGGCAAAAAATAGAATCAACTACACACAAAGGCAGTTAAAGGAAACACAAAAGAGCAGAGAATAAAACACCCAATTTATAAAGAATGGAGGAGGAAGAATAAGAAAGGAGAGAAATAAAGAATCACCAGACAGTGTCTACAATTGCTCAATAAGCAAGTCAAGTTAGGCAGTAAGATACTAAAGAACCTAACCTTGAACCTTTGGTAACCACAAATCTAAAGCCTGCAATGCCAATAAGTACGTATCCTTCAATAATCACCGTAAATGTAAATAAACTGAATGCACCAATCAAAAGATGCAGAATAATACAATGGATAAAAAAGCAAGACCCATCTATTGGCTGCTTAAAAGAGACCCACTTCAAACCCAAAGACATGCAGTGACAAAAAGTCAAGGGATGGAAAATGATATTCCATGCAAACAAAAGGGAGACAAAAGCCGGTGTGGCAGTACTAGTAGCAGACAAAATAGACTTAAAAACAAAGAAAGTCACAAGAGATAAAGAAGGGCATTACATAATGATAAAGGGGTCAGTGCAACAAGAGGATATAACCATTATAAATATATATGCACCCAACACAGCACACCAGCATATGTGAAACAAATACCAACAAAACTAAAAGGAGGAAATAGAATGCAATGCTTTCATTTTGGGAGACGTCAACACACCATTCACTTCAAAGGACAGATCCACTAGACAGAAAATAAGGAAGGACACAGAGGCAATGAAGAACACACTAGAACAGACGGAACTAATAGACATCTATAGAACTCTACATACAAGAGCAACAGGATACACATTCTTCTCAAGTGCTCGTGGAACATTCTCCAGAATAGACCAAATACTAGGCCACAAGAAGAGCCTCAGTAAATTCCAAAAGATTGAAATTCTACCAACCAACTTTTCAGACCACAAAGGAATAAAATTAGAACTAAATTGTACAAAGAAAGCAAAAAGGCCCACAAACACATGGAGGCTTAACAACATGCTCCTAAATAATCAATAGATCAACGACCATATTAATATAGAGATCAAGCAATATATGGAAACAAATGACAACAACAGCACAAAGCTCCAACTTCTGAGGGACGCAGCAAAAGCAGTCCTAAGAGAAAAGCACATAGCAATCCAGGCATATGTAAAGAAGGAAGAACAATCCCAAATGAATAGTCTAATGTCACAATTATCGAAATTGGAAAAAGAACAAATGAGGCCTAAAGTCAGCTGGAGGAACATAATAAAGATCAATGAACAAATAAATAAAATTGAGAAGAATAAAATAGAAAAAAAAAATCAATGAAACCAAGAGCTGGTTCTTTGAAAAAATAAACAAACTAGATAAGGCTCTAGCAAGACTTATTAAGAGAAAAACAGAATCAACACACATCAACAGAATCAGAAATGAGAAAGAAAAACTCACGACAGACCCCACAGAAATACAAAGAATTATTAGAGAACACTATGAAAACCTATATGATAACAAGCTGGAAAACCTAGAAGAAATGGACAACTTCTTAGAAAAATACAACCGTCCAAGACTGACCAAGGAAGAAACACAAAATCTAAACAAACCAATTACCAGCAAAGAAATTGAAGCGGTAATCAACTACCCAGGAACAAAACCCCAGGGAGAGATGGATTTTCCTCAGAATTTTATCACACATACAGAGAAGACATAATACCCATTCTCCTTAAAGTTTTCCAAAAAATAGAAGAGGAGAGAATACTCCCAAACTCATTCTATGAAGCCAACATCACCCTAATACCAAAACCAGGCAAAGACCCCACCAAAAAAGAAAATTACAGACCAGTATCCCTGATGAACATAGATACAAAAATACTCAAAAACATATTAGCAAACCAAATTTAAAAATACATCAAAAGGATCAAACACCATGACCAAGTGGGACTCATCCCAGGGATGCAAGGATGGTACAACATTCGAAAATCCACCAACATCATCCAACACATAAACAAGAAGGACAAAAACCACATGACCATTTCCATAGATCCTGAAAAAGCATTGGACAAAACTCAACATCCATTCATGATAAAAACTCTCAGTAAAATCGGTATACAGGGCAAGTACCTCAACATAATGGCCATATATGATAAGACCACAGCCAACATCATACTGAATAGCAAGAAGCTGAAAGCTTTTCCTCTGAGATCATGAACAAAACAGGGATGCCCAACCTCCCCACTGTTATTCAACATAATACTGGAGGTCCTAGGCACGGGAGTTAGAGAAAACAAAGAAATACAAGAAATTCAAACTGGTAAAGAAGAGGTTAATCTGTCACTATATGCAGATGACATGATATTGTACATAAAAAACCATAAAGACTCCACTCAAAAACTACTAGAACAGATATCGGAATACAGCAAACTTGCAGGATACAAAATTAACACACAGAAATCTGTGGCTTTCCTATACACTAACAATGAACTAATAGAGAAATCAGGAAAACAATTCCATTCACAACTGTATCAAAAAGAATAAAATACCTAGGAATAAACCGAACCAAGGAAGTGAAAGTCCTATACCCTGAAAACTATAAGACTCTCTTAAGAGAAATTAAAGAGGACACTAAAAAATGGAAACTCATCCCATGCTCCTGGCTAGGAAGAATTAATATCGCCAAAATGGCCATCATGTCCACACCAATAAGCAGACTTGTTGCAAACCCTATCAAATTACCAACAACATTCTTCAATGAACTGCAACGAATAGTTCAAACCTTCATATGGGAACACCAAAGACCCAAAATAGCCAAGGCAATCCTGAGAAGGAAGTATAAAGTGGGGGGGATCTCACTCCCCAACTTCAAGCTCTACTACAAAGCCACAATATTCAAAAATTGGAAAACAATATGTAAGAGAAAGAAACCGTATTATTGTCGACCACCATACAAAAAAGTAAACTCAGAATGGATCACAGATCTGAATGTAAGTCATGAAACCATAAAACTCGTAAAAGAAAACATAGGCAAAACTTTCTTGTACATGAACACGAGCAACTTCTTCATGAACGTATTTACCCGGGTAAGGGAAACAAAAGCAAAAATGAACAAGTGGGACTATATCAAGCTGAAAAGCATATGTACAGCAAAGGACACCTTCATTAGAACAAAAAGGTAAACTGCAGTATGGGAGAATATATTCATAAATGACATATCTGATAAAGGGTGGACATCCAAAATATATAAAGAGCTCATGCACCTAAGGACACAAAAAGCAAATAATCCAATTAAAAAATGACCAGAGGAGCTGAACAGACAGTTCTCCAAAGAAGAAATTCAGATGGCCAACAGGCACGTGAAAAGATGCTCCACATCGCTAGTCATCAGAGAAATGCAAATTAAAACCAAAATGAGTTATCACCTCACAACAGTAAGGATCGACACCATCCAAAACACAAAGAACAACAAATGTTGGTGAGGTTGTGAAGGAAGGGGAACCCTCCTACACTGCTGGTGGGAATGTAAATTAGTTCAACCATTCTAGAAAGCAGTATGGAGGTTCCACAGAAAGCTCAAAATACAAATACCATTTGACCCAGGAATCCCACTTCTCGGAATTTACCCTATGAATACAGCAGCCCTGTTTGAAAAAGACAGATGCACCCCTATGTTTATCGCAGCACTATTTACAATAGCCAAGAAATGGAAGCAACCTAAGTGTCCATCAGTAGATGAATGGGTAAAGAAGAGGTGGTACATATGCACAGTGAAATATTATTCACCCAAAAGAAGAAAACAAATCCTTCCATTTGCAACAACATGGATGGAGCAAGAGGATATTATGCTCAGTGAAATAAGCGAGGCGGAGAAAGACAAGTCCCAAATGACTTCACCCATATGTGGAGTATAAGAACAAAGAAAAACTGAGGGAACAAAACAGCAGCACAATCACAGAACCCAAGAATGGACTCACAGTTACCAAAGGGAAAGGGACTGGGGAGGATGGGTGGGAAGGGAGGGATGAGGGCAGGGTAAAATTAAAGGGGGCATTACGATTAGCATGTATAAGGTGGTGTGGGGGCCCGGGGAGGGCTGTGCAATGCACGGAAGACAAGTAGTGATTCTACAACTTCTTACTACACTGATGGACAGTGACTATAATAGGGTTTGTGGGGGGGACTAGGTGAAGGAGGGAGCCTAGTAAATATAATGCTATTCATGTCATTGTGGATTAAGGATAACAAAATTCATTTAAAATAAATAAATAATACTTAATCAATAAATTTCAAAAACTAAATAAATTTGAAAAACTAAAAACTCTGACTGTCCTCTACATTTACCTGTTTTCGTTTCTCAGCCTCCAAAAATTTGGCTTTTGCAGCTTCTTCCTTCTTTATCCTCTTAGCCTGTGCATATAAAATAGGTCTCAAAGTCATGCAACAGCACCACCACAACCTGAATATGACCTTACACTTGAAAATGGGGCTCCATGCCTCACAAGGTTCAAAACAGTATGTAACATGTATGTAGACAATTACAGATTTCCCTTCAGTTTGTTACGTTTAACATACTAATTTCATTTCTAATGTATAGATTACACTTAAAATATACAAAAAAATTCTTAAATCGTAACAGTATGCCAGGCTTTCTTCTTCAAACTCTGTAAAAATTCTGAAATAATTTGAGTGTTATTTTACCTTAAAACTTAATCACAGAAAAGTGATGTTATGTCATTTGTTGCTTGTTCTCTGATTTTTTAAAGTACGACATCATCAGTGTAGAAAGTTTAGAAAAACAGAATAGATTTTAACAATAAAGGTTAAAGGACAAATAAGTAACATTTTAAAATGCACGTGTCTACTTTATTTGAAGTTTCTTTTGTAATACTTAAATTTGAGATAAATCCATTACTTAAATAACTTAAATGAAACATTAAACCCGATTTAACCTACTGTGGTTAAATTCAAGGTTTATTTTTTGAACTTTATAATCTTCAAGTCATTAACTAGTAGCTTCATAATTATCTAGTAGTAATTGCCAAAGTACTTTAATATTTTCAATTTGGAGTGTTTTAAAATTCATTTGAAATGGGTAAGGGAATATGTGTACATGTTTCTGCAAGGAAAAAACCTGTAACTGTGAAAACCTCAGCTAACCGCCTTGCTCAGGGAATAAGCCAATTTTTATGGCAACAGTTTCCTGAACAGCTAAGGGTTTGGGTTATAATAATTTTCAACATTAAAAAGCTTATTTTGGACAAAAGTACTTTGAATAATTTTGAGACATATACATGTACAGCTTAGACACAGTACACTTAACATAATTTGACTTTTTCTTGAGGACTTGGGCAGTTATTCTTGACATAAGTTACTCTACTACACAGTTTGATAACAGAAATGCCTTTTGGCCATAAAGGTGTTGAAAATTGCTTCCTTTTTAACTACAAGATTACAGACTGTTGCTAGGGTTTGGAGTTTCTGTTTATCCTATTTTCCCTTGCTGTCTTAGCTATTCCTTTTGCTGTTGCCAGCATGTCCTTGAGCCTTATTCTGTCAGCCAAGTTCTGTCCGAACTCAGAAAACAAAGATGGTTAAACTGTTGGCACATTGAACACTCCTACTTTTGTCATGTTTCATTTCTAAATGAAAACCAGGTATCTAAATATAAGACTTAATGAAGTTTTGAAAAGTAAAGAGCATGAGTTTTAGCATATGATCATTATGACTATATTGGCTATTGAGAGGTTTCCCCTTTTTTTTTTCTTATTTCGTGGATTTTCACTATTAGGATTAGATAAACTTGCTAAGTAAGGTTCAGAGAGGTCCTTATTCGAAGCAATATGTATACAGATAATTTGTGATGGACATGTTAATTTGTATGAGTGAGAGAAGAGAAAAGACTAATAAAATTTTCATTTTTCAGACTTTAAAATACATGGCTATATTACTTTAAACATATCAAATTTAAGAATTCTACCTCTAGAATTTGCTGGGCTCGAAGTTCTTTTTCCATTCTGATTCGTTGTATTCTCTTAATTCTTTCCTATAGGAAAAATTATGACAATTTTAGATAATTAACTATCTAGGTGGAAGGTATTTAAGTGGAATCAAATAATGAAAGATGTAAGTACAGATTTACCAAAGGTTGCCCATGCTCGATATAAATTTTAATTATTTACTTTAACATTATATACATGCCACCTGTCTTAAATTGCTATGACTTTATAAAATGTCTCAAAACAATTTTAAAATACAAATGCTAAATAAGTATATAGAAACAACATAAACCAAGCTGGTTAAACTCAAGTCTTTATAAATATTTGCAAGTACAAGTAATACTCATTCGGAAATAAATATTGGACAGACAAGTAGGATAAAACAGTCTATCAGGAAATCAGGACACCTAAGGATAGTCCTGAGTTACTGTCACTCATTGCATGAACTTGAACAAATAGAACTACTCTTGCATAAAATAGGGGAGGCATTTGCTCTTTTTCTCACTGTCACAATTATATTAAAAAAGTTTTAAAAAGTGCACAGTACATCACGATTGTGTGAAGTATTAACAATTGCCGTAACATGATAAATGACATTTCTTTCAATAAATGCAGCAGGCCAAATACAGAAATAATTTGTAATAAATTATAAGTGGTGCTCAAATTCTCCAAATGTCATGTACTAGCTATTGTTTGAATTCAGCAATCTAAATTTTGATAATGTGACATTTTCATTTTAAAAAACCATTCCATATGCTATAAGCACATCGTTAACAATTTTAAATTCATATATCCCTTTTAAAGTCCCAAATTGGCACTGATGAGGATACTTTTAAAAGAATACACCTAAATACCATACTTGCAAATTGCAGCTTTCCTAGGACTTTCAGAGCCAACACATTTTATACTACTGTTTACTACAATACTAACCCCTATTTCCAATGCTAGTTGTACCTTTTGAAGCTATACTTTAATACATTTTTCTTTCTTTTTTTCAATTGATGTGATTGATCCCCTGCAGGATAATGAGATTTCTGGAATTTCTGTTGTGATTTTAGAAGACTGATCACATTGTATGATTTTGCTGATTGTGATCCTAGGTTTTGAATATTATAGCTTGACAAAAATAAACATACAAGTGTATCTTTTGTTTTATTTACAAGTGTTAGAGAAGGTTGAACTGGATACACATTTGAAATATTTATTTAGATTAGAACTTCAGACCTAAGTATACTCTGAATTTAATCTTTAATCAAGTCAACAAAAGGCATTCATTATTCTCTTAAGCACAGAAATAGGTATAGAATCTTGGCCTTTACTCACCCAGTGTAGAGCTTCCTATTAGTCTGAGTGATTTATATGGATATACGAATATATACTTGGTAGTGCTTTCATTAGCAATAGCAGAGATAAGCATTATTTATAAATCATTACAGTGAAAGGAGCCAAGATGGCGGTGTGAGTAGAGCGGGGAAACCTCCTCCAAAAACCACGTATATTTTCGAAAATACAACAAATACGACTATCCCTAAAAGAGAGACCAGAAGATACAAGACAACAACCATGCTACATCCACAACTGCGAGAACCCAGCACCTCCGTAGGGGGAAAGATGGAAGCCACAGGCTGGCGGAACACGAGTGCCCCACACTTCAACTCCAGGCAGGAGGAGAGGAGTCAGAGCGGGGAGGGAGAGGGAGCCCAGGACTGCTAAATACCCAGCCCCAGACATCCGCACCAGGAGCACAGACACACAGCGTGTGGTGAGCTGGATACTAGAGAAACGGGAAAGTAAAACCTGAGAGCTGTCCCCACAGCCAGAGCCCCTGGGACAAAGTAAAGTGAGTGCTTTTTGAAAGTGTTCAAGGGACAGTAGCCTCACAGGTGGACGGAAACGCCACGGCGCAATCAGCCCAGTAACTGGGAATTCTGGGGAACTCTGGGCGCCCCAACACCCTGGGTGGCAGCGCTACCCGGAGGCCCCTCACGGTGACAAACAGCCTCCCTCCCATTTCCCCTCCGACGTGGCTCCGCCATAGCAGAACAGCAGGCTGAGGCCGGCCACTCCCACGGCAGCAGAGCAGAGCTTCCTCCACAACCGCCGGGCAAGAATAAGAAATCCTGTCTGCGCACAGCTGCCCAGCACAAGCCGCTAGGTGTCGCCGTTTACCCAGGAGAGGAAGGCCACAAACCAGCAAGAAGGGACCTTCACCCAGCCGACATACATGCCAGCTCCCCACAACTATTTCCATTGACATGAAAAGACAGAAGAATTTGATACAGACCAGACTAACCCAGACATCCACCCCTCAGAAGGAACCTGGGGAGATAGACCTAACCACTCTACCTGAAAAATAATTCAAAATAAAGGTCATAACCATGCTGACGGATCTTCGGAGAAATATGCAAGTGCTAAGGCATGAAGTCTGGAGGGAGATTACAGAAATAAAACAATCTCTGGAAGGACTTACGAGCAGACTGGATGAGGTGCAAGAGGCCTTTGATGGAATAGAAATCAGAGAACAGGAACGCAGAGAAGCTGACGCAGAGAGAGATAAAAGGATGTCCAAGAATGAAAGAATATTAAGTGAACTGTGTGGCGTGGCCAAACAAACGGAACAATCTTCAGATTATAGGGGTACCAGAAGAGGAAGCGAGAAAAAAGGGACAGAAAGTGTCCTACAAGAAACAATTGCTGAAAACTTCTCCAAAATGGAGGAGGAAATAGTTGCTCAGACCACGGAAGCACACAGAATTCCAAAGAGGACAACACCAAGACACACAATAATTAAAATGGCAAACATCAATGACTAGGAAGAGTCTTAAAGAGAGCTAGAGAGAGGAAAAAGGTCACCAACAAAGGAAAACCCATCAGGATATCATCAGACTTGTCAGCAGAAACCTTACAGGCCAGAACAGAATGGCATGATATATTTAATGCAACCAAACAGAAGGGCCTTGAACCAAGAATACTCTATCCAGCACGATTATTATTTAAATATGAAGGAGGGAGTAAACAATGCCCAGACAAGCAAAAGTTGAGGGAATTTACCTCCCACAAACCACCTTGACAGGGTAATGTACAGGGGCAGCTCTAGATAGGAGCATGCCTAAGGCTAAACAGATGTCACCAGAGAAAATAAAATCACAACAGAGAAAGCAGACCAACCAAATACTAACTAAAGGCAAAAGATAATATAAACTACACACAAAAGCAGCACAGAATAAAACACAAAAGAGCACAGAATAAAACACGCAACATATAAAGAATGGAGGAGGAGGAATAAGAAAGGAGAGAAATAAAGAATTACCACACAGTGTCTGTAACTGCTCAATAAGCAAGTGAAGTTAGGCAGTAAGATACTAAAGAAGCGAACCTTGAACCTTTGGTAACTACAAATCTAAAGCCTACAATGGCAATAAGTACATATCTTTCAATAATCACCGTAAATGTAAATAAACTGAATGCAACAATCAAAAGACACAGAGTAATACAATGGATAAAAAAGCAAGACCCATCTATTTGCTGCTTACAAGAGACCCACCTCAAACCGAAACACATACAGAGACTAAAAGTCAAGGGATGGAAAATGATATTCCACGCAAACAACAGGGAGAAAAAAGCAGGAGTTGCAGTACTACAAGCAGACAAAATAGACTTAAAAATAAAGAAAGTCACAATAGATAAAGAAGAGCATTACGTAATGATAAAGTGGTCACTGCAACAAGAGGATATAACCATTAAAAATATTTATGCACCCAACACAGGAGCACCACCATATGTGAAACAAATACCAACAGAACTAAAAGGAGCATATAGAATGCAAAGCATTCCTTTTGGGAGACTTAAATACACCACACACTCCAAAGGATAGATCTCCCAGACAGAAAATAACTAAGCATACAGAGGCGCTGAACAACAAACTAGAACAGATGGACCAAATAGACATCTATAGAACTCTATATCCAAAAGCAACACGATACACATTCTTCTCAAGTGCACATGGAACATTCTCCAGAATAGACCAAATACTAGGCCACAAGAAGAGCCTCAGTAAATTCAAAAAAATTGAAATTCTACCAACCAACTTTTCAGACCACAAAGGAATAAAACTAGAACTAAATTGTACAAAGAAAGCAAAAAAGGCCCACAAACACATGGGGGCTTAGCAACGTGCTCCTAAATAATCAATGGATCAACAACCAGATTAAAATATAGATGAAGGAATATATGGAAACAAATGACAATAACACAATGCCCCAAGTTCTGTGGGATGCAGCAAAAGCAGTCTTAAGAGAAAGTATATAGCAATCCACCATATTTAAAGAAGGAAGAAAAATCCCAAATGAACAGTCAAATGTCACAATTATCGAAATTGGAAAAAGAAGAACGAATGAGGCCTAAAGTCAGCAGAAGGAGGGACATAATAAAGATCAACGAAGAAATAAATAGAATTCAGAACAATATATAGAAAAAAAAAATCAATGAAACCAAGAGATGGTTCTTTCAGAAAATAAACAAAATAGACAAGCCTCCAGCCAGACTTATCAAGAGAAAAAGAGAATCAACACACACCAACAGAATCAGAAACGAGAAAGGAAAAATCACGATGAACCCCATAGAAATACAAAGAATTGTTAGAGAATACTATGAAAACCTGTATGCTAATAAGCTGGAAATCCTAGAAGAAATGGACTTCTTAGAAAAAT
This sequence comes from Manis pentadactyla, assembly GCF_030020395.1. Taxonomy (NCBI): domain Eukaryota; kingdom Metazoa; phylum Chordata; class Mammalia; order Pholidota; family Manidae; genus Manis; species Manis pentadactyla. The sequence continues at coordinate 71,316,911 of NC_080034.1, forward strand.
ACAACCTTCCAAGACTGACCAAGGAAGAAACACAAAATCTAAACAAACCAATTAAAAGCAAAGAAATTGAAGCGGTAATCAAAAACCTTCCCAGGAACAAAACCCCGGGCCAGATGGATTTACTTCAGAATTTCATCAGACATACAGAGAAGAAATAATACCCATTCTCCTTAAAGTTTTCCAAAAAATAGAAGAGGAGGCAATACTCCCAAACTCATTCTATGAAGCCAACATCACCCTAATATCAAAACCAGGCAAAGACCCCACCAAGAAAGAATATTACAGACAAATATCTCTGATGAACGTAGATGCAAAAATACTCAACAAAATACTACCAAACCAAATTCAAAAATACATCAAAAAGATCATACACCATGACCAAGTGGGATTCATCCCAGAGATGCAAGGATGGTACAACATTGGAAAACCAACCAACATCATCCACCACATAAATAAAAAGGACCAACACCACATGACCATCTCCATAGATTCTGAAAAAGCATTCGACAAAATTCAACATTCATTCATGACAAGAAGTCTCAACAAAATGGGTATGGAGGGCAAATACCTCAACATAATAAAGGCAATATATGATAAGCCCACAGCCAACACCATACATAATAGTGAGAAGCTGAAAGCTTTTCCTCTGAGAGCGGGAACAAGACAGGGATCTCCATTCTCCCCACTGTTATTCAACATAATACTGGAGGTCCTAGGCACGGGAATTAGACAAAACAAAGAAATACAAGGAACCCAAACTGGTAAAGAAGAGGTTAAACTGTCACTATTGGCAGATGACATGATACTGTACAAAAAAAAACTCTAATATGCCCACACCAATATGCAGGCTTGATGCAATCACTACCAAATTAACAACAACATTATTCAACGAACTGGAACAAAGAGTTCAAAAATTCATATGGAAACACCAAAGACCCCGAAGAGCCAAAGCAATCCTGAGAAGGTAGAATAAAGTGGGGGGGGGGGATCTCACTACCCAACTTCAAGCTCTACTACAAAGCCACAGTATTCAAAAACTGGACAACTACATGTAAGGGAATGAAACCAGATTATTGTCTAACCCCATAAACAAAAGAAATCTCAGAATGGATCAAAGATCTGATTGTAAGTCATGAAACCATAAAACTCTTTAAAGAAAACATGGGCAAAACTTTCTTGGACATAAACATGAGCAACTTCTTCATGCACGTATCTCCCCGGGCAAGGGAAACAAAGGCAAAAATGAACAAGTGGGACTATATCAAGCTGAAAAGCCTCTGTACATCAAAGGACGCCATCATTAGAACAGAAAGGTACCCTGCAGTATGGGAGAATATATTCATAAATGACAGATCCGATAAAGGGTTGACATCCAAAATATATAAAGAGCTCATGCACCTCAACAAATAAAAAGTGAATTATCCAATTAAAAAATTAGTAGAGGAGCTGAACAGGCAGTTCTCCAAAGAAGAAATTCAGATGGCCAACAGACACATGAAAAGATGCTCCACATCGCTTGTCATCAGAGAAATGCAAATTAAAAGCACGAGATATCACCTCACCCAGTACCGATCGCCACCATCCAAAAGACAAACAACAAATGTTAGCGAGGTTGTAGTGAGAGGGGAAGCCTCCTACACTGCTGGTGGGAATGTAAATTAGTTCAACCATTGTGGAATGTAGAATGGATGTTCTTCATAAAGCTCAAAATAGACAAACCATTCGACCCAGGAATTCCACTTCTAGGAATTTACCCTAAGAATGCAGCAGCCCAGTTTGAAAAAGACACATCCACCACTATGTTCATCACAGCACTATTTACAATAGCCAAGAAATGAAAGCAACCTAAGTGTCCATCAGTAGATGAATGGATAAAGAAGAGGTGGTACATATACACAGTGGAGTATTCTTCAGCCATAAGAACAAAACAAATCCTACCATTTGCAACAATATGGATGGATCTAGAGGGTATTATGCTCAGTGAAATAAGCCAGGCGGAGAAAGACAAGTAACAAATGACTTCACTCATATGTGGAGTATAAGAACAAAGAAAAACTGAAGGAACAAAACAGCAGCACAATCACAGAACCCAAGAACGGACTCACAGTTACCAAAGGGAAAGTAACTGGGAAGGATGGATGAAAAGGGAGGGATAAGGGCAGGGGAAAAATAAAGAGGGCATTACGATTAGCATGTATAATGTGGGGTGGGGGCCCGGGGAGGGCTGTGCAGTGCAGGGAAGACAAGTGGTGATTCTACAACATCTTACTATGCTGATAGACAGTGACTGGAAAGGGTTTTGTGGGGGGGACTTGGTGAAGGAGCGAGCCTAGTAAACATAATGTTCTTCATGTCATAGTGGATTAAGGATAACAAAATAAATAGAAAAAGGTAAGAACTATGACTGTCCTCAACATTTACCTGTTTTCGTTTCTCAGCCTCCAAAAATTTGGCTTTTGCAGCTTCTTCCTTCTTTATCCTCTTAGCCTGTGCATATAAAATAGGTCTCAAAGTCATGCAACAGCACCACCACAAACTGAATATAATCCTAGACCTGAAAATGGGGCTCCATGCCTCGCAAGGTACAATACAGTATGTAACATGTATGTAGACAATTACAGATTTCCCCTCAGTTTGTTACGTTTAACGTACTAATTTCATTTCTAAAGTATAGATTACACTTAAGATATACAAAAAATTCTTAAATCGTAACAGTATGTCAGGCTTTCTTCTTCAAACTCTGTAAAAATTCTGAAATAATTTGAGTGTTATTTTACCTTAAAACTTAATTACAGAAAAGTGATGTTAGGTCATTTGTTGTTTGTTCTCTGATTTTTTAAAGTAAAACATGATCAGTGTAGAAAGTTTAAAAAAACGGGATAGATTTTAACAATAAAGGTTAAAGGACAAATAAGTAACATTTTAAAATGCATGTGTCTACTTTATTTGAAGTTTCTTTTGTAATACTTAAAATTTGAGATAAATCCATTACTTAAATAACTTAAATGAAAAATTAAACCCGATTTAACCTACTGTGGTTAAATTCAAGGTTTTTTTCCCTAATATAATAGAAACATAACCTTTCATGAAGCACATCCTGAATATCAAGCTCATGCTATCAAATTTGAGCTTTATGATCTTCAAGTCATTAACTAGTAGCTTCATAATTATCCAGTAGTAATTGCCAATGTAATTTAATATTTTCAATTTGTAGCGTTTTAAAATTAATTTGAAATGGGTAAGGGAATATGTGTATATGTTTTTAGAAGGAAAAGATCTGTAACTGTGAAAACCTCAGCTAACCGCCTTGCTCAGGGAATAAGCCAATTTTTATGGCAACAGTTTCCTGAACAGCTAAGGGTTTGGGTTATAGTAATTTTCAACATTAAAAAGCTTGTTTTGGACAAAAGTACTTTGGATAATTTTGAGACATATACATGTACAGCTTAGACACAGTACACTTAACATAATTTGGCTTTTTCTTGAGGACTTGGGCAGTTATTCTTGACATCAGTTACTATACTACACAGTTTGATAACAGAAATGCCTTTGGGCCCGTAAGGTGTTGAAAATTGCTTCCTATTTAACTACCAGATTACAGACTGTTGCTAGGGTTTGGAGTTTCTGTTTATCCTATTTTCCCTTGCTGTCTTTTAGCTATTCCTTTTGCTGTTGCCAGCATGTCCTTGAGCCCTATTCTGTCAGCCCAGTTCTGCTGAACTCAGAAAACAAACCTGGTTAAAATATTTCCACATTAAACACTTACTTTTACTTTTGTCATGTTTTATTTCTAAATGAAAAGCAGGTATCTAACTATAAGACTTAATGACATTTTGAAAAGTTAAGAGCGTGAGTTTTAGCATATGATCTTTATGACTATATTGGCTATTGAGAGGTTTCCCCTTTCTTTTTTTTCCTTTACTTATTTCCTGGATTTTTACTATTAGGATTAGATAAACTTGCTAAGTATGGTTCAGAGAGGTCCTTATTCTATACATTATGTTTACAGATAACTTGTGAAGGACAAGTTAATTTGTATGAGTGAGAGAACAGACTGATAAAATTTTCATTTTTCAGACTTTAAAATACATGGCTATATTACTTTAATCATATGAAATTTAAGAATTCTACCTCTAGAATTTGCTGGGCTCGAAGTTCTTTTTCCATTCTGATTTGTTGTATTCTCTTAATTCTTTCCTACAGGAAAAATTATGACAATTTTAGATAATTAACTATCTAGGTGGAAGGTATTTAAGTGGAATCAAATAATGAAAGATGTAAGTACAGATTTACCAAAGGTTGCCCATGCTCGATATAAATTTTAATTATTTACTTTAACATTATATACATGCCACCTGTCTTAAATTGCTATGACTTTATAAAATGTCTCAAAACAATTTTAAAATACAAATGCTAAATAAGTATATAGAAACAACATAAACCAAGCTGGTTAAACTCAAGTCTTTATAAATATTTGCAAGTACAAGTAATACTCATTCGGAAATAAATATTGGACAGACAAGTAGGATAAAACAGTCTATCAGGAAATCAGGACACCTAAGGATAGTCCTGAGTTACTGTCACTCATTGCATGAACTTGAACAAATAGAACTACTCTTGCATAAAATAGGGGAGGCACTTGCTCTTTTTCTCACTGTCACAATTATATTAAAAAGGTTTTAAAAAGTGCACAGTACATCACGATTGTGTGAAGTATTAACAATTGCCGTAACATGATAAATGACATTTCTTTCAATAAATGCAGCAGGCCAAATACAGAAATAATTTGTAGTAAATTATAAGTGGTGCTCAAATTCTCTAAATGTCATGTACTAGCTATTGTTTGAATTCAGCAATCTAAATTTTGATAATGTGACATTTTCATTTTAAAAAACCATTCCATATGCTATAAGTACATCGTTAACAATTTTTAATTCATATATCCCATTGAAAGTCCCAAATTGGCACTGATGAGGATACTTTTAAAAGAATACACCTAAATACCCATACTTGCAAATTGCAGCTCTCCTAGGACTTTCAGAGTAAACACATTTTATACTACCGTTTACTACAATACTAACCCCTATTTCCAATGCTAGTTGTACCTTTTGAAACTATACTTTAATACATTTTTATTTCTTTTTTTCAATTGATGTGATTGATCCCCTGCAGGATAATGAGATTTCTGGAATTTCTGTTGTGATTTTAGAAGACTGATCACATTGTATGGTTTTGCTGATTGTGATCCTAGGTTTTGAATATTATAGCTTGACAAAAATAAACATACAAGTGTATCTTTTGTTTTATTTACAAGTGTTAGAGAAGGTTGCACTGGATACACATTTGAAATATTTCTTTAGATTTAGAACTTCAGACCTAAGTACACTTTGAATTTAATCTTTAATCAAGTCAACAAAAGGCATTCATTATTCTCTTAAGCACAGAAATAGGTATAGAATCATGGCCTTTACTCACCCAGTGTAGAGCTTCCTATTAGTCTGAGAGATTTATATGGATATACGAAAATATACTTGGTAGTGCTTTCATTAGCAATAGCAGAGATAAGCATTATTTATAAATCATTAGAGTGGAAGGAGCCAAGATGGCGGTGTGAGTAGAGCGGGGAAACCTCCTCCAAAAACCACGCATATTTTCGAAAATACAACAAATATGACTATCCCTAAAAGAGAGACCAGAAGATACAGGACAACAACCATGCTACATACACACCTGCGAAAACCCAGCGCCTCCGAAGGGGGTAAGATGGAAGCCACAGCCCGGCGGAACACGAGTGCCCCTCACACCAACTACGGGCGGGAGGAGAGGAGTCAGAGCGGGGAGAGAGAGGGAGCCCAGGACTGCTAAATACCCAGCCCCAGACATCCGCACCAGGAGCACAGACACACAGCGTGTGGCGAGCTGGATACTAGAGAAACGGGAAAGTAAAACCTGCGAGCTGTCCCCAGAGCCAGAGTCCCTGGGACAAAGAAAAGCGAGTGCTTTATGAAAGTGTTCAAGGGACAGTAGCCTCACAGGTGGACGGAACCGCCCCGGCGCAATCAGCCCAGTAACTCGGAATTCTGGGGAACTCCGGGCGCCCCAACACCCTGGGTGGCAGCGCTACCCGGAGGCCCCTCACGGTGACAAACAGCCTCCCTCCCATTTCCCCTCCGACGTGGCTCCGCCATAGCAGAACAGCAGCCTGAGGCCGGCCACTCCCACGGCAGCAGAGCAGAGCTTCCTCCACAAACCGCCGGGCAAGAATAAGAAACCCTGTCTGCGCACAGCTGAACAGCACAAGCCGCTAGGGGTTGCCGTTTACCCAGGAGAGGAAGGCCACAAACCAGCAAGAAGGGACCTTCACCCAGCCGACATACATCCCAGCTCCCCACAACTATTTCCATCGACATGAAAAGACAGAAGAATTTGATACAGACCGGACTAACCCAGACATCCATCCCTGAGAAGGAACCTGGGGAGATAGACCTAACCACTCTACCTGAAAAATAATTCAAAATAAAGGTCATAACCATGCTGACGGATCTTCGGAGAAATATGTAAGTGCTAAGGCATGAAGTCTGGAGGGAGATTACAGAAATAAAACAATCTCTGGAAGGACTTACGAGCAGACTGGATGAGGTGCAAGAGGCCTTTGATGGAATAGAAATCAGAGAACAGGAACGGAGAGAAGCTGACGCAGAGAGAGATAAAAGGATGTCCAAGAATGAAAGAATATTAAGAGAATTGTGTGGTGTGGCCAAACAAACGGAACAATCTTCAGATTATAGGGGTACCAGAAGAGGAAGAGAGAGAAAAAGGGACAGAAAGTGTCCTACAAGAAACAATTGCTGAAAACTTCTCCAAAATGGGGGAGGAAATAGTTGCTCAGACCACGGAAGCACACAGAATTCCAAAGAGGACAACACCAAGACACATAATAATTAAAATGGCAAACATCAATGACTAGGAAGAGTCTTAAAGAGAGCTAGAGAGAGGGAAAAGGTCACCTACAAAGGAAAACCCATCAGGATATCATCAGACTTGTCAGCAGAAACCTTACAGGCCAGAACAGAATGGCATGATATATTTAATGCAACCAAACCGAACGGCCTTGTACCAACAATACTCTATCCAGAACGATTATTATTTAAATATGAAGGAGGGAGTAAACAATTCCCAGACAAGCAAAAGTTGAGAGAATTTACCTCCCAGAAACCACTTTTACAGGGTAATGTACAGGGGCAGCTCTAGATAGGAGCATTCCTAAGGCTAGACAGATGTCACCAGAGCAAATAAAATCACAGCAGAGAAAGCAGACCAACCAAATACTAACTAAAGGGAAAAGATAATATAAACTACACACAAAAGCAGTTAATGGAAACACAAAAGAGCACAGAATAAAACACGCAAAATATAAAGAATGGAGGAGCAGGAATAAGAAAGGAGAGAAATAAAGAATTACCACACAGTGTCTGTAACTGCTCAATAAGCAAGTGAAGTTAGGCAGTAAGATACTAAAGAAGCAAACCTTGAACCTTTGGTAACTACAAATCTAAAGCCTACAATGGCAATAAGTACATATCTTTCAATAATCACCGTAAATGTAAATAAACTGAATGCAACAATCAAAAGACACAGAGTAATACAATGGATAAAAAAGCAAGACCCATCTATTTGCTGCTTACAAGAGACCCACCTCAAACCGAAACACATACAGAGACTAAAAGTCAAGGGATGGAAAATGATATTCCACGCAAACAACAGGGAGAAAAAAGCAGGAGTTGCAGTACTACAAGCAGACAAAATAGACTTAAAAATAAAGAAAGTCACAATAGATAAAGAAGAGCATTACGTAATGATAAAGTGGTCACTGCAACAAGAGGATATAACCATTAAAAATATTTATGCACCCAACACAGGAGCACCACCATATGTGAAACAAATACCAACAGAACTAAAAGGAGCATATAGAATGCAAAGCATTCCTTTTGGGAGACTTAAATACACCACACACTCCAAAGGATAGATCTCCCAGACAGAAAATAACTAAGCATACAGAGGCGCTGAACAACAAACTAGAACAGATGGACCAAATAGACATCTATAGAACTCTATATCCAAAAGCAACACGATACACATTCTTCTCAAGTGCACATGGAACATTCTCCAGAATAGACCAAATACTAGGCCACAAGAAGAGCCTCAGTAAATTCAAAAAAATTGAAATTCTACCAACCAACTTTTCAGACCACAAAGGAATAAAACTAGAACTAAATTGTACAAAGAAAGCAAAAAAGGCCCACAAACACATGGGGGCTTAGCAACGTGCTTCTAAATAATCAATGGATCAACAACCAGATTAAAATATAGATGAAGGAATATATGGAAACAAATGACAATAACACAATGCCCCAAGTTCTGTGGGATGCAGCAAAAGCAGTCTTAAGTATATAGCAATCCACCATATTTAAAGAAGGAAGAAAAATCCCAAATGAACAGTCAAATGTCACAATTATCGAAATTGGAAAAAGAAGAACGAATGAGGCCTAAAGTCAGCAGAAGGAGGGACATAATAAAGATCAACGAAGAAATAAATAGAATTCAGAACAATATATAGAAAAAAAAAATCAATGAAACCAAGAGATGGTTCTTTCAGAAAATAAACAAAATAGACAAGCCTCCAGCCAGACTTATCAAGAGAAAAAGAGAATCAACACACACCAACAGAATCAGAAACGAGAAAGGAAAAATCACGATGAACCCCATAGAAATACAAAGAATTGTTAGAGAATACTATGAAAACCTGTATGCTAATAAGCTGGAAATCCTAGAAGAAATGGACTTCTTAGAAAAATACAACCTTCCAAGACTGACCAAGGAAGAAACACAAAATCTAAACAAACCAATTAAAAGCAAAGAAATTGAAGCGGTAATCAAAAACCTTCCCAGGAACAAAACCCCGGGCCAGATGGATTTACTTCAGAATTTCATCAGACATACAGAGAAGAAATAATACCCATTCTCCTTAAAGTTTTCCAAAAAATAGAAGAGGAGGCAATACTCCCAAACTCATTCTATGAAGCCAACATCACCCTAATATCAAAACCAGGCAAAGACCCCACCAAGAAAGAATATTACAGACAAATATCTCTGATGAACGTAGATGCAAAAATACTCAACAAAATACTACCAAACCAAATTCAAAAATACATCAAAAAGATCATACACCATGACCAAGTGGGATTCATCCCAGGGATGCAAGGATGGTACAACATTCGAAAACCAACCAACATCATCCACCACATACATAAAAAGGACCAACACCACATGACGATCTCCATAGATTCTGAAAAAGCATTCGACAAAATTCAACATCCATTCATGACAAGAACTCTCAACAAAATGGGTATGGAGGGCAAATACCTCAACATAATAAAGGCAACATATGATAAGCCCACAGCCAACATCATACATAATAGTGAGAAGCTGAAAGCTTTTCCTCTGAGAGCGGGAACAAGACAGGGATCCCCATTCTCCCCACTGTTATTCAACATAATACTGGAGGTCCTAGGCACAGGAATTAGACAAAACAAAGAAATACAAGGAACCCAAACTGGTAAAGAAGAGGTTAAACTGTCACTATTCGCAAATGACATGATACTGTACAAAAAAAACTCTAATATGCCCACACCAATATGCAGGTTTGATGCAATCCCTACCAAATTACCAACAACATTGTTCAACGAACTGGAACAAATAGTTCAAAAATTCATATGGAAACACCAAAGACCCCGAATAGCCAAAGCAATCCTGAGAAGGTAGAATAAAGTGTGTGGGGGGGGGGGGAATCTCACTCCCCAACTTCAAGCTCTACTACAAAGCCACAGTATTCAAAAACTGGACAACTACATGTAAGGGAATGAAACCAGATTATTGTCTAACCCCATAAACAAAAGAAATCTCAGAATGGATCAAAGATCTGATTGTAAGTCATGAAACCATAAAACTCTTTAAAGAAAACATGGGCAAAACTTTCTTGGACATAAACATGAGCAACTTCTTCATGCACGTATCTCCCCGGGCAAGGGAAACAAAGGCAAAAATGAACAAGTGGGACTATATCAAGCTGAAAAGCCTCTGTACATCAAAGGACGCCATCATTAGAACAGAAAGGTACCCTGCAGTATGGGAGAATATATTAACAAATGACAGATCCTATAAAGGGTTGACATCCAAAATATATAAAGAGCTCACGCACCTCAACAAATAAAAAGTGAATTATCCAATTAAAAAATTAGTAGAGGAGCTGAACAGACAGTTCTCCAAAGAAGAAATTCAGATGGCCAACAGACACATGAAAAGATGCTCCACATCGCTTGTCATCAGAGAAATGCAAATTAAAAGCACGAGATATCACCTCACCCAGTACCGATCGCCACCATCCAAAAGACAAACAACAAATGTTAGCGAGGTTGTAGTGAGAGGGGAAGCCTCCTACACTGCTGGTGGGAATGTAAATTAGTTCAACCATTGTGGAATGTAGAATGGATGTTCTTCATAAAGCTCAAAATAGACAAACCATTCGACCCAGGAATTCCACTTCTAGGAATTTACCCTAAGAATGCAGCAGCCCAGTTTGAAAAAGACACATCCACCACTATGTTCATCACAGCACTATTTACAATAGCCAAGAAATGAAAGCAACCTAAGTGTCCATCAGTAGATGAATGGATAAAGAAGAGGTGGTACATATACACAGTGGAGTATTCTTCAGCCATAAGAACAAAACAAATCCTACCATTTGCAACAATATGGATGGATCTAGAGGGTATTATGCTCAGTGAAATAAGCCAGGCGGAGAAAGACAAGTAACAAATGACTTCACTCATATGTGGAGTATAAGAACAAAGAAAAACTGAAGGAACAAAACAGCAGCACAATCACAGAACCCAAGAACGGACTCACAGTTACCAAAGGGAAAGTAACTGGGAAGGATGGATGAAAAGGGAGGGATAAGGGCAGGGGAAAAATAAAGAGGGCATTACGATTAGCATGTATAATGTGGGGTGGGGGCCCGGGGAGGGCTGTGCAGTGCAGGGAAGACAAGTGGTGATTCTACAACATCTTACTATGCTGATAGACAGTGACTGGAAAGGGTTTTGTGGGGGGGACTTGGTGAAGGAGCGAGCCTAGTAAACATAATGTTCTTCATGTCATAGTGGATTAAGGATAACAAAATAAATAGAAAAAGGTAAGAACTATGACTGTCCTCAACATTTACCTGTTTTCGTTTCTCAGCCTCCAAAAATTTGGCTTTTGCAGCTTCTTCCTTCTTTATCCTCTTAGCCTGTGCATATAAAATAGGTCTCAAAGTCATGCAACAGCACCACCACAAACTGAATATAATCCTAGACCTGAAAATGGGGCTCCATGCCTCGCAAGGTACAATACAGTATGTAACATGTATGTAGACAATTACAGATTTCCCCTCAGTTTGTTACGTTTAACGTACTAATTTCACTTCTAAGGTATAGAATACACTTAAGATATACAAAAAATTCTTAAATCGTAACAGTATGTCAGGCTTTCTTCTTCAAACTCTGTAAAAATTCTGAAATAATTTGAGTGTTATTTTACCTTAAAACTTAATTACAGAAAAGTGATGTTAGGTCATTTGTTGTTTGTTCTCTGATTTTTTAAAGTAAAACATGATCAGTGTAGGAAGTTTAGAAAAACGGGATAGATTTTAACAATAAAGGTTAAAGGACAAATAAGTAACATTTTAAAATGCACGTGTCTACTTTATTTGAAGTTTCTTTTGTAATACTTAAAATTTGAGATAAATCCATTACTTAAATAACTTAAATGAAAAATTAAACCCGATTTAACCTACTGTGGTTAAATTCAAGGTTTTTTTCCCTAATATAACAGAAACATAACCTTTCATGAAGCACATCCTGAATATCAAGCTCATGCTATCAAATTTGAGCTTTATGATCTTCAAGTCATTAACTAGTAGCTTCATAATTATCCAGTAGTAATTGCCAATGTAATTTAATATTTTCAATTTGTAGCGTTTTAAAATTAATTTGAAATGGGTAAGGGAATATGTGTACATGTTTTTAGAAGGAAAAGATCTGTAACTGTGAAAACCTCAGCTAACCGCCTTGCTCAGGGAATAAGCCAATTTTTATGGCAACAGTTTCCTGAACAGCTAAGGGTTTGGGTTATAGTAATTTTCAACATTAAAAAGCTTGTTTTGGACAAAAGTACTTTGGATAATTTTGAGACATATACATGTACAGCTTAGACACAGTACACTTAACATAATTTGGCTTTTTCTTGAGGACTTGGGCAGTTATTCTTGACATCAGTTACTATACTACACAGTTTGATAACAGAAATGCCTTTGGGCCCGTAAGGTGTTGAAAATTGCTTCCTATTTAACTACCAGATTACAGACTGTTGCTAGGGTTTGGAGTTTCTGTTTATCCTATTTTCCCTTGCTGTCTTTTAGCTATTCCTTTTGCTGTTGCCAGCATGTCCTTGAGCCCTATTCTGTCAGCCCAGTTCTGCTGAACTCAGAAAACAAACCTGGTTAAAATATTTCCACATTAAACACTTACTTTTACTTTTGTCATGTTTTATTTCTAAATGAAAAGCAGGTATCTAACTATAAGACTTAATGACATTTTGAAAAGTTAAGAGCGTGAGTTTTAGCATATGATCTTTATGACTATATTGGCTATTGAGAGGTTTCCCCTTTCTTTTTTTTCCTTTACTTATTTCCTGGATTTTTACTATTAGGATTAGATAAACTTGCTAAGTATGGTTCAGAGAGGTCCTTATTCTATACATTATGTTTACAGATAACTTGTGAAGGACATGTTAATTTGTATGAGTGAGAGAACAGACTGATAAAATTTTCATTTTTCAGACTTTAAAATACATGGCTATATTACTTTAATCATATGAAATTTAAGAATTCTACCTCTAGAATTTGCTGGGCTCGAAGTTCTTTTTCCATTCTGATTTGTTGTATTCTCTTAATTCTTTCCTATAGGAAAAATTATGACAATTTTAGATAATAAACTAAATATCTAGGTGGAAGGTATTTAAGTGGAATCAAATAATGAAAGATGTAAGTACAGATTTACCAAAGGTTGCCCATGCTCGATATAAATTTTAATTACTTACTTTAACATTATATACATGCCACCTGTCTTAAATTGCTGTGACTTTATAAAATGTCTCAAAACAATTTTAAAATACAAATGCTAAATAAGTATATAGAAACAACATAAACCAAGCTGGTTAAACTCAAGTCTTTATAAATATTTGCAACTACAAGTAATACTCATTCGGAAATAAATATTGGACAGACAAGTAGGATAAAACAGTCTATCAGGAAATCAGGACACCTAAGGATAGTCCTGAGTTACTGTCACTCATTGCATGAACTTGAACAAATAGAACTACTCTTGCATAAAATAGGGGAGGCACTTGCTCTTTTTCTCACTGTCACAAATAAATTAAAAATGCTTAAAGAAGTGCACAGAACATCGTGATTGTACGAAGTACCAACAACTGCTGTAACATGATAAATGACATTACTTTCAATAACTACAGTAAGCCAAATACAGAAATAATTTGTAATAACTTATAAGTGGTGCTCAAATTAGTTAAATGTAATGTACTAGTTATTGTTTGAATTCAGCAATCTAAATTTTGATGTTACATTTTCATTTTAAAAAACCATTGCATATGCTATAAGCACATCGTTAACAATTTTACATTCGTAAATCCCTTTGAAAGTCACAAATTGGCACTGACGAGGATACAGTTTAAAAAAATACACCTAAATTGCCCTACTTGTAAATTGCAGCTGTCCTAGGATTTTCAGAACCAACACATTTTATACTACTGTATATTACCATACCCACCCCCATTTCGAGATGCTAGTTGTACCTTTTGAAACTATACTTTAATACATTTAAATTTCTTTCTTTGCAGTGATGTTATTAATTCCCTGCAGGGATCCAGCGCAGGATAATGAGATTTCTGGAATTTCTGTTGTGATTCTAGAAGACTGATCACATTCTATGATTGTGCTGATTGCGATCCTAGATTTTGAATATCATAAGCTCACCAAAAATAAACATACAAGTGTATCTTTTATTTCCAAGTCTTACAGAAGGTTGCACTTGATCCACATTTGAAATATTTATTTAGATTAGAACTTTAGACAAAAGTATACTCTGAATTTAATCTTTAATCAAGTCAACAAAAGTCATTCATTATTCTCTTAAGCACAGAAATAGGTATAGAACCTTGGACTGAACTCACCCAGTGTAGAGCTTTGTTTTAGTCTGAGTGATTTATATAGATGTACATTGGCAGTACTTTCATTTGGAATATCAGAAATAAACATTATTTATAAATTATTACGATATGTGTTCACCTTGTAATACTGAGTATCCATCCAATGAACTGGGCATTTTATATAAAGTAGCTAATTGATCATTTAAAAAAATAACAATACAGGAGTTGAAATTATCTTCTTTTCACCTAAGAGAAAATTGAAGCTCGTAGAAAATAAATATTTTGCCTATAGTCACACAGTGAGTGCAGAGCCCTGGTCAGTTCCCACTGCCTCTGCTCCTGCTTCATAACAATGCCCCCTGACACTTCCGGAAAACTGCCTTGAGGACTGTCGGCTGGTATTTTTGGCCCACTAGGTGGAAAAAATAATCTCGAGGATGAGAAACACATGCTATTATTTTAATTATTTCATTCTAGATCTACTGCAAACTTTAAAATAGACTCTGCACGACTTTAATTTACTTTGCTGGCAATTAGGAATAAGTCAGATGGTAATCTAAGACTAGTCTCAGAGAAGCATCTTGATCAATGTCTAATAGCAGGTCACTTGTATTACTGCTCCTGGAACGTTGGAAAATCAATTTTTTTTTTTTGATGAGTAGCACACTATGTAGGCTTAGGTCACACAAAGCCTAATTTGAAATGCTAATGGCATACAACTGGTCTCAAGCCATTAGGAAATTGGATAAACTATTAAAAACTGTAACAGAAACAACAGTATTTCAGCTTCAAAGGAACTTATTTTCACATATACTCTAGTAGGCAGTAAATATTTACAGTATTTTAATAAATATATTCATCACACTATATATTTTAAAGTCAACCTTACAGTGCCTTTAGCAGTTACAATTAACAAACTAAGAAAACAATTCAAGTTTACATTAAATTACAGTTAGGGAGTAGACCAAACATTTTGATGTTTTATGTCTATCTTTTAGAAAGCAAGCATTTGCTTTGTGCCAGTCACTGTGGTAGGCACTTTACATTCATTCAATTTTCACATAATACAATTGTTTTTCTTTTGCAGTGGAGGAAATCAAGGCTGAGAGGTTAACTAATTCATCTATGGTCATAAATTATTAAGTAGGAGAGCCGATATTTAACTCTACAAATTACCTACATGCATGACTACAAATTCTAAATTCTCTATCTCAATTCTACATCAACTCTAATCATACTGCTTTAGTCAATACTGAAAGTATTTAAGTAAATGTATTCATTCCATTATTAGAGATAACCACATCAAAAACAAACCAAGCCATTATTTAGCAGCTTGTCTATATAAAAACTGACTCAGAAATAACTACTTGCAGTTTAAAATTTTTTAAAGAATAGTACTTCCCCCCATTTCCTTTTTGCTTTAATAGTTCGATGAGTATGTGGAGATAGGAGAGCAGTTTACACATTCCCATCTTAAAGGAAGTTCAGTATATTGCCATGTAGGCTTTATGTGTAAGAGTTAAAAAATTATTTCACCTACCTTATACTTAATTTTAAAAACTACACAGAGGAGAGCACTGGATAAAACACTGGATATGCGAAAATAATGCTTTCTCATTTTCGGGGATAATTTTTAAACATTCAGAAGCAATGGGACCAAATCTTCAAAGTTGTTCAAGATGTTAATTTATATTCAGGCTATCAGGATACTAAAAGTACTTACATAATTGTATTGTTTGGTATCATTTCTTTAGAGACTTGGTTTAAAATTGAGGTGAATTTTAAATAAAGGAAGATGATAACTCTCTAAATAAGATATATAACAAGTATGAAAGTTATTTCAGAAATCAAAATAAGAATAATGTACATATATACATAAGTAAATCGACTCCCAAAGTACCACCTATGTTATAAAACCGGTTGAGTGCATGAACATACCTGTTGTTTCATAATCTTTATCTGCTCTTTTTGCTGTCGCTTCTCCTCAGCAGCCATTATTGCTATGATGAAAAGCCAAAACACAGGTATCGTCAGAAAAGGAACAAAGAAGAGAAGCCTCCTGTGAACTCCCAGTACTCACTCTTCAAGTTTATGTTTTCGTTTAACTCACTCACCTTGTTGTTTTTTAGCTTCTTTGGCAATGTGAGCCTGTTCCTGCTTTTGGAGTTTTCTCAAAAGCTTTATTTGTGCTGCTTGTTGGGCTTTTTCTGAAAAACACAAAATTTCAAGGAATACTTTTAACAACTTTACCTGTTAACCTAAAAACAATTATCTATGTGAATGGCATCATGTAAAGGACATACTTTTTAAGAAAATTTTTTAGATACCAGGTAGAAAAATGGTGTGGCAGAAAATACCACGCTTACTTCCTTTAGAAATTGCCCAACTTTTTCATCACATACAGCCCCATACACAGAAGCACACAAAAATGATGCTTCTCTTAATCCTCATCACAGAAGCTAATTTAAGTACTTTTTTTTTCACATTTCACATAATCCCTGTTTAGGAGGAAACTAGCTGCTAATATGGAAAAAGAATGATTTAGCTTTAGTCTTAAAAATAACAATAAAGCAAAAGAACTCAAAATAGAATACAAAGCCCCCCCTCCAAACATGGTATTTCACTCAGCTATAAAAATGGTAGTTTCTGAATCCAGTGATAATTGCATTTATGAAACAGAGGGACTAAATCTAAATAAAAACAATACAGAATATCAACAAGGTTTAAGGACAATCTAGTTCTCATTATTTTCAAGGACAAATGTATGAAACTGGGAGAGATCTACATACTTAGTGGCCCCAATTCCTCATTCCTCCCTTTATCCATGTTACTTGCAAACGGGACTTTGCAGTTCCTTTCATCAAGAAGTGAAATCTACTTTCTTGTCCCTTGATACTAACTTCAGACACGTGGTCTTTGGACACCAGGATGTTAGCAGTTGTAACTGCAAGTGCATGTTTCAGAGTGTACTCTGTACTTGTACAAGTGTAGTTTCACTCTTCTGTCTTGACCTTTATCATCAGGACATGTTAAGGCTACGCTGCCAGAGGCTGGAACACAGGGAGTCAGCTGACTCCACACACGTGAACAAAGCCAGGTAAGATCAGTAGAGCTGCCTACCTTACCTGCGGTGGACTCTATCAGCCTGACCGATTACCACGTGGCATTGTTCACCACTGAGTTTTGCGGGTGCTTGTTTCCCAGCATTACTGTGGCAATAGGTGACTGATACAGAAAGCTTGTAATGTCATGCTTTCTTCTGCTGGCAAACTTGGTCAGAATACTTCTAACTATAAAAGTGGTCTATCATAACATCATTTACAAAATCACTCTAGAATACTTAACATTAGATATTGCTTTAAATTTTGTAGCAGATGAAGAGTTTTAAGAAACCTATATATTATATTCTCACTAGTAATGAATATGCTCGAATAGAACCCAAATCACTTGAACTCTACTAATAATCATTTATTGACCTGCCATATTAAATGTACATGATCTTGTTTAATCTTCATAACAACCTTACAGGATATGCAACATTACACACAGTTACAAATGAAATAACTAAGGCTCATAGAGGTTAAATTGCAGAGCCAAGATATAAACCCATGTCTTTCTGACTCCAGGTCTATATATGCTACTAGTCCTATGAACCTTTAAGAAAATTTAAATGCCTTGAGATTTTAAAAAGGACTGAACCATAGTGTTCTGCGACAGCTGAGAAACTCTGTAATGTATATGGTATGTATTTCTGTGTGAATTTATCAGCAATTTCAAACTCTACACAAGTGCACAGTTAACTTTTATTTTTAAACCCTTGGGACAGAAAAACACAAAAAAGTTCAACTCGCTATCTTTTCACTTGAGCAAGGAAGACATAACTTTGGTAAGTCATTAAAAATTCATATAGCTTAAAATTTTTTATTATGAGCAGTTAGAGAAGATGGGAAAAATAGGTTAAAGAATCAGGCACACTATGGAGGAAGTACGAGAAGTTAAGAGGCACAGAAACTTCACCCAGGCTCTGAGGAATGAGCTACTACCAGCATCTCATTTATTTGGTTTATGACTGTTGAATATATTATCTGTGATGACTAACTTTTGAAATGGTAACTTGACAAGTATCTTTTATGCTTTAGGAAATTACTTTCTTAGATATCAAAAAGAAAAGTTTACTTTTCAAATAACGTGTTTAAACTTGTCTAAACCAGAATGTATCTAACAATTGGCAGCACTTTCCTTCTGCAGTGGCCTATCTTAAAACAATGAATCATTGTACAGCAATGGCATTTCAGATTCTATGATCAATAAAATTGACTGGTATATTAGTAGATATATTAGAGCATTTGAGATATTAACAGTATTGGCCAATTAACAAGCTAATTTGTTTATATAGTTTGAAAGTCTTTTTTATATGCAAACTGTCAGATTCTTATCTCTATTCTGAGAAGATAGAGGGCTCTCATTTCACATTCAAAATCCACATTTTATTTTATTGTTCTAAACCTTCCTTCAAATTAAGTCGCTTTACAAGCCTAGATGAGTCCAACTAGGATAACAAAATATGACAGAAACTTCTAGAATCTCCTCTGACAACACCCCAAAGCGTTAATGTAGAAGTCTTTCAGAATAAAAGGGGTCACAAGGTGACTCATTTCTACTTTCTTTCCTTCCCAAGAAAGAACATGCATATTATACCAAATATACTTGTAAATATTAATAACATTTACTTACATTAACTATTTGATATTTATATACATGTTGAGAAAAAACATGTACATAGGTCAAAGGTAACATAACTTACAAAATGCAATATAATAGAAGGGAGAGCTACGTCATAGAATACAGACCAATTTGAAATCTAAAACGGGAGAAAACACTGGGCAAAAGTTGAGTGATTACCTTCTATTTTCTTAAAATAAAATTAGTTAATTTTGCAAATCTGAAGTTGCCATTTTGAATACCATGTATGAATGGTACTTGTGATAGACATGCAAAACAGGCGTGAAAATCCCTTGCTTTGGTTATCAGTTAATTTCAAGCTTTCCTATTTTATGTAAAAAATGAACACTTCCCACTATTATACATTCTTCAGAAAAGTCAGTGGTTTATTGACAATACTAATTTTAAAAATTCATCATGTATGTATATATCTTCATATATTAACATTTTTTAAACCTCCTCTACTAACTATTTAGGAGAGATTAAGGTCTTAATAGTACCCCAATGAAATAACATATAAAGTACTAAATTAACGTACTAAAGGAGACAAAGACTTACAGGACATTAAGTTACAGGCCAGACAGTTAACTTATATGCCACTGGTGGAAGTATGAATTGGAACAACCTCTTTGGAGACAATATTTGCCTGCTTTCTACCAAAATTGAAAATGCACATACCCTTGGAGTAGAGATTCTATCTCTAAAATTTTATACTGTGGATAGCCATACCCGTCAAAGAATGAAGATATGTGTAATGTTTTTATTGCAGCATTGTTTGCGATAGCAAAGATCAGGAAAAAAGCTGCAACACTCATCGAAGGAGACTGAGTAAGTGAAGTATGGTAGAGCCATACTTTGCCTCACCTACTATTCAGCCACTGGAAGTGTAAGGTTGATTTTTAAGTGCTGTATAGAAAGATGCTCAAGAAAAATTAAGTGCAAAAAAACAAAGCTGAATGGTATATACACCAGTAAGTTCATTTATTTTAGAAATCAAAAAGAACATATACATATATGAACATCACATATGTACGTGTACACATAAGTATGTGCTTCAATGTGTGTCTGTGAGTGTATGTACACACTTCTAGGTAGACTACCAAAAACCTATTAATTATGATCCAACTTGTGAGTGTCTTTCATTTTAAAGTCAGTGAGAGTCAATGTCTTATTTGAAAGCATTATGCTCTATGAGCTTTCATCATGCATACTTGTTTTATAATGAAAACAACAGAGCTACAGAGAAGTCAGTATTATACTGGTGTATACAATAAATAGAAGTCAGTCAAGCTTTCCCTTCCGAAAAAAAAAACTATGAGAAGTAGTAAAATCCTGTCAGTCTTTTAAGTCAGTTTTTATTATTAAACCCTTATGGATATTATGTTTATGATACAAGCATGTATTGATATACATTTATATATATATGCTTATGAATATAAGACATGAACACATTGATAGATATCGAGACAGCCTCAAGAGGCTTCACACTTGTAACTAGTTAATTCAAACTTCATAGCAGAACTATTTTATTTTAGTCAGCATTCTCTGTGTGAGACACAGCATGGGAACTTCATGTTGATAATTCATGATAATTTTGAATCATGAACACATTTGAGGTTACTTTGAGCACGTTGTACTTGATGAATGATACTTTCTGGTGATCTTAAGATACTTTTTGACCTAAGTTTATTAGTTGGGCATTTTGAAAATAAATGTTATATATCCAGGCTACAGAAGAACCCAAACTAAGACTTGCCACTAATTGGAGTTCTTTGACTGAAAATTTACTCCACAGATCCACATATTTTGGAGTTACTCCCTTGTACCACCGCAAGGAATTGGGAGCTGTTCAAATGAGTTTCCAGCCTGAAAAGTTCATCACCTACCTTTGTAATTCTAAACACACAGGGCATGATGTGTTTACGAGTATGATTCTTGAAAGGCGCTTATTAAATCAAAGAACTCCAGTTACCAGTGGGACTCCTTATTTTCTCATTTTATTTGAACACAATCACCTACCTTTTAGAAACTGAGAGTAGTTATCAATCATTCCTATGTCAAATACATGTAGAAATACTTAACACATTTTAGTACAGTTCTTACAGTGACGGATACACGTTCCCTACCTTGAGCTTGCAGTTGTCTTAGCAATTTGCCATCTGTGTTATCTACACATTCAGCACCGCCAACATCAGGAGGCCGACCGCTCCGCTGTCTCACGCTGGTATCCTCTCCTGGTCGCTCTCCCTCTGGATCCGGTGGTCGTCCCCCATGAGCTTCCATTGCCCTCACACGGGGAATGGCATCCTCTTCTTTCAAAGGACACCACTGCATTCCCTGTTAAGTAACATTTTATAGAAATAAAATATTATCAACAAAATAAACACAAGTGATCAATATGTCAGAAAATTCTAGGGAAACCTACACATATTAATTTTTATAAAGCTGTTGTAACCTTTAAAAATTTTAGTTTCTAATTCAAGTTACATTTAGAATTGTTCATGGCTTTTGGTATATATTTCGTATTCTTACTTTAATTATTTCAACTTTAAATACACTGACAGATATATACCTGGACCTATAAACATATATAGACATACATCTTAATCACCATTTCTGAACCATAATGACTGTAAAGTTGGCGGGTATTTGAAAAGATTAGTTGAGTGATGACACCTCTACGGATTGCTCTCAGGAGCATCAGTTCAACCAAACATGAAGCTATCCAAATAACAAACAAAAGACTCTCTTTATAGAAAAAACACAGCTAATAAATCAAGAAGGAATGTAAGAGTCAGACTATTACCATTTTGCAATATCTCATGGATTAATGGATCTAAGCTTTACATTTGAATGGTTGCCAATCACCAAAAAAGGGAGACAACTGGACCGACAGAAGGAGGTTCACTTCATCACCTATAAACTAATCCTCCCCCTCCCAAAAAACAAAACCTGGAAATGATTAAGCCTCCAGATTAAATCACTAAAACTTAACGGGGAAAATTTACTTGCCGTATATATTAAACTACACGGCAAAATCCAGTCTGAAGGAAATCCCACAAATTACCCAGTTTATTCAACAAACAAATTTCAAGAAGTGAAAACACTGTGGGAAGACTAAAGGGGCCTTAAAGCATGTATCAAACATGCCCAATGTTTGGATCTTACCTAGATTTTGATTCAAATAGACAAACTGTCCGGAAATTCTGACAGTTAAGAATTTAAACAATGAAAATTTTGAACAATGTCTGATATTTGATGATATCAAGAAGTTATCATTTTAAATTATGATAATGCTATTCTCATACTTTTGTAGAAAACAAGAATTCTTATCTTTTAGACACACTTGCAGATGAAGTACAATGTCTAAGATTTGCTTCATCAGATTATGGAAGAGGAGGAGTAGATGGGAATATATGTAAAACAATATTGTTCATATGATAATTTCTAAAGCTGATGATAGGTACATGATGTACATTCTTTTGTCTACTTTTGTGATATTTCAGATTTCCCACTTTAAGTCTCCTCATGGGAACATATACACCAGCATAACGCTAGTGTATTACAGGAAGAAGCCTGCTTAGTGCATAGGTAATAATCAAGAGCTGGCTGTCCTCCGTAAGGCATCAAAACAAATACACTGTTACATGACCTTATTTGGAGTCCAAAGTAGCATGTCCACACATAGGAAAAGCATCCTTTCAAAATAACCTTTCCAAAACAATTTTAAATTACCTTATACTCCTTTCTTGACAGAGAATTCCTTTGCTGTGAACGTTAAGAAAATTTTTAAATGTTTCTTATTCCTTCAAAGAATCTCAAAGCAGGATTCAGCCTGAACCACTCTGGGCACTTCTGCAGCCAGAGCCAGCAGTCCTGACCGCCCTTTATGCTGTGGTGCCAGGCTCAGAATCATGGCATATGATGACCTCATAGAGTGGGTGCCATGGACACAAGCACTGCTCTTTCCCCATCATGGAGGACAGTTAGACCCCACAGTCCAAGCACCGTGCTTTGTCCGAGGCATTTTGAATGCACTCTTTACTTTAATCTTCGTAATCATTTTACCTAGGAAGGTGGGTTTTACTGTCCCTGTATTACCATTGAGGGAATCACACACCAAGTGAGGTTAAATCGTTTCCTGAGGTGCCCTGGCAATAAGGAACAGAAATGTGTGATTTGAACCCAGGACTGTCTCTCTCTAAAACCTGGGGTATTAGCCACTACATGTACTTCACTGATATTACAAAGACATTTTTATACTTGATACTCATCACAATATTCAGGCATGAAAGCACAGTCAAGATGATGCTATGGCAGGGTTACAGAAAAAAACCAATGCATATACTCAGTGTCTACATGTCAAAAAAATATCTAAACTAAATCTGTTCAGTAATTCCTATTTTAAATAATAATTCTGACGAGAGAATTTTTGCTGAGATTTCAAATGAAGTCAGTGGGATCAGCACTTGTACTAACTGCATTTTTACACCATGAAACACTAAGAAGGAAGCCAGCAGAACAGCTTTATGTTCACCAGCATGGGGAGATTTTGACTGAATTTCAAGGGTTCCATCAATTAATCTTTTTTTTATCCAGTAATAATTTTTACACAGTTATATTTTATTCAGATAGGAAAATATACCTGTGTCCAAAAAGGTACAGATTATGTTGATGTCCAAAATTCACCTGACGACATCATTTACATTTTGCTTTTGGCATTTATAAATAAATACTTTCTAAGGTGTTTCATGTATTGGGCTATCTTCTAACTCCAGGATTTCATAAAATGAGAAATGGATTGTTAGGAAAATCTCAACCTAGTATTAAAACTTTAATTCACTCAACAGTCAAAACAATTGTGGGTGACGAAAAAAAGTAGTATTTTTTCTCAGTAAGCTTTTCCTTAGAAAAAGCAAATTAAATTTATATCATTTGATTCCTATGCTTTTTCATCATTCAGAAATTATGCATAAAAAGTTTATTCTTTTTTTCTTTATTTCTAAGACTAAGATAGTAAATGGTTCTTGAAAATAATCTTTAAGATCTAAAAGAAACAGGATAAAGAGAAAAAAGATGACTAAGAAGATAGAGATGGTGACAGATCAAGCCTTTTATACCGTTATAATTCTCCTTTCTACAGTTACTAATTTAAATCTTTCAGTAACACATTCATTTCTATAAATACTACGGTGAGAGAGAAGAAAAAAAAGGTTTATGGAAACATACAAAAGCATAACGCTAGTGTATTACAGGAAGAAGCCTGCTTAATGCATAGGTAATAAAGAAGAGCTGGTTGTCCTCCGTAAGGCAATCAAAACAAATACACTGTTACATGACCTTATTTGGAGTCCAAAGTAGTATTTCCAGACATAGGAAAAGCATCCTTTCAAAGTAACCTTTCTAAAACAATTTTAAATTACCTTATACTTCTTTTTTGACAGAGAATTCCTTTGCTGTGAACGTTAAGAAAATTTTTAAATGTTTCTTATTCCTTCAAAGAATCTCAAAGCAGGATTCACCTGAACCACTCTGGGCACTTCTGCAGCCAGAGCCAGCAGTCCTGACTGCCCTTTATGCTGTGGTGCCAGGCTCAGAATCATGGCACATGATGACCTCACACAGTGGGTGCCATGGACACAAGCACTGCTCTTCCCCCATCATGGAGGACAGTTAGACCCCACAGTCCAAGCACCGTGCTTTGTCCGAGGCATTTTGAATGCACTCTTTACTTTAATCTTCATAATCATTTTACCTAGGAAGGTGGGTTTTACTGTCCCTGTATTACCATTGAGGGAATCACACACCAAGTGAGGTTAAATCGTTTCCTGAGGTGCCCTGGCAATAAGGAACAGAAATGTGTGATTTGAACCCAGGACTGTCTCTCTCTAAAACCTGGGGTATTAGCCACTACATGTACTTCACTGATATTACAAAGACATTTTTATACTTGCTACTCATCACAATATTCAGGCATGAAAGCACAGTCAAGATGATGCTATGGCAGGGTTACAGAAAAAACCAATGCATATACTCAGTGTCTACATGTCAAAAAAATATCTAAACTAAATCTGTTCAGTAATTCCCATTTTAAATATTAATTCTGACGAGAGAATTTTTGCTGAGATTTCAAATGAAGTCAGTGGGATCAGCACTTGTACTAACTGCATTTTTACACCATGAAACACTAAGAAGGAAGCCAGCAGAACAGCTTTATGTTCACCAGCATGGGGAGCTTTTGACTGAATTTCAAGGGTTCCATCAATTAATCGTTTTTTTTATCCAGTTACAATTTTTACACAGTTATATTTTATTCAGCTAGGAAAATATACCTGTGTCCAAAAAGGTACAGATTATGTTGATGTCCAAAATTCACCTGACAAATGACATCATTTACATTTTTGCTTTTGGCATTTATAAATAAATACTATCTAAGGGCGATTCATGTAACCGGCTATCTTCTGACTCCGGGATTTCATAAAATGAGAACTGGATTGTTAGGAAAATCTCAAGCTTGTATTAAAACTTTAATTCACTCAACACTCAAAACAACTGTGGGTGATGAAAAAAAGAAGTATTTTTTGTCAATAAACTTTTCCTTAGAAAAGGCAAATACAATTTATATCATTTGATTCCTATGCTTTTACATCATTCAGAAATTATGCATAAAATGGAGTTTATTCTTTCCTTAATTTCTAAGACTAAGATAGTAAATGGTTCCTGAAAATAATCTTTAAGATCTAAAAGAAACAGGATAAAGTGAAAAAAGATGACTAAGAAGATAGAGATGGTGACAGATCAAGCCTTTTATACCATTATAATTCTCCTTTCTACAGTTACTAATTTAAATCACTAGCAGTAACACATTCATTTCTATAAATACTATGGTGAGAGAGAAGAAAAGGTTTATGTTTTTTCAGACTGAATGAAATAATCATAGTAAATGAGTAAAGTTCACTCTACACTGTAACACATACCAGTATACTATTAGGCTGTGATGCGTCATCATAAAGACAGTTTCCGCTACTTAAGACACTTGAGGCACCTACTCTATACAGGCA
This sequence comes from Manis pentadactyla, assembly GCF_030020395.1. NCBI lineage: Eukaryota > Metazoa > Chordata > Mammalia > Pholidota > Manidae > Manis > Manis pentadactyla. The sequence goes on from NC_080034.1 coordinate 71,343,016, forward strand.
CATTCTCTACAGAGGTTAAGTGGGAGAGCGTCCTCTCCTCAAAGGACAAGCATCTCTAACTGGGACCTCAGACTCGGGTCACTGACTCAGGCGATCCCAGAACGTCACCCTGAGTAGGTGATGAGTCTGAAAAAGGATGCAGAGGTCGGGACAGAAAGTTGTCTCAAATGTCCACTTAACAAATAAAGATGGTCTGACTTAGGGCCTGAGAACTAGAGCTAGAAAAGCAGGTAAATAATGAGGCTCTTTTCTTGGAGAGAGGACTGCCTGGATGTGAGGGAAAGAAGCCCGACTGGAGACCAGGCAGGTCTGAAGTGGCCTCTAAGTAACATGGAAAAGGCAAAGAGTAGTAAAGTTTTCTTCCAGAACCAAGTTAACATAGAAGATGGAGAAATACTTGAGGAAAATGGCAAATAAATTTATTACTTTCAAGTATTTCAAGATTAGAAAAATTACCTCAAATGAATTGATTTTAGAATGTTTCCATTATTCAGAATTTTTTTAAGATTATGAAATTTTATTTAAATGTGAGTTTCTATTTCAATATTCCCATTACTCTTCATAAATGATACTCCAAAGTATAGCTAAACGTCTCATGAGCAACTGGTCTGTGTTCACTGTGCCTTGTGGACACTGAGCTGTCTAAGTAACTGGACTTCCTGTCTCACTGACAACCAGAGTCCCCTGTCCACCGGCCCGTGTTCAGGTCTTAATAGGACGTGTGATCAAGTCTCACTTGTGCCTTTATATCGTTGCTGTCTTTATGTTCCTTTTGTTGCTCCCATTTTTGTTTGAGTTTATATACTTCAGGATGGTTTAATAGGGAGGGGAGCAGTAAATAAGTAAATGAGGGAACCCATTCCACCAAAAGTCAGCTTTCACTGAATGATTTGCCAACTTACTGAGATTTTTCTTTTCTTGAAGCATACTTGCATATAGTAAAACGCATAAATCTTAGGTACAGAGTTTGAGGGGTTTAGACAAATGTATACATGCATGTAATCCACACACTAATCAAACTGAAGAACAATGCCATCACATGAGAAAGAGCCAATATATTCCAACCTCAAGTTTGGGGATTTCAAAAAAACCTATTCTGAAGTATAATAAACTTCAGAATAATAAACACATCCACTTAAAGTGTACAATTTGATCACATTTACATATATTATTCAATTATGAATCTATAATCACAATCAAGCAAAAAGCATTTCGATTACCTCCCAATGATTCCTTCTGCCCCTTTACAGTGCAGTTTTCTCTCTACTCCTGGCCACAGGCAACTAGTAATTTGCTTTTTGACAACGTAGTTTTCTTTTCCTGTAAATTTATAAAATGGGAACCATGCAATATGTACACTATTTCATCTGACTTCTTTCTTTCAGCCTAATTAGTTTAAGATTCATTGATAATGTGTGTATCAACACTTCTTTTTCTTTTTATTAGAAAGTGGTATTTCCTTATAGAGATGTACCACTTTTCAAAATCCACTCTCCAGTTAGTGGGTATTATTTCTAGTTTCGGGCTATTGTGAATGAAGCCACTATGAACATTTGAGGCATTTCCATGTGGGTATATTTTTCCATTTGTCTTAGGTAAGTACTAAGAAGTGGGATTGCTAGGAGATACAGTGTTTATTTTTAGGAATTTCTAAAGTGCTTGTATTGTCTCATATTCCCACTTGCAATGTTGAGAGTTCCAAATGCTTCAAACTCTTGCCAACGTTTGTTATTATTAGTCTTTAAATGTAGCCATTGAATGGGTTAGTCTACTGGTATGTATTTATGCTTTTAATTTGCATTTTGAGATAATCCCATTTATCAATCTTTAATTTATGCATTGCGCTTTGGTGCCAAGAACTCTTCCCCTTCTCCTACTCCTGAATAGTTCTGTGTTCTCTTCTGAAACTCTTACACTTCACATGTTGGCTTATGATCAATTTTGAGTTCATTTTGTTTGTTTGTTTGAGAGGGCATCTCTCATATTTCTTGATCCAATGGTGGTTAACAATAAAATTCTGTATAGGGGACTCAATGCACAATCATTAATCCACCCCAAGCCTAATTCTCAACAGTCTCCAATCTTCTGAAGCATAACGAACAAGTTCTTACATGGTGAACAACTTCTTACATAGTGAATAAGTTCTTACATGGTGAACAGTGCAAGGGCAGTGATATAACAGAAACTTTCAGTTTTGATCACGCATCATGAACTATAAACAATCAAGTCAGATTTGATTTTTATACTTGATTTATATGTGAATCCCACATTTCTCCCTTATTATTATTATCTTTTTTTTAGATAAAATGCTGGAGTGGTAGGTAGATGCAAGATAAAGGTAGAAAACATAATTTAGTGCTCTAAGAGGGCAAATGTAGATGATCAGGTCTGTGCCTGTAGACTGAGTGTTAATCCAATCTAGACAAGGGCGACAAAACATCCATGTATGCAGAAGATTTCTCTCAAAACAGGGGGGGTGAAGTTCTAAGCCGCACCTCTGTTGATCCCCAATTTCTCACCTGATGGCCCCCCTGCGACTGTGCCTGTCTTAGGTTGTTCCTCCCTTGAGGAATCTTACCCGTCTCTGGCTAACCAGTCATCTTCCGGGGCCATACAGGGAAATGTAAAGTTGGTGAGAGAGAAGCAATATTGTTTGACAAGGTTAGCTTTTTACTTCTTTGCAGATTTATGCCCTGTGGCTTCTATGCCCAGCATTTGTCTTCAGGTATCTTTACCACTTGGAAGAACTATGATACTCGGTAAATTTGATATGAGGCACGAATTCTATTTAAGGGTTGTAATTAGGAAGGAAGAAGAAAAGCTACAGAAGTAGCAGACGGAAGAAAACATGGGAAGATTGATTATTTCTTTGACATATCTTCTTGTAGAGTAACGTAAGCATGTACAGGTTTTATCAAACTACTAATTAAGTTGCATACACACATAACAATAATAGGAATACAGCTACATAACAAAAGCAGACCTACAATTACCAGCCATATCCCTTACTGAGATTTTTTTTGCTGTTGTTTTGTTCTTTAAGTTTTAGTATCACCAAACCTTTGCTTCAAGTATTTCCTCTCAGATCTGCAGTCCTAGGCAACTGTCAATTTCTCACATTAATATTTGGGATGCCTAGCACTTCCTGACTGATCAATGTTATATAAATGAATGAATGAACTTACATTTTTCAGAATTGGAAACTGTACCTATTCTAGGCCTTGCCTGAAATACCTGTGGTGAATGTTTTAAACCTGGATTAAGGTGTCTGGTCTGACGGTTTTAGGTCTGTTAGTCATTCAGTGAATTGATCATTTACCAAATTATTTCTGGCTAAACAATTTTCAGTAAATTTAACTATAGCTCAAATAAAACAATGTTACCTTCTTTTTTTAAAAAAACCACCTTTCTATTTGTAAGTGTACTTCCAGAATCCCTTATTTCCTGGTAATTAGTTTATAAAAAGACTTTTGGAATATCTTACCTAAAAGAGAATTAATCTTAAAGGCCTGCTTATATATATATATATATTCTTCACATTGCAGATGAGGGAATTAAGGCCTAGAAAAGTAGGCTACAGAGGGGATTCTGAAAAGACCGTGGCAGAAAAACCCTGGGATCACCTCTTCTCATGTACACACCTAGGAAACTACATGCAATATGCCCCACTCTGGAAATAACCTAAAGACAAAACAGAATTTCCATAGCTAATGACAAGAAGAGGCCACACTGAGAAGGGTAAAAGGGCAGAGCTGTGGTCAGCCCCATCTCCTGTCCTGCCCCACCCCCCATGAATGAGAGGGAGCAGGCATGGGGGGTGAGGGGATGAAGCCTACACCAGGGCCGCCCCAGGAAGATGAGCCCTCTGGCTTTGAGAATCAGTGTGGCTGAACTCTGGGATGGCCAGAGGACTCTCGGAGGCCTAGCCTCTGCTCCTGGAGGACGGGTGTGCTGATGATCCATCTGAGACCCAGCAGTTTGAAAAGCACCTAAATTATATGTGATTTATGGATTAACATTGGGATGTGTGTCAGAGGGATGGGATATGCTGGAGATGTATCCAGGGGAAGAGGGGCTGTGGGGTGCCATTTTTTCTTGCCGTCCCTCAGCCTAGCTGGCCGGACACTTACAGGAGTCTGTTCTGACACTCTCTGTGGTACTCAGCAAAGGCCGTCCTAAGAGGGAAGTATACTGCGATACAGGCCTACCTCAGAAAAGAGGAACAGTCCCATATAAACAGTCTAAACTCACAGTGAAACTACAAAAAGATGAACAAATGAGGGCCAAAGTCAGCAGAAGGAGGGACATAAGATTAGAGCACAAATACATAAAATCGAGAAAGATAAAACAGAAAGAATCAATGAAAGTGGGAGCTGTTTCTTAGAGAAAATAAACAAAATAGGTAAGTCCCTAGCCAGACTTAACAAGAAAAAAAGGACTCTACACAAGTAAGCAGAATCAGAAATGATAAAGGAAGAATCACTATGGGCACCACAAAAATACAAAGAATGATGAGAGAATACTATGAAAAATCATATGCTAACAAACTGGATAACCTAGAAAAAATGGACAACTTTCTAGAAAAATACAACCTTCCAAGACTGACTCAAGAAAAACAGAAAATCTGAACAGACCAATTACCAGCAACAAAACTGAACTGGTAATCAAAAAACTACCTAAAGAACAAAACCCCCAGATCAGATGCCTAAACCACTGAATTTAATGAAACGTTTAGAGAAGACCTAACACCCATCCTCCTTAGTTTGCCAAAAAGTAGAGGAGGAGGGAATACTCCCAAACTCATTCTATGATGCCAGCATCACTCTAATACCAAAACCATGCAAAGACACCACAAAATAAAGAAAATTACACACCAATATCCCTGATGAACATAGATGAAAAAATACTCAACAAAATATTAGCAAACAGAATTCAAAATTATCATCAAAAAGATCATCCACCATGATCAAGTAGCATTTATTCCAGGAGTTCAAGGAAGGTACAATATGAGAAAAGCCATTAACAGAAAGAAGGACAAAAACCACATGATCATCTACATGGACGTTGAAAAAGCATTCGACAAACTTCAACATCCACTCATGATATAAACTCTCAACAAAATGAGTATAGAGGGCAAGTACCCTCAACATAATAAAGGCCATATATGATAAACCGACAGCTACCATCATAGTAAACAGCGAGAAGCTGAAAGTCTTTCCTTTTAAGATCAGGAACAAGACAAGGATTCCCACCCTTCTCACTTTTATTCAACATAGTTATGGAGGTCCTTGCCACAGCAATTAGACAACACACAGAAATAAAGGGCATCCAGATTGGTAAGGAAGAAGTTAAACTTTCACTGTTTGCAGATGACATGATATTGTACATCAAAAGCCCTAAATAATCCACTTCAAAACTGCTGGATCTAATATCTGAATTCAGCGAATTTGCAGGATACAAAACTAATACACAGAAATCTCTTGCATTCCTATACACTAACGATAAACGAGCAGAAATAGAAATCAGGAAAACAATTCCATTCACATTTACATCAAAAACAATAAAATACCGAGGAATAAACCTAACCACGAAGTAAAAGACATATACTCTGAAAACTACAAGACACTCAGGAGAGAAATTAAAGAAGATACCAACAAATGGAAACACATCCTGTGATCAAGGATAGGAAGAAATAATACTGTCAAAACGGCCATCTTGCCTAAAGCAATCTACAGATTCAATGCAATCTCTATCAAAATACCAACAGCATTCTTCAATGAACTATAGCAAATAGTTCTAAAATTTGTATGGAACCATAGAGAACTCAAATAGCCAAAACAATCCTGAGAACAAAGAAAAAGTGGAGGGTTGGGGGGATCATTCTCCCCGACTTCAAGCTCTACTACAAAGCCACAGTAATTAAGACAATTTGGTACGGGCACAAGAACAGACCCGTGCAACAATGGAACAGACAAGAGAACCCGGATATCAACCCAAGCATATATGACCAATTAATATAAAATTAAGGAGGCATGGACACACAATGGGGAAATGACAGCTTCTTCAACAACTGGTGTTGGCAGAACTGGGCAGCTACATGCAAGAGAATGAACCTGGATTGTTGTCTAATCCCATACACAAAAGCAAACTCAAAATGGATCAAAGACCTGAATGTAAGTCGTGAAACCATAAAACTCTTAAGAAGAAAACATAGCCAAAAAATCTCTTGAATATAAACATGAGCAACTTTTTCTTGAACTCATCTCCTCAGGCAAGGGAAACAAAATAAAAAATGAACAAATGGGACTGCATCATGTTAAAAAGCTTCTGTACAGAAAAGGACACCATCAGCAGAACAAAAATGCATCCTAGAGTATGGGAGAATATATTTGTAAATGACATATCCAACAAGAGGTTATCATCCAAAATACATGACTCACACACCTCAACACCCAAAAAGGAAATAACCGTTCTAAAAAATAGGTGGAAGATATGAACAGACACTTCGCCAAAGAAGAAATTCAGATGGCAATCAGGCACATGAAAAGATGCTCCACATTGCTAATTATCAGGGATATACAAATTAAAACCACAATATTCACCTCATACCAGTTAGGATGACCAACATCAAAAGATCAGGAACAACAAATGCTGGCGAGGATGGGGAGAAAGAGGAACAGTCCCACACTGCTGGTGGGAATGTAAAGTAGTTCAAGCACGGTGGAAAGTAGTATGGAGGTTCCTCAAAAAACTCAAAATAGAAATACCATGTAACCTGGGAATTCCACTCCTAGGAATGTACATAAAGAAAACAAATTCTCAGGTTCAAAAAGACATATGCAACCCCCCTCCCCCATGTTTATTGCAGCACTATTTACAATAGCCAAGAAATGGAAGCAACCTAAGTGTCCATCAGTAGATGAATGGATAAAGAGGAGTATTCTATATACACAATAGAATACTATCCAACCATAAGAAAGAAGCAAATCCCACCATGTGCAAAAACATGGATGGAGCTAGAGGGTATTATGCTCAGTGACATAAGCCAGGTGGAGAAAGACAAGTACCAAATGATTTCACTCATCTGTGCAGTGTTAACAACCAAGCAAAAACTGAAGGAACATAGCAGCAGCAGACTCACAGAACCCGACACTGGACTAATGGTTACCAAAGGGAAAGGGACTGGCGAGAGTGGGTGGGAAGGTAGGGAGAAGGGGAGTAATGGGCATTACAATTAGCACCCATAGCATAGTCGGGGGAACGAGGAAGACAGTAAAGCACAGAGAAGAGAAGTAGTGACTCTATAGCATCTTAGTACACAGATGGACAGTGACTGTAATGTGGTATGTGGTGGGGACGTGATAATGGGGGGGATCTAGTAAGCACAATGTTGCTCATGTGATTGTGTATTAATGATACCAAAATAAAATAAATAAATATTTGATGAAAGAATAAATGAATGAAAAAAAGGAGAACACTTGCTGTACAAGAGATTCTGGTAGTCGGAGAGCTTCGCTGGAGAATTCTACCAAACTCTTAAAGAATTCATGTCAATCTTTCCCAAAATCTTCGAAAAAACTGAAGAGTACAGAGCACTTCCAAGCTCACTCTATGAGGCCACCACTACCCTGACATCAATCCAGATTAGGATGCCATGAAAAAACATGACTGCAGACCAATATTCTTATTGAAAATAGATGCAAAATTCTTAGTGAGGTCATGAAAATGACAGAAAGTCTATGGTCCAGAATGCAGACATATTTTTCTCATAGTTGATGCACTTACTGATATTTAAAGCTGGTCTGCAGGTAAGAATTATCAACAATTTTGATTTTCTAATGTGGGTCATGTAGGATTTCTGTGGTAAATTATGCCTCTAATTGGAAAAATACAGTGGACAATTTTCTATGATGGTGCAAATGTAGTGGTGCAGTGACCACTGGAAAATCTGAATGAAGGAATATCAGGGATATTGCAGGTTTTCTGTAAGTCTGAAATTATCTGAAAACACTCTTCTAAATGACTGTGCTCATACTATGCCATTAAGTCAATCTGACCACAAAATACGTTACAGACGAAGAGCTTGATTTACCCCAGATGAACCAAGTTGTAAAGCTAAACCTAATCAACCTTGTAAGAAACTGAACATTCAGAAGGCAGTACATGAGTATTGTATTGTTACTGTACCTTCAGTGTGACGGATAATTTGTGGAGCCTGGGGAAACACTGAGAACTTTAAACCCCTTTTTCTATCATGACGCCTTTCCTCACCTGGCTGCTATGAAAACTCTCGAACCCTTGCCACAGGGCACAGGACAGGGACAAGGGCATTCCCTCTTACTGCCGCTCCTCCCGTTAAGGCCCATGGCGCCCCCAAACTACTGCATCCAGTCCTCTCCACGAGGCTGACGGAGGACAGAAGCTGGGGTCTCAGCTGTCATTTTGCTTCTTGCATGGTGCTGCTCTGAGTCTGTCCCTGCAGGTATGACCCAGCAGCATGAAGAGGGGACTGGAGAGAGAGAATCACCACTCTGGCTCTGTTGGGGTGGGATTCTCTAAGGACAAATTACCGGGCAAGCGGCAGGAAGGAGCAACGTGACCTTGAGGGGAATTCATGGTGCAGAGGTATGTGGGCTATGTGATGAAGAGACATCCCCTGTGCTGCCGTAGGGGACTACATGGAATTGGTGCACTTTGACACAGGTTAACATGACTCAAAAGTTAATACATGGAATATCAAAGGAGAATATACACTATGCTGAATCCAAATCTTGATACAAAATATTACTAAATTCTATGCAAATTAGCACTCTGGAATGGTATTTTGAGTACTGGAAATAAATTTTAGGTGTCTCCTGATAATTTTAAGACTCTCCTGAAAACTGACAATTTAACCAAGCAGCATGATTATAAGTTCACTCGTTTTTAAAAACACAATGAGACGATATAAATTTGGAAGTATGTTGTACGAATGTAAAACTTTAATAAGGCACACGTATATACTTCATGAATTTGAAAATTAAAAACAGTAAATTGAAAATGTTTCTGGCTTTAGTACAAATATGTAAACTTGAAATATTACATTGTGAGATATAATACATACGCTCTTTAAATATTTAAGAGAAATTCAATTATTCCAAGGTCATAGGAAATTAACCATTATGAGAATTAATAGAAGCATTGGTAGAAAGCATCTGAATTCCATGGTCAGATACTGTCCACAATTCAAGCAATCCCTGAATGTACACCTACTAACCCTGTGTGTGAATCTGTGTCAGGCTTCCTCCATGAAAGCAATTCAGAAGAAGTAAATCCTACAGCAAGCTATAGGTTTTATAGACATAGAAACCCTTGTAAAATAAGGATTCTATACAATACTTATGAGAAACTAAAACAAAACCCCTGTGAATAGTCCAGAAAATTTTAGATTCCTTTAGTAATTAAGAAAACTCCCTCAGGAGTTCTAACACGTAAAATACACAGTGCTAAACTCAGAAGCACGCTGGCACAGACAGACTCTCAAACTTAATGCACTTGATCATGATGAGATGATCCTATGAATCATAAACAAATGGTTAAAAAACAGCTCTAGTGAAAAACCAGGACAATATGTAATTCCTCATGATTGTTAGAATGCCTGTCATCTAGCTTACCAATAAAGAACATTAGGTAGAAAGTATATTAGAGGAATGTAAAGCTAAAGCAAGGTTTATGTACATTTTTTCTGAAGCTCAAAATAGACCAAAAAAGTAAAGGAATGTGCATGCTAAAAAGAAACTTGAACTTGCAATTATTACAAGAAGGAAGCACATGAAATAGGAAGGAGATTAGAAACATCTCACTGTTATCTCAGAAACCAAGATACACAAAAGTAAAGTACCTTCAGATTTCTACTTGGAATCTAAGAAATCTGTTTTCCATAAATGCATGTCATTTAGAAAAAGCATCCAATGTTTTGGCTCTTAAGCGTTACGGTGATTTCAGTCCTAAAGGTGTTTTGTGACTGCACAGGCATTCCCTGTCTAATAAAGGCCCTCAGACATCTCAATGATATACAAGACTGGGTCCATCAATTATGACCCACAGTATGGGAATCAGAATGTGTAAGTTAAGATGAAAGAAAATGGGGTTTGCAAACCAAGGTAAAGCAAACTAAAATGGCCCAGGACTCTGATTTCCCCCTCAAGGCCACAGACTGACTCTTGACTCACGTATCCTTGACTTGTTTTACAGGTATTTAGGCTCCACCAGACGAGCCACCTCCTGACAATGAGCAAGTGAACTCTAGCCTCAGTGGCGCCAGAAGGCTGACAGCTAACACTCCTCAAACAGTCCCGTCACCTCACCACGGACCCGTCAGAACAATGCCACAAGCTCATCACACATCCTGCAACCCTTTCCCATAACCTTTATAAGCCCTTGCTTGTAAGCCAATAGTGAGTGCAGGGCTTCAAACTTTAGCTATCCGTTCTCCTTGCTTGGGGAACGCCCACCTTCTTTCCCTATGTTAAAAAAAACCACATCCCAAAGTCAGGGTTTGGTTTCACTGCTCAGGTCAGTGTTTGGCTTTGCTGTATGCTGACTGAGTGGAAACAGGTGTGTCTCATTTGGTAACAACTTCACCTTAGATGGTGTTGAGCAGCATCCAGTAGGTGGCATGGAGACAAAAGACATCATCGTATTTTGTTCTAAACCTGATTCATAAAATTTGCTCACTCAAATCATGTATCAAAATAGATAGATGTTCCCTTGGTTAATTTATGCATGTTTTTAACAAATACATTCACACAGAGGTCTGGCAAAGAACATATTAGTGAAGGAAGTTAATTTTTTAAAATTATGTTCAACACTCATTCAGGAGAAATCATCAAGCACAATGATTATCCCATTTGAAAATGACAAGCCACAAGGGATATCAACATATTGATAAGTTAGCTTTTCAAAAGCTAGGGACATAAAAGCATACTAAATTCTGGTTTGGTATCAATAAAATAGTAGAACTCAAAATAATGTTCTGAATTTTAATGTACTTAAACTTCCACTTTTCAGTGGATCTCAATTACTTTAATGTTGGAAAAGTAACAATACAGGTGAGTGAAGGGACTTACTAGGGTGTGACTTTTTCCTCTTTGCCTCAGGTTCCAGGGAAGACTGGCTGGTCCCATTTCTTGATATGAATTTTATGACTGTGTATATGATGCTGAAGTGGCATTTCTCTACAGAAACAATCCTGAATCAAAACGATACAGAATAATATAAAGTTAATCCTTAGAAACCCTCAGTGAATGAGGAACATTGCGCATTAATTATTACGGGGTCAGATCCTTAAAGATGATTCACACAAGGGCACAAAGCTCTAAGAGCTGGCTCATTCCTCACTTGATCTGCTTCCATAAAGCATTTTAAATTCACAAAATATTATTCTTTCTGGGCACACACTATGCCCCAGACCCTGGAGCTATTACATAATCTAATTCTGGTCTTTCATAACAGTTTTATTGTATAGATAACACCAGCCCTATTTACCTAAGAAATTTTATGCAACACACGTAAAAAAAAATGTTACAATACTATATGAGAATTTAATAAAGAAATCATCTAGGAATATGACAGAAAATGGCCGGTTCTGTACTCACTCCTTACAGAAACATCCAGAAGAAATCATGGCAAAGCCCCATCTGCAGGTGTCAGGACCCCAACACAGGACGCATTTTCCTCCTGGTGGACTGGGCTCCCAAGGCATCCCAAAGTTGCAGCCCAGCCTCCTGGGTCCTGCACATACAAAAGCTCAAGTCTTCACTCTAGCAAAGGTACCAGAGTGCACAGGATGAGCACACGTGCTCAATGCGTGCCAGAAAAGGCAGGTTCAGGCATCCCATAGCTCAAACATAGTCACTACTGATGGCTGGGCCCCTTCTGAGAAGTCCTGGTAAAGGGCTCAAATCCAATATATGATTATTCAGTGAAAAATATATGGTTAGGTTAAAACAGAAATTGAGCCTGATGCTCTGTGCCCAGATGGGATTTTACACATATACCATAAACTTAAGAGCAAAGTGAACATAAAAAATTCTGATTTTCAGTCAAACATTAACATATGATGGGAATTTGTTAGAAACAGTATCATTTATATCCACCACAACCAAAAAATGCAAAAATACAAATGCTCAAATATAAATGCAACAAAATACTTATAGATCTCTGGGGAAAAACATGTGAAACATTTTTGACAGCAATGAAAGAAAAAACAAAACAACAGAGATATACTGCCAATGATCAAAATTCCATTACTAAGATGTCCATTTTCCTCAAATGGACTTAGAGCCCCCAAGTAATCCCAACAATAACCTTACCACACTATATTGCAGGAAGTGACAATTCATTTGAATACCTGTTCATCTATACAATGATAAAGAAGAAGTTGCACTCAAATGTTAAAATTTCAAGCTTAATTGCACAGCTGCAATAATTAAAGGAACATATTTAAAATGAATACACACAGGGCCTCTCTTGTCCCCTCCAGGTGTGAGCCACGAGCTCTGTCCTTTCGCTTTATCTCTAAATAAAAGCCTGTACCTTGCTCTCCTACCTTGAGTGTTTGTGAAGCTCATTCTTCGACTTCGTGAGCAAAAACCCCGGCATCGGAGTAACCCCAAACAACAAGTCTCCCAACCACAAAAGCACTGACACCTTCTCTGCCCTGACAGAAACCACTGAAGAAACAGAACTTGACAGCCCTTGACTGAGACTTCATGGTAACTGTCCAAAGCAGCGATTTCATCCTAATGGATCCAGAAGATGACTGAGAAATTAGATTTTGCCTTGCTATTTAAAAATCTTCAAACTAACTACCAAACTTCTAGAAAAAAAATAACACAGCACGTCTTCCTAGTTGCCCTGTTTCTTATCTGTGCTCCAACAACAAGGACCCTCCTGGCTGCAAGTGGATAACAGACTTGCCAAGCATGTAACTCCAATTTCAGGAGGCAAGCAACTTACATATTAGAAAGTTATAAAACTGCACTAGATTAAGTGAACAAATTGTATTTCCATTCTACAGTATTACCCTGATCTGTAAGCCTGTCTTCATTAGCCTGAATATTTTCAAACACCTAAAACTCAACTAGTTCTAACCACCTGCTTTACCAGTCAAAACCAAATGCGTGCTTGACACCCTCCATTTAAAAAACCCAGCTGTCTTGATGTTGATGTCTAGAACAAACACGTACCAGAGGTTTCCACAGGTCATTCACCCTTCTATTGGGCAGGTGTGTTAAGATGAAACTTATGACTTAAATGTCAAGCCACACTACAAATTGCACTTCTTTTCTCCTGATTAATAAAATAAAAGTAAATAAATAAATAAATACACACAAATAAATGAACTAGAACAGACAGTTCACAAATGGACCCAACAGATTACAGAATCTTGAACCTCGCCAAAGAAATGAAAGCACTTCCACACAGAAAACAGGGCCTTTAGACTTTATTCTTCCATTTGCTTATTTAGAGTTCACCAACATCAACAAATGGAGACGAGGCAAAAGGATGGCCATGTGTAAATGAATAGACAGCTCAAGTCAGAAATGAAAGAAAAGCTACAACTGACACAACAGAAACACAAAGGACTGCAAGAGGCTGTTGTAAGAAGCTCCTAGAAATGCACGATATTCCAAAACTGAACCAGACAGAAGAAATAGAAAATCTCCACTGACAGATTAACAGTAATGAACTGCACTGATAATCAAAAAAAAAAAAAAAAACACTGTTTACAAAGTCAAGGACCAGATGGTTTTAAAAAATTACTTCCACCAAACATTTAAAGTACAGTTAACATTTACCTTTCTCAAACTACTTCTAAACATTGAAAAGGAAGGAAACTTCACACCTTTTTATTAGATCAGCATCACCCCAATACCAAATCCAACAAAAACAGAACAAAAAAGGAACACTAAGACACCACCATCCTTGGTGAACACATTTGTGAAAATCCTCAAAAAAATTAGCAGCAAACTGAATTAAAAAATACATTACAAAACTCATTAACCAAGAACAAGTAGGATTTATTCCAGGGATGCAAAGATGGTGAAGTATCTGCAAATCAATGTGACACATCCCATTAACAAAAGGAAGGACAAAAACGATTGTCATCACAATAGGTACTAAAAAGGATCACAAAACCCAACATGCTTTTATGCTAAAAACTCAACAAAGTGTGTAGAGAGGGAACATACATCAACATAACAACGGCCATATATGGCAAACTCACAGCTGCCATCACACTGAATTGCAAAAAGTTGAAAGCTTATCCTCTAAGGTCAGGAGCAAGGCCAGAATGCCCACTGTCACTTTTATTAAACATAGTCCTGAAAGTCCTAGCCACGGCAACCAGACAAGTAAAAGGCATCCAAGCTGGCAAGGAAGAAGTCAAATTGCCCCTACTTACAGGTGACATGATACTGTATAGACAAAACCCTAAAACCTGCATCAAAAAACTACTAGAATTAATAAATGAACTCAGTAAAAGTCACAGCAAACAAAACCAATGCGCAAAAATCTGCCACATTTACACATACAAATGAACTACCAGGAAGAGATTTAAGAAAGAATCCCATTTATGATTGCCTCAAAAAGGATAAAATCACTGGGAATAAAATTCAACCAAGGCAGATAAAGACCTGTACTCTCAAAACTCTAAGACACTGATGAAAGAAACTGAGGAAGACACAAATAAATGGAAAGCTCTCCAGTGCTCCTGGATAGGATGAATGAATATTGTTAAATTGGCCATATTATCCAAAGCAACCTACAGATTCGATGCAATTCCTATAAAAAAACCAAACGCATTTTTCACTCAACTAGAGGAAAAGATCCTAAAATTTATATGCAACCTCAAAAGACCCTGAAGAGCCAAAGAAACCTTGACAATGAAGAACAATGCTGGGGGTAAACAGCTATACTACAAAGCTGCAGTGAATTAAACAGTATGGTACTGACACAAGAATATATGAATCAATGGAACTGAACAGATAACTAAGAAGTAAACCCACACTTATATGGTCAATTAAAATATGACAAAAGAGGCAAGAATATACAATGGGGAAAAGACAGTCTCTTCAATAAATGGTGCTGGGAAAACCAGACATCTACATGCAGGAGAATGGTATTGCATCACTGTCTAACATCATGCACAAAACTTAATTCAAAATGGATTAAATACCTAAAGGCATGAAAGCACAAAACTTTTTAAAGAAAAGATGGGCATGAATCTCTTGAAAATCAGCAAGAGTAAATTTTTTCTCGACACACCTCCCCAGGCAAGGGAAACTAAAGAAAGAATAAACAAGAGGGGCTTCATCGATGTAAAGTTTCTGTAGAGTAAAGGACAACATCGACAAAATGAAAAGGCAACTTACTGTAAGGAAGAACATATCTGAAAGTGATATATCTGATAAGGGGCTGACATCCAATATATATTGGATAAATATACTACAAAACAAAGAACCCATTAAAATATGGGCAGAGAACCGGAAGAGACATTTCCCAAAGAGGGCATACAGATGGCCTACAGTCACATGAAAAGATGCTCCACATCACTAATCATCAGGCAAATGCAAATTAAAACCACGAGGGGACTCACTCAAGATGGCGACGTGAGTAGGGCAACAGAAATATCCTCCCAAAACCATATAGATTTTGAAAATACACCAAATGCAACTACTCCTAAAAGAGAGTCCAGAAGATACAGGACAACAGCCAGGCTACACCTACATCTGCAAGAACTCAGCATCTCACGAAAAGGGTAAGATACAAAACTGCAATATGGTGGGGCCCGTGCACTCCCCCCACCACAGCTCACTGGGGTGAGGAAGAGCATCAGCCTGGGGAGGGAGTGCAAGCAGAGGACTGCTCAACAACCAGCCCTTGTAATCTGCACTGGGAGCACAGACCCACATAGCACGGTGTACGGGATATGACAGAAATGGGAAAGTAAATTCCGAGAAGGAGACCATGAACAGGTCCCCACAGCCGGCTGCCCTGGAACAAAAGAAAAGCAGGCACGTTAAAAGTCGTAAGGGGACAAGGGTTTAACAGGTGGACTAAATCGTCCTGGCACACACAGAAAAGCAGGCTGGGAATGTGAAGGAACGTCAGGTGCCCTAAACCCCTGGGTAGCAACACAGCTCCGAAGCCCATCATAGCGATAAGCAGCCTGTTCATTCTCCCCGGTGGGCACTGCAAGCAAACCACTGAAGCACCATTGCTGCAGACCAGCAGGGGAGCAGCCCCACTCACAGCAACCACACAGAATCTTCTCCCAGCGCACACCTAAACGAGTCAGAGTCAGAGCCAGAAACTGCCCCCTGTGCGCAGCAGCTGCCTGGCACAAGCTTAATGAAGCCGGTGCAAAGTCCAGAAGTCACAAAGGGGTGCCTTTCTCGCAGGAGAACACATGCAGCTCGCCTGCAACCCCTGCCAGTGCCTAAGGCGATCCTGAGGGCCGCCCCACCCAAGGTAGCTCAGGGGATTAACCCAGAGACTGCTCCCTGTGTGCAGTTAACGGGCACAGGAAGCAGAGAAGGGAAAGGTTACCAGAAAACAGGAAGGGACTCTCTTCTCCCACCTGACACACATACCACTCGCCAGTGATCACTTCTATCACCGTGAAAAGGAAGAACAACCTGGTTCAGTCCAAAATCACTCAAATTCCAGAGAGAGAGCCTGGTGAGACAAGTATAACCAGTCTTCCTAAAAAAGAATTCAAAATAAAAGTCATAACCAGGCTCATGGAGTTCCAGAGAAATATGCAGGAGCTCAGGGATGAATTCTGGAGGGAGACAACAGAAATGAAACAAACAATGGAAGGACTTAAGAGCAGACTGGATGAGGTGCAAGAGATTGTTGATGGAATAGAAAACAGGAATACAGAGAAACTGAGGCAGAGACAGACAAAAGGATCTATAGGAATGAAAGAACACTTAGGAGAATTGTGTGACCAATGCAAATGGAATAATATTCGCATTATAGGGGTACCAAAAGAAGAGAGAGAAAATGAGATAGCAAGTGTCATTGAAGAAATAATTGATGAAAACTTCCCCAAGCTGGGGAAGGAAAT
Source organism: Manis pentadactyla (assembly GCF_030020395.1). Classification (NCBI taxonomy): domain Eukaryota; kingdom Metazoa; phylum Chordata; class Mammalia; order Pholidota; family Manidae; genus Manis; species Manis pentadactyla. The sequence goes on from NC_080034.1 coordinate 71,360,132, forward strand.
AGTCTCAGACCATGGAAACCCACAGATTTCCCAACATAAGGGACCCAAGGAGAACAACACCAAGACACATAATAATTAAAATGGCAAAGATCAAAGGCAAGGACAGGGTAGTAAAAGCAGCCAGAGAAAAAAGATCACCTGCAAAGGAAAACCCATCAGGCTATTTTCACACTTCTCAACAGAAACCTTACAGGCCAGAAGAGAGTGGCATCATATATATAATGCATGAAACAGAAGGGCCTTGCACCAAGAATACTGTATCCAGCAAGATCATCACTTAAATTTGAAGGAGGGATTAAACAATTTCCAGATAAGCAAAAGTTGAGGGAATTTACCTTCCACAAACCACCTCTACACTGTATTTTAAAGGAACTGCTTTAGATGGAAGTACTCCTAAGGTTGAATAGATGGTACCAGAGAAAATAAAATCACACCAAAAAAGCACAACAAATACTAACTAAAGCCAAAAAATAAAATCAGTTATCCACAAAAGGAGTTAAGGGAAACACAAGAGAGTACAGAATTAAACACCTAAAACACAGAGAGTGGAGGAGGTAGAAAAAGAAGGGAGGGAAATAAAGAATCATCACACTGTGTTTATAACAGCATAAGTGAGTTAATGTTAGACGATTAGATGGCAAAGAAGCTATCCTTGAACGTATGGTACCCACGAATGCAAAGCCTGCAATGGAAATAAGTACATATCTATCGATAATTACCCTGAATGTAAATGCAGGAAATGCACCAATCAAAAGACACAGAGGGAGGAGGAGCGAAGATGGTGGCGTGAGTAGAGTAGCCGAAATCTCCTCCCAAAACCACATATATTTTTGAAAATACAACAAATATAAATACTCCTAAAAGAGAGACCAGAAGATACAGTACAACAGCCAGACTACATCTACATCTGCGAGACCCTAGCGCCACACGAAGGGGGTAAGACACAAACCACGGCCCGGTGGGACCCGAGCGTGCCAATCACACCAGCTCCTTGGTGGGAGGAGAGGAGTCGGAGCAGGGAGGCAGAAGGAGCCGAGGACTGCTAAATACCCAGCCCCAGTCATCCACACTGGGAGCGGAGACACACAGTGCATGGTGTGCTGGACACTAGGGAAACAGAACAGTAAAACCTGCAAGTGGATCAGCGCAGCTGGCGCCCCTGGGACAAAAGAAAAGCGAGGGCTTTTTTGAAAGTCTTTAAGGGACAGGGGCCCCACAGCTGGACGGAAGCGTCCTGGCGTGCTCAGCACAGAAGCTGGGAATCATGGGGAACTCTGGGCGCCCTAACCCCCTGGGCGGCAGTGGAGCTTGGAGGCCCCTCACGGCGATGAACAGCCTCCGGCACGTTCCCCCTCCGGCAAAGCTCTGCCACAGTGGAGCAGCAACCTGAGGCCGGCCACACCGAGAGCAGCCGCTCGGGCCAGACTTAGAGGCCACATCTGCATGCAGCTGCCCAGCACAAGCCACTAGGGGTCGCTGTTCTCACAGGAGACGAAGGCCACAAACTAGCAAGAAGGGATGTTCTCCCAGCTGACACATGCGCCAACTCCCCACAACTACCTCTATCGCCATGAAAAGTCAGAAGAATTTGATCAAGACCAGACTAACAGAGACAACCCCTGAGAAGGAGCTTGGGGGGACAGACCTAACCAATCTTCCTGAGAAAGAATTCAAAATAAAGGTCATGACCATGCTGATGGAGCTGCAGAGAAAAATGCAAGAGCTAATGGACAAAGTAGGGAGGGAGACTACAAAAATAAAACAATCTCTGGAAGGATGTTAATGAAGAATGGATGAGATGCAAAAAGCCATTGATGGAATAGAAACCAGAGAACAGGAACGCATAGAAGCTGACACAGAGAGAGATAAAAGGATCTCAAGGAATGAAACAATATTAAGAGAGCTATGTTACCAATCCAAAAGGAACAATATCCACATTATAGGGGTACCAGAAGAAGAGAGAGAAAAAGGGATAGAAAGTGTATTTCAAGAAATAATTGCTGAAAACTTCCCCAAACTGGGGGTGGAAATAATTGATCAGACCACGGAAGTACACAGAACTCCCAAAAGAAGGGACCCCAGGACGACAACACCAAGACACATAATAAATAAAATGGCAAAGATCTAGGACAAGGAGTTTCAAAGGCAGCTAGACAGAGGAAAAGGGGCACCTACAAAAGAAAACCCAACAGGCTATCATCAGACTTCTCAACAGAAACCTTACAGGCCAGAAGAGAATGGCATAATATATTCAATGCAATGAAACAGGAGGGCCTTGAACCAAGATTACTGTATCCAGCACGATTATCATTTAAATATGAAGGAGGGAGTAAACAATTCCCAGACAAGCAAAAGTTGACGGAATTTCCCTCCCACAAACCACCTCTACACGGTATTTTAGAGGGACTGCTCGACATGGCAGCACTCCTAAGGCTAAACAGATGTCACCAGAGAAAATAAAATCACAGCAAAGAAAGCAGACCAACCAAATACAAACTAAAGGCAAAAAATAAAATCAACTACCCACAAAAGCAGTCAAAGGAAACACAAAGGGGCACGCAATAAAACACCCAACATATAAAGAATGGAGGGGGAGGAATAAGAAGGGAGAGAAATAAAGAATCACCAGACAGTGCTCATAACACCACAATAGGCGAGTTAAGTGAGACAGTAAGATACTAAAGAACCTAACCTTGAACCTTTGGTAACCACAAATCTAAAGCCTGCAATGGCAATAAGTACATATCTTTCAATAGTCACCCTAAATGCAAATGGACTGAATGCACCAATCAAAAGACAGAGTAATAGAATGGATAAAAGAGCAAGACCCTTCTATATGCTACTTACAAGAGATGCACCTCAAACCCAAAGACATGCACAGACTAAAAGTCAAGGGATGGAAAAACATATTCCATCCAAACAGGGAGAAAAAAGCAGGTGTTGCACTACTGGTATCAGACAAAATAGACATCAAAACAAAGAAAGTCACAAGAGATAAAGAAGGACATCACATAATGATAAAGGGTCAGTCCAACAAGTGGATATAACCATTATAAATATATATGCACCCAACACAGCACACCAGCATATGTGAAACAAATACTAACAGAACCAAAGGAGGAAATAGAATGCAATGCGTTCATTTTGGCAGACTTCAACACACCACTCATTCCAAAGGATAGATGCACCAGACAGAAAATAAGTAAGGACATGGAGGCACTAAACAACGCACTAGAACACATGGACCTAATAGACATCTATAGAACTCTACATCCAAAAGCAACAGGATACACATTCTTCTGAAGTGCACATGGAACATTGTCCAGAATAGACCGCATTGCTAGGCCACAAAAAGAGGCACAGTAAATTCAAAAAGATTGGAATCCTAACAACCAAATTTTCAGACCACAAAGGTATAAAGCAAGAAATACATTGTACAAAGAAAGCAAAAAAGCTCACAAACACATGGAGGCTTAACAACATGCTCCTAAATAATCAATGGATCAACAACAAAATTAAAATGGAGATCCAGCAACATATGGAAACAAATGACAACAACAACACAAAGTCCCAACTTCTGTGGGACGCAGCAAAAGCAGTCGTAAGAGGAAAGTATATAGCAAACCAGGCATATTTAAAGACGGAAGAACAATCCCAAATGAATAGTCTAATGTCACAAATATCGAAATTGGAAAAAGAAGAACAAATGAGGCCTAAAGTCAGCAGAAGGAAGGACATAATAAAGATCAGAGAAGAAATAAATAAAATTGAGAAGAATAAAACAACAGAAAAAAAATCAATGAAACCAAGAGCTCGTGCTTTGAGAAAATAAAAATAGATAAGGCTCTAGCCAGACTTAGTAAGAGAAAAAGAGAATCAACACACATCAACAAAATCAGAAACGAGAAAGAGAAAATAATGATGGACCCCATAGAAATACAAACAATTATTAGAGAATGCTATGAAAACCTATATGCTAACAAGCTGGAAAGCCTAGGAGAAATGGACAACTTCCTAGAAAAATAGTACCTTCCAAGACTGACCTAGAAAGAAACAGAAAATCTAAACAAACCAATTACCAGCAACAAAACAGAAGCGGTAATTACAAAACGACCCAAGTAAAAAAAACCCGGGCCAGATGGATTTACTTCAGAATTTTATCAGACATACAGAGAAGACACAATACCCATTCTCCTCAAAGTTTTCCAAAAATAGAAGAGGAGGGAATGCTAGCAAACTCATTCTATGAAGCCAACATCACCCTAATACCAAAACCAGGCAAAGACCCCACCAAAAAAGAAAACTACAGACCAATATCCCTGATGAACGTAGATGCAAAAATACTCAACAAAATATTAGCAAACCGAATTCAAAAATACCGCAAAAGGATCATATACCATGACCAAGTGGGATTCATCTCAGGGATGCAAGGATGGTACAACATTCAAAAATCCATCAACATCAGCCACCACTTCAACAAAATGAAGGACAAAAACCACATGATCATCTCCATAGATGCTGAAAAAGCATTCAACAGAAGTCAACATCCATTCATGATTAAAAACTCTCAACAAAATGGGCATTGAGGGCAAGTACCTCAACATAATAAAGGCCGTATATGACAAACCCACAGCTAACATCACATTGAAAAGCAAGAAACTAAAAGCTTCTCCTCTGAGATCGGGAACAACACAGGGATGCCCACTCTCCCCACTGTTATTCAACATAGTACTGGAGGTCCTAGCCACCGCAATTAGGCAAAACAAAAGAAATAAAAGGAATCCAGACTGGGAAACAAGAAGTTAAACTGTCACTATTTATAGATGACATGATATTGTATATAAAAAACCCTAAAGACTCCACCCCAAACCTACTAGAACTGATATCAGAATACAGGAAAGTTGCAGGATACAAAATCAACACACAGAAATCTGTGGCTTTCCTATACAACTACAATGAACTAATAGAAAGAGAAATCAGGAGAACAATTCCATTCACAATTACATCAAAAAGAATAAAATACCTCGGAATAAACCTAACCAAGGAAGTGAAAGACCTATACCCTGAAAACTATAAGACACTCTTAAGAGAAATTAAAGAGGACACTAGCAAATGGAAACCCATCCCATGATCTTGGCTAGGAGAAATTAATATCGTCAAAATGGCCGTCCTGCCCAAAGGAATATACAGATTTGATGCAATCCCTATCAAATTACCAACAACATTCTTCAACAAACTGGAACAAATACTTCAAAAATTCATATGGAAACACCAAAGACCGCAAATAGCCAAAGCAATCCTGAGAAGGAAGAATGAAGTGGGGGGGATCTCTCTCCCCAACTTCAAACTCTACTACAAAGCCACACTAATCAAGAGAATTTGGTACTGGCACAAGAACAGAGCCACAGACCAGTGGGACAGAATACAGACTCCAGACATTAACCCAAACATATATGATCAATTAACATACGATAAAGGAGCCATGGGCATAACAACAGGGAAATGACAGTCTCTCCAACAGATGGTGCTGGCAAAACTGGACAGCTACAAGTAAGAGAATGAAACTGGATCACTGTCTAACCCCATACACAAAAGGAAATTCAAAATGGATCAAAGACCTGAATGTAAGTCATGAAACCATAAAACTCCTAGGAAAAAACACAGGCAGAAATCTCTTAGACATAAACATGAGCAACTTCTTCATGAACATATCTCCCCGGGTAATGGAAACAAAAGCAAAAATGAATAAGTGGGACTATTTCAAGCTGAAAAGCTTCTGTACAGAAAAGGACACCATCAGTAGAACAAAAAGGTACCTTACAGTATGGGAGAATATATTCATAATGACATACCATGTTGACATCCAAAATATATAAAGATCTCATTCACCTCAACACACAGAAAGCAAATAATCCAATTAAAAAATGGGCAGTGGAGCTGAATAGACAGTTCTCTAAAGAAGAAATCCAGATGGCCAACAGGCACATGAAAAGATGCTCCACATCGCTTCTCATGAGAGAAATGCAAATTAAAACCACAAAGAGACATCACCTCATACCAGTAAGGATCGCCATCATTGAAAAGACAACAACAAATGTTGGCAACGTTCTCCATTGTGAAGAAAGGGGAGCCCTCCTACACTGCTGGTGGGAATGTAAATTAGTTCAACCATTGTGGAGAGCAGCATGGAGGTTGCTCAGAATTCTCAAAATAGAAATACCATTTGACCCAGGAATTCCACTTCTGGGAATTTACCCTAAGAATGCAGCACTCCAGTCTGAAAAAGACAGATGCACCCCTATGTTTATCGCTGCACTATTTACAATAGCCAAGATATGAAAGCAACCTAAATGTCCATCAGTAGATGAATGGATAAAGAAGATGTGGTACATATACACAGTGGAATATTACTCAGCCATAAGAAAAAAACAGATCCTACCATTCCCAAAAACATGGATGGAGCTAAACGGTATTATGCTCAGTGAAATAAGCCAGGCGGAGAAAGACAAGTATCAAATGGTTTCACTCATATGTGTAGCATAAGAACAAAGAAAAACTGAAGGAACGTCACAGCAGCAGAATCACAGAACCCAAGAATAGACTAACAGTTACCAAAGGGAAAGGGACTGGGGAGTATGGGTGCAAAGGGAGGGATAAGGGCAGGGAAAATGAAAGCGGGTATTACAATTATCATGTATAATTAGCACGTAGGGTGTAGCATGGGGAGGGCTGTGCAACACAGAGAAGACGAGTAGTGATTTTACAGCATCTTACTACACTGATGGACAGTGACTGTAATGGGGTGTGTGGGGGGGACTTGGTGAACAGGGGGGCTTAGTAAACATAATGTTCTTCATGTAATTGTAGATTAATAACAAGAAAAAAAAAGAAGTTTGAACACAGATATACACGTAGGCCTGATGGCATGTGACTGACAAGACAGAGTTTGGCGGAACACTTCTATAAGCCAAATACTGCCAAAACCCACCAGAGCCTAGGAGAGAGGCATGGAGCAGACCCCAGGCCACAGCCCTCAGCAGGAACCCAGCTGGTGACACTCCACTCTCAGACTTCTAGACCCCTAACTGTGAAAGGATACATGTCTGTGGTGTAAACAATCCAGTGTGTAGTACTGTGGTACAGCAGAGCCTTACAAAGTAACCAAGGTATCTATTTACTTATTGTTTTTTTTTTACAAAACTTCCCATTTGGGGAGTCTTACTCCTAAACCTACCCTTCTGTTTCATGACACAGGTAATTGCTAAAAATTTCCAATATTTTCAACATGGAAACCCACATATGAGCATCTCTATCTAAACTGACATACTCTGTGGCCTATTTTCCCCACTCTTCCAAGGTTTGAGGCAATAACTGGCCACATTCTATCTTTTCCTCAAATGTCCCAGTCTCTTTCCTGCTCTACATCCTTTAGCCACTTGATTTCCTCTATTAGAAATACTCTTCCACTCCCTGTTCTGCTGCTTAACTCCTACATAGTCTTCATTTTCTAGCTTAAGTACCATCACTACATAACTGCTTCTTCCTGCTATACAATTACTAAAACACCTGTTCAGCTCACTTGTACCCTTGTTTCCAAATCAATTGTTGGTATATTTGATATAATCATTGGCATAACAACATCTGCCACTCTTCTGAAGCTGCAATTTCCAAAGAAGGAAGATACAAGAGCCTGAAGATGTTAATAGTGTAGACTATTTATAATCAAACACTCTGTGCAAATCCAAATTTCTCACTTAACAGCTTCGGGTAACTTTGGGGAAAATCACTAACCTCAGACTCATCTGGTGCACGATGTACTTCACAGAGTTGTTGAGATAATCAAAGGAAATAATTTACATACATCACTTGCACTAGTATATATGATACTTGCTGACTCTTCTATTGATAGAGTTACCTCAATGCCAAGGACATACTAAGCGTTTAAATAAATATTTGCTGCAAAAGAATTTTCTCGATTCATTACTTTGTTTGAGTGGCTAATGATAGGATTTTTAGACACAAAAATTAGTTGGAAATAAAAGTCAGGTAGTTTGTCCACTCAAGCACAGCATATCGGTAGTGAATTTTCCATTTACATATATGTGAACTTTATAAAAAATCTAAGAGAAATGCTGACTTTCAGTGAAGCAGGTCAATACAAGGAGGAAATGTGACATCACACTAAGCCATTACTGTGTATGTGTATCCATATGTCTTAGTCTGAGACTCACTGGAAACAGACTGCATTCTAAGTGGGGAAGGTTAAGGAATGAATGTGCACCTAGTGACAGAACATTGACAAAACTGAGAAAATAGATACATACATAGATGATTGATAGATCAGATAGATATACATACAGATTAATTAGGTACATAGACGATAGCAGGTAGATATAGATAGATGATAGATTAGATACATACATACATACATATGTAGATAGATAGATATGGATAGATGGATAGATAAATAGACAGGTAGGTAGGTAGACAGGAAATCATAATACTAAACAAAGCTATCGCTCACTCAAGATCATCTACGTGCTCCCTTACAGGAGACTCACTTGAGATCCAAGGACACAGACAAACTACAAGTTGAAGGGGTGGGGACAGGTACCCTACACAAGTGAAACTGAAAAAAAAAGGGGGATTCTGTTTGAGTCTCCAGAGAGACAGTGAGTACAAAAGAGCCCTTCCAGCCACAGTGGATTCTTTTTGTTTGGTTTTAATAGTATGCAGTCATAGATTAAGTGGTAGAGTGAAGCCCTTCTCATTTTTTCTCACCTCAACAACTGAATTGCTGTAATAACATGTGTTTGGGCTTTTGAAATCAGTAGATTTCATGATGTTTACAAATGTAAAGAAGTATTTAACTAGATAAAGAGGGAAGTTTGGACACTCAAACACGTCACTCAACAACACACTCTTTGCTCCCAACTGCTCCTGTCTAGAACTTGGTGTTCCTTTTCATTTGTCCCTCCTCCTATCAGCGGTGACACCAATGTGCCTCAAACACGGTGGTGAGCAAAGCACCAAGTTTAGGTTTCTGTCTACAACAGGCCCAGAGGAAGGATACTTGTGGTCTTCAGGGAGCACTTAGTCAATGAATGTGGCTAGAATACAGTCAGCAAGTGATAAGGAGGTAAGAGGACAGAGGACAGAGATATGGGCTGAAGTCCCTGCACCACCATTTACTGGTTTTGTAAGCACAAGCGGCTGACTCGACCTGCAAGTGTCTCAGTGAATCCAGTGCTATCTCTACAGCCTAGTTACCTTGCAAGATTTTTGGAAGCACAATGTAGGGAAGTGACATATAAGCTATGTTGCTAACTGTTCTGTACTTAAGGATAGATGGGCAGACAAAAAGATGATGACAGATGATAGATAGATAGATAGATAGATAGATAGATAGATAGATAGATAGATAGATAGATAGATAAGATAGGCAGATAGATACATGGATAGATAGATAGATAGATAGATAGATGGATAGATAGATAGATAGATAGATAGATAGATAGATAGATAGATAGATAGATAGATAGATAGATAGATAAGTAGATAGATACATGGATAGATAGACAGATAGATAGATAGATAGATAGATAGATAGATAGATAGATGATAGATAGATAGATAGATAGATAGAAAGATATAGAAAGATGACAGATATATGATTAGACAGATAGATGATAGATAGATATAGATACATATCAATTATAACAAAGCTATTGCTCATGACCAGGAGAGCAATGATGAAAGAACAGAGTGAAACTACAAACAAAAAAGAAGAAAGAAATCCAGTTTAAAAAGTGCAATAAGCAGCCATAAGAAAAAACAAATCCTACCATTTGCAACAACATGGATGGAGCTAGAGGGTATTATACTCAGTGAAATAAGCCAGGTGGAGAAAGACAAGTACCAAATGATTTCACTCATCTGTGGAGTATAAGAACAAAGAGAAACTGAAGGAACAAAACAGCAGCAGAATCACAGAATCCAAGAATGGACCAACAGTTACCAAAGGGAAAGGGACTGGGACTGGGGAGGGTGGATGGGAAGGGAGGGATAAGGGCAGGTGAAAAGAAAGGGTATACTACGATTAGCATGTATAATGTGGGGGGGCGCATGGGGAGGGCTGTGCAACACAGAGACGACAAGCCATGATTCTACAGCACCTTACTACGCTGATGGACAGGGACTGTAATGGGGTTTCTGAGGAGGACTTGAAGGGGGGAGCCTAGTAAACATAATTTTCTTCATCTAATTGTAGATTAATAATAACAAAATAAAAAATAAATAAAAAATTTAAAAGTGCAATAAGGCCACAGCTATCAATTATCAGAATGAAAGGACAGACTTTCAATGCTCCAATCAAAAGAAACAGGATTAGAAGAAGGGATGAAAACTCAGGATGACCTACGTGCTCCCTTAAGGAGACTCACTTGAGATCCAAGGACACAGACAAACTACAAGTCGAAGGGGTGGGGAAAGGAACCCTACACAAGTGTAATTGAAAAAAAAAAAAAAAAGATGGATTGATGGGATTGAAGAAGGCAGCTTGAGATGGGAGGAAGAAACCTCCTCCCAGAACCACATACAGACGTACAATATGGAAATAGAACAACTACCCCAAATTCTGGAAGAGCAGCAGGGAAGAAGGCTGCTGCGGCAGGCTGTCACCTCAAGGAGAAGGGTGACGTACAAAGCCGTGATTCACAGGGACCCAAAGCCCTTCCCACACCTGAGCTCACAGTAGGGAGGAAGAGAAACGGAACCGGGGAGGGGGGTGGAGGCCTAGGACTGCTGAACACCCAGCCCTGGAGATGTGCTCTGGGAGCACAAACCTACCATACATGGTGCACTCTGGAGGATCGGTGGGGTTGGAAAGCCAAGACAGGCAGAATACTTCCAGAGACTTGAGATTCCAGCCACTGTGGGACAACACAGGGATCCACATCCGGCCGCTATGGGACAAAAGAAAGGCGGGCAGTCTGAGAGACTTCCTAACAGCGAGACAGCTGCTAAAGGGACAAGGCTTCCAGAGCTTGCCACTAAGGAGAAAGGACAGGTGCGCCAAACTGCCCGGGTGCACTCTGCCCAGCAGGCGGGAGAACTTTTAGGAGCTCCAGTCGCTCCGTCCCCCTGGCTGGCCTCGCAGCTCCGAGGCCCCCCTACCGTGCTGTGACTGATACACGGCCTGCCTCCCTGCCGGCACTGGCTTGCTACCCGGCGGCCCCCACCATCGCACCAGGCCAGCGAGAGGACGTCCCCACCTACGGCAGCTTCTCCCTGCGTGCTCCGCAAACTGGCCCTGGCAGTGGAGACAGGCACTGTGGCCGGGAAGCAGGAGAGACCTCTTTCCTCCCGGCAGGGGAGGGCACCAGCGCTGCTCCCGTGACCCTTGCCATCCCCCCAAAGGGCTGAGCAGCCCCAGAGAGTAAATCTCCTGGGAGCTAGAGGGTGCCACCTACAAATATGAACCGTCAAAGGAACCTGGTAACAGGACTCAAATCAATCTTCCTGAAACAGATCTCAAAATAAACATCAGGAACATGCTCATGGAGCTAGAGAAAAAAACTGCCCGTCTCTTGAGTGCAATTCTCTCTCTCTCTTTCTCTCTCTCTCTCTCTCTCTCTCTCTCTCTCTCTCTCTCTCTCTCTCTCTCTCTCTCTACCAGGAGCACTACTGAGGCCTTGTTCTGAGAGGGATGCTGGAACAGCCCAGCAGGAATGGCAGAGCTCTCAGGTCCACCACCACCAGTGCCAGGACAGTCCCACACAGGGTCTGACAGAACTGCAAATGGGGGATGCCACACGTCTAACTCCGCAGGAAAGATAACAGTGCCGCATGCTAGCCTTCCCATTAATGGCTAGTGGCTAGGTGGCTCCACCGATACCAGGTGATGTAAACACCCAGGGCTTTATCTCCTTAGCAACCTTTTTTCGCTATGACCCTTGAAAGCAACACATGGAAAGATACTATCTACCAGTCTCCACACCATCTCACTTCTCAGCTTAGGCTCGATTTTCCTGTATCACATCTTCTCCTCTTCATAACAGTTTTCTCAGTCAATTGGTGTTCTGGAAAGAAAAAAATTAGAATTGGAATGACATGGCACGGGGTATAAGATTCCGTTTGAACACCATCAGTAGAACAAAAAGACATCCTACAGGATGGGAGAATATATTCATAGATAACATAACCGATAAGGGGTTGCCATCCAAAATATGTATTAAGAGCTCACGTACCTCAACACACAGAAAGCAAATAATCCAATTACAAAATGGGCAGAGGATCTGAACAGACACTTCTCCAAAGAAGCAATTTCAGGTGGCAGACAGGCACATGAAAAGATGCTCCACATTGCTAATCATCAGAGAACTGCACATTAAAGCCACACTGGGGTATCACCTCACACCAGTGAGGATGGCCACCATCCAAAAGACAGACAACAACAGATGTTGGTGAAGATGTGGAGAAAAGGGAACCCTCCTATACTGCTGGTGGGAATGTCAGTCAGTTCAACCATTGTGGAAAGCAGTATGGAGGTTCCCCAAAAATCCAAAAAACAGACATACTATTTGTCCCAGGAATTCCTCTCCTAGGAATTTACCCTAAGAATGCAGGAGCCCAGTTTGAAAGAGACATATGCACCACTATGTTGATCGCAGCACTATTTACAATAGCCAAGAAATGGAAGCAACCTAAGTGCCCATCAGGAGATGAATGGATAAAGAAGAGGTGGTACATATACACTATGGAATATCATTCAGCAATAAGAAAACAAATCATACCACCATTTGCAACAACATGGATGGAGCTACAGGGTGATATGCTCACTAAAATAAGCCAGGTGGAGAAAGACAAGTAGCAAATGATTCCAATACTCTGTGGAGTATAAGAACAAAGCAAAAACAGAAGGAACGAAACAGCAGCGGACTCACAGAACCCAAGAATGGACTAACAGTTACCAAAGGGAAAGGGACTGGGGAGAATGGGAGGGAAGGGAGGGATCAGCGTGGGAGAAAAAGAAAGGGGGTATTACGATTAGCATGTATAATATGACGGAGGCATGGGGAGGGCTCTGCAACAGAGAAGACAAGCAGTGATTCTACAACATCTTACTACGCTGATGGACAGTGACTATAATGGGGTTTGTGGGGGGGACTTGGTGAAGGGGGGACCCTAGTAAACATAATGTTCTTCATGTAATTGTACATTAATCATAACAAAATAAAAATACAAAGATAAAAAATAATAAAAATGAATGAAGTTTAGACATAAATCTAACCAAGTAGGAGAAAGATTGCATTCTGAAAACTATGAGACACTGATGAAAGAAACTGAATTTGACACAAATATGTAAAAAAGCTATTCCATGCTCATGGGCGGGAATAATCAATATAGTTAAAATGACCTTAATACCCCCAAGCGATCTACAGGTGCAATGCAATCCCTATCAAATACCAATAGCATGTTTTTACAACACTAGAGAAATAAATGTAAAATGTGTACAGAACCACAAAAGACCCCAAATTGCCAAAGAAATCTTGAGAAAGAAAAATAAAGATAGAGAGAGGACCATGCTTCCTGACTTCAAACTGTGTTGTATAGCTACAGTAATCAAAGAGTAGGTACTGGCACAAAAATAGACACACATCAATGGAATAGAATAGATTGCTCAGAAATAAACTTACACTTATACGGTCAGTTAATACGTGACAAAGGAAGCAAGTATACGCAATGGTGAAAAGACAGTCTCCAAAAATGGTGCTGGGAGAACAAGACAGCCTTATACAATGGAATGAAACTGCACTGCTGTCTTACACCATACACAAAGTAAACTCAAACTGGTTTAAAGACCTAAAGTAAGACCAGAAACCATAAAACTCCTAGAAGAAAGCATGGGCAGTAAACTCTTGAACACTGGCATTACAGTTTTTTTCTAGATATGTCTCCCCAGCAAGGAAAACAAAAAGCAAAAATAAACCAGTGACACTACACCAAACTAAAACACTTCCTCACAGCAAAGGAAGCCATCAACAATGTGAGAAGACAACCTAGTGAATGTGAGAATGTGTTTGCAAATGACGTATCTGATAAGGAGCTCATACCAAAAATGTATAAAGAACTCATACAACTCAACACCAAAAGCAAATGGAAAACAATGTGATAAAAAGTTGGGCAAAGGGCCTGAACAGACATTTTTCAAAAGGAGGCATACAGATGGCCAACAACCACATGAAAGGATTCTCACATCACTAGTCATCATGGAAATACAACTCAAAACCAAATGAGATATCACCTCACGCCAGTCAGAATAGCAGGTGTCAACAAAACAAAACAAAACAAAACAAAACAAAACAAAACAAGAGACAAGTTTAGGCAAGGATGTGGTGGAAAAGAAACCTGGGTATGCTACTTCTGAGAATGTAAATTGGTGTAAAGAGAGTTCGGATGGGTTTGGGGTGGGTGCGTAAATTTACTTGTGCTAGGCTACCTGCCTACTCTAAATTTGGCCCTTGGGCCCTTGGAGAGGTTAAGCCAGGAAGTAAAGTATCAGTTATTTCCTGTAATACCTAATCATTTAATGTTAAAAATACTCATTGAGTATAATGCTTTGTCATTTCAGGAGGGTTCTCATACACATGATAAAATCTACAATTTGGAAATGAGGATGTTATGCCCATTCGCACCTCAATTTATATTAACATTTAATGTAGCAAAAATAATTAGCTGTCATAATGAGACAAGGACCGTGGGCATAGTCAGAGTAGGGTGAGGGCCTCTGGAAAAAGACCCCTACCAAAACTCCATATTCAACAACTCAGCAACGTCAGAGTCACTTTAATTCTCTAAAGTAAAATATCAAACTAGGAATGTAAGCATTCTTCAGTGAAGATTCGTTAAAACCAAAAAGCCAGGAGTAACCTGGCCTGGAATGTTTGAGCATCCCCCAGATAAGAAAGTAGCTCAGCATAGCCCATGTCTTCATTGTGTCAATTAAATGAGGCTATTGGAAAATTTACTTTAGCTGCTAAAAGGCCCAGCTTATCTTCTTTAACTGTGCCCAGATGCTGCTTTTCCTCCTCCAGCCCCTAATCAAGTCATATATAACCTGGGCAATTAATACAGCAGGCAGGCCCTGCTGTAAAAAACATAGTGAAGGGCATGAAGGCTTCCACCTTAAAGATAAAATTGCATTTTAACACTCAATAAGTTAAGAAGCAAGATTCTTAACTTATTATTTAACAAACAGACAATAACTCAGCCCATCTGGAAAGCAGGGCAGGCAGCCTTGATTGATATGTTCCCAAACCAAGAAACTACTATTCTGGGAAAGAATCAAAGCATTAAATTTCTTATGTTAACTCTGCAAAATAGTCCAGAAAACTGACAAGAAACTTAGTGTCTCAATTTGGTACTGGCACAAGAACAGACCCATGGACCAATGGAACAGACAAGAGAGCCTTGATATAAACCCAACCATATATGATAAATTAATATACGATAAAGGAGCCATGGACATACAATGGGGGAAATGACAGCCTCTTCAACAGCTGGTGTTGGCAAAACTAGAAAGCTACATGCAAGAGAAAGAAACTAGATTATTGTTTAACACCATACACAAAAGTAAACTCAAAATGGATCAAAGACCTGAATGTAAGTCATAAAACCATGAAACTCTTAAAAGACAACATAATATAAATAAGCATGAGCAACTTCTTTCTGAATGCATCTCCTCAAGCAAGGGAAAAAAAAGTAAAAATTAACTCATGGAACTACATCAAACTAAAGTTTCTGTATGGCAAAAGACACAATCAACAGAACAAAAAGGCATCCTACAGTATGGGAGAATATATTCATAAATGACAGATCCGATAAAGGGTTGACAACCAAAATACATAAAGAGCTCACGCACCTCAACAAACAAAAAGTGAACAATCCAATTAAAAAATGGGCAGAGGAGCTGAACAGACACTTCTCCAAAGAAGAAATTCAGATGGCCAACAGGCATATGAAAGATGCTCCACATCGCCTGCCATCAGAGAATGCAAATTAAAACCACAATGAGATATCACCTCTCACCGGTAAGCATGGCTACCATCCAAAAGACAAGCAACGACAAATTGTTGGCGAGGTTGTGGAGAAAGGGGAACCCTCCTACACTGCTGGTGGGAATTTAAATTAGTTCAACCATTGTGGAAAGCAGTATGGAGGTTCCTCCAAAAGCACAAAATAGAAATACCATTTGACCCAGGAATCCCACTTCTAGGAATTTACCCTAAGAATGCAGAAGCCCAATTTGAAAATACAGATACACCCCTATGTTTATCGCAGCACCATTTACAATAGCCAATACATGGAAGCAACCTAAGTGTCCATCAGTAGATGAATGGATAAAGAAGAGGTGGTACATATACACAATGGAATATTATTCAGCCATAAATGAAAACAAATCCTACCATTTGCAACAACATGGATGGAGCTAGAGGATTTTATGCTCAGTGAAATAAACCAGGCGGAGAAAGACAGCTACCAAATGATTTCACTCCTATGTGGAATATTAGAACAAAGGAAAAACTGAAGGAACGAAAGAGCAGCAGACTCACAGAACCCAAGAAAGGACTAACAGTTACCAAAGGGAAAGGGACTGGGGAGGATGGGTGGGAAGGGAGGGAGAAGGGGGGCAGGGAAGAAAGGGGCCTTACAATTAGCATGTATAATGTGGTGGGGGGGCCACAGGGAGGGCTGTGCAACACAGAGAAGACAAGTAGTGATTTTAAAGCCTCTTACTACACTGACGGACAGTGACTAATGGGTATGTGGGGTGGACTTGGTGAAGGGGGTAAACTGGTAAACATAACGTCCCTCATGTAATTGTAGATTAATGATACCAAAATAAATAAAATAAAATAAAGATTCTTACTTCTTGGCAAATAGTGAACCTGTGGCATCTTACTACACTGATGGACAGTGACTGCAATGGGGTATGAGGGGCCTGGACTAGATAATATGGGTGAATGTATCAACCACATTGTTTTTTCATGTGAAACCTTCAGAGGAATGTATATCAGTAATACCTTAGTAAAAAAAAAAAGTACCTTACTTGTTAACTTCCTGGCTATTAAAATGCAATCTTATCTTTAAGACGGGATGCTTCCTGTCTTTTACTTTGTTGTTTGTGACTGGGCTTATTGCCACATTAGCTGCCCAGGTTATATAGTCCTTGACTTGGGGCTGGAGGAGGCATCTGGGCAAAGTTAAAGATAAACTGGGCCTTTAGGCAGGCTGAAGTAAATTTTACAATAGCCTCTTTTAATTGACACAATGAAGACATGGGCTATGCAGAGCTACTTTCTTATCTGGGGGATGTTCAAACATTCCAGGCCGGGTTACTCCTGGCTTTTTAGTTTTAACTAATCTTCACTTAAGAATGCTTATAGTCCTAGTTTGATACTTTACTTTAAAGAATTAATGTGACTCTGACTTTGCTGAATTGTTTAATACGGAGTTTTGGTAGGCGTCTTTTTCCAGAGGCCCTCACGCTACTCTGACTACACCCACGGTCCCTGTCTCAGAATCTCTGTGGCGACTTACAAACTACTCAGCTGCAGATTACAAACCGAAATGCCAGAAAAATGTGAATTTCTAAATACAAGAAAATTCCCTGTCAGTTCCCAGATCAAAGTAAAGAAACTTCATTCCCAATTAAAAAAACGAGAGGTACCTAATGAAAAAATATTTTATTTTAAAGGCGCTGCCTCGGGGGGCCTCTCCCCCGCCGCCCCGCCGCCCGTCCCACCTGAACTTCAGCCGCCCGGCCCTCGCCCTCGAGGCCCCCGCCGAGAAAATCCAAACACGACAAAACGCCCACCGGCCACCCCTTCTGCGCGGCCCCGTCCCGGGCGGCGGGGGCAGGTCGGGGGCGCGGCCCTGGGTTGGGAGGACGCGCGCCGCGGGGCGGAGAGCTGACGCGCTCACCACCTGGGCCGGGACCGAGGAGCAGCGGCTCCGGCGAGCCCCTCTCCCCCCTGCCCCGGCGAACTTCGCCGGCCGCTCGGACGTCAGCCCGGGCGCACCTGCTCCGCTCCCTCCCTTCCCGGGCGGCCCCTCCGGCGGAGCGCGCCGACTTCAGGCCCCCGGCCGGGCCCCGCGAGCCCACCACCCGCGTCGGCCGCTTCCCGGCCCCACGGGCCACGAGCGGCTCGCCGAGCAACTCGCACGGCCGCCCCCTTGTCCGGTTACCCCGTGCCCTCAGGCGGAGGCAGGGGTCCCGCCGCGCCCCGCGGCCACGTACCTTCCAGCCCGCAGGGCCGTCGCTGTCGTCTTCACCCCTGAAGCGGGGCCCGCTCGGGACCCTCCACCGCAGATCCGCGGAAGCGGGAGCCGCTTCTCAGCCGAGGTCTCTGAAGTCCGGCCGGGCCAGCGGCTCCATGTCCGCGCCGACCGCCGCCCTCCGCCCGTCGCGGAAGAGCCGAGAAGGGGCGAGTGCGGCGCCGGGAGCCCAGCGGGTGCGACGCGGCGATCCGAGGCTGGGGGCCGAGGTCGGGAGGAAGGCGCAGCCAAGCACAGAGCGGGCCCAGAACTTCGCGGGCCCATCACTGGTCTCCGTCGGCCCGCTGCGCACACGGTACGGCGGCTCGAAGCACGGAGGACGCGGCGCCCGACGGTATCCCTGCAACGCTCAACATGCTACTGACGGTTGACTAAAGGCGGAGGCGGTGCCTGCAGCGACTACTCCGCCCCCGGATTACGCTTTCTGCGCCCATTGGCTGCCCGTCCCCGACTGACGGCCCTCATGATCATGCTCGGCCTGCCTGCCAAATTAAGTTCTGATTTTATTCTTTGAGAGATTGAAGGGTTTTAGATCAGGGGAAAGGATTCCATTTTTAAGTGAGCACTCTGGCCTCTCTTTGGAGACTGGATTCGTGGGGGCAAAGCGATAGCAGAAGGACTACTCAGAGGATGCTACAGGCATCCACAAAAGATTTGATGGGGTGCTGGACGAGGGCCGTTGAATGGGTATGCAGAGCTTAGGCTGCAGGGACTGCAGAAATGTTTAGGAAGTAGGGTGGGTAGGACTTGGTGACTGGCGGGAGGGAGAAGGCACTCCTGCTATAACAGGAGTCCGCAGACTGGGTGGCTTAGTCAACAGAAACTTATTTTCATGGAGTTCTGGAGCTTAAGGACCAAGATCCACGGGCTGGCAGGGTTGGTCTGGCCCAAAGCCTCTCTCCCAGGCTTGCAGACGGCTGCCTCCTTGCTGCGCCTTCACATGGCCTTCTGTCTGCCATGCACATACCTGGTGTTTCTCCATAGGCCCCAACTTCTCATAAGGACATCTCTTGGAGTGGAGTAAAGCTCCACCCAAATAGCCTCATTTTTTTTTTTTTTTTGGTATTATTAATGTACAATTACATGAGCAACATTATGGTTTCTACACTACCCCTATTTTCAAGTCCCCACCACATACTCCATTACACTCACGGTCCATCAGCGCAGTAAGATGCTATAAAATCACTACTTGTCTTCTCTGTGCTATATTGCCTTCCCGGTGCCCCACCCCACCCCCCCAGCATTAGGTGCGCTAATCATAATGCTCCTTTTCCCCGCTTATCCCTCCCTTCCCACCCATCCTCCCCAGTCTCTTTCCCTTTGGGAGCTTTTATTCCCTTCTTGGGTTCTGTGAGTCTGCTGCTGTTTTGTCCCTTACAGTTTTTACTTTGTTCTTATACTCCACAGATGAGTGAAATCATTTGATACTTGTCTTCCTCCGCCTGTCTTATTTCACTGAGCGTAATATCCTCTACCTCCATCCATGTTGTTGCAAATGGTCGGAATATGTTCTCTTCCATTGTGTATACGTACCACATCTTCTTTATCCATTCACCTACTGATGGACACTTATGTTGCTTCCATTTCTTGGCTATTGTAAATAGTGCAGCGATAAACATAGGGGTGCATATGTCTCTTTCTAACTGGGCTCCTGCATTTAGGGTAAATCACCAGGAGTGGAATTCCTGGGTCAAATGGTATTTCTATTTTGAGTTTTTTGAGGAACCTCCATACTGCCTTCCACAATAGTTGAATTTACATTCTCACCAACAGTGTAGGAGGGTTCCCCTTTCTCCACATCCTCACCAGCATGTGTTGTTGTCTGTCTTTTGGATGTTGCCCTTCCTAACTGATGTGAGGTGATATCTCATTGTGGTTTTAATTTGCATTTCGCTGATGATTAGCAATGTAGAGCACCTTTTCATGTGCCTGTTGGCCATCTGAATTTCTTCTTTGGAGAACTGTCTGTTCAGATCCTCTGCCCACTTTTTAATTGGATTCTTTGCTTTTTGTTTGTTGAGGTGCGTGAGCTCTTTATGTATTTTGGATGTCAACCCTATATCGGATCTGTCATTTATGAATATATTCTCCCATACTGTAGGATGCCTTTTTGTTCTGTTGATGGTGTCCTTTGCTGTACAGGAGCTTTTTAGTTTGATACAGTCCCACTTGTTCAGTTTTGCTTTTGTTTCCCTTGTCCTGGGAGATACGTTCATGAAGTTGCTCGTGTTTATGTCCAAGAAAATTTTGCTGTGTTTTCTTCTAAGAGTTTTATGGTTTCATGCCTTACATGCAGATCTTTGATCCATTCTGGGTTTACTTTTGTGTATGGGGTTACACAATAATCCGGTTTCATTCTCTTACATGTTGTTGTCCAGTTTTGCCAACACCAGTTGTTGAAGAGGCTGTCATTCCCCCATTGTATACCCATGGCTCCTTTATCATATATCAATTGACCATATATGCTTGGGTTAATGTCTAGACTCTCTATTCTGTTCCACTGGTCTGTGGCTCTGTTCTTACGCCGGCACCAAACTGTCTTGATTACTGTGGCTTTGGAGTAGAGCTTGAGGTTGGGAAGCGAGATCCCCCCTGCGTTACTCTTCCTTCTCAGGATTGCTTTGCCTATTCAGGGTCTTTTGTGGTTCCATATGAATTTTAGAACTATTTGTTCCAGTTCATTGAAGAATGCTGTTGGGACTTTGATAGGGATTGCTTTGAACCTACAGATTGCTTTAAACAGGATGGCCATTTTGCCAATATTAATTCTTCCTACCCAAGAGTATGGGATATATTTCCATTTATTAGTGTCCTCTTTAATTTCTCTGAAGAGTGTCTTGTAGTTTTCAGGGTACAGGACTTTCACTTTCTTGGTTAGGTTGATTCCTAGGTGTTTTATTCTTTTTGATGCAGTTGCACATGGAATTGTTTTCCTGATTTCTCTTTCTGCTAGTTCATCATAAGTTTACAAGAATGCAACAGATTTCTGTGTATGAATTTTGTACCCCACAACTTTGCTGAATTCAGATATTTGTTCTAGCAGTTTTGGAGTGGATTCTTTAGGATTTGTTATGTATAGTATCATGTCATCTGCAAACAGTGACAGTTTGACTTCTTCCTTACTCATCTTGATGCCTTTAATTTCTTTGTGTTGTCCAAATGCAGTGGCTAAGACCTCTAGTACTATGTTTTATAAAAGCGGGGAGAGTGGTCATCCTTGTCTTGTTCCCGATCTTAACGGAAAAGCTTTCAGCTTCTCTGTGTTAGGTATAATGTTGGCTGTGGGTTTGTCATATATGGCCATTATTATGTTGAGGCACTTGCCCTCTATACCCATTTTGTTGAGAGTTTTTATCATGAATGGATGTTGAATTATATCGAAAGCTTTTTCAGCATCTATGGAGATGATCATGTGATTTTTGTCCTTCTTTTGTTGATGTCATGGATGATGTTGATGGATTTTCAAATGTTGTACCATCCTTGCATCCCTGAGATGAATCACACTTGATCATGGATAAAACTCTTGATGTGTTTTTGAATTTGGTTTGCTAACATTTTGTTGAGTATTTTTGCATCTATGTTCATCAGGAATATTGGACTGTAACTTTCTTATTTGGTGGTGTCTTTGCCTGGCTTTGGTATTAGAGTGATGCTGGCTTCATAAAATGAGTTTGGGAGTATTCCCTCCTCTTCTATTTTTTGGAAAACTTTTAGGAGAATGGGTATTATGTCTTCTCAAAATGTCTGATAAAACTCAGCAGTGAATCCATCTGTTCCACGGGTTTTCTTCTTGGGTGGTTTTTTGATTACTGATTCAATTTCCTTGCTGGTAATTGGTCTGTTTAGATTTTCCTTTCATTGCTTGGTCAGCCTTGGGAGGTTGTATTTTTCTAGAAAATTTTCCATTTCTTCTAGGCTATCCAGTTTACTAGCACATACATTTTCATAGTATTCTCTAATAATTCTTTGTATTTCTGTGGTGTCCGTAGTGACTTTTCCTTTCTCATTTCTGATTCTGTTTATGCATGTAGATTCTCTTTTTCTCTTAATAATTCTGGCTACAGGTTTTTTCAAATCCCACTTGTTTATTACTGATAGGAAAGCAATTGACTTTTGTATAATAAACTTGTATAATGCAGCTTTGCTATTATTGCTTATTCTAATAGTTTTGTTGACCCTTTAGGATTTTCTGCATACACAGTCACGTCATCTTCAAACAAGGTGAATTTTGTTTCTTCCTTCCCAATCTATGTACACTTTTCATTTTTCTTGTACTATTCACCAACTAGGATTTCTAATATAATGTTGAATATAAATGGTGCGAGGGGGATACCCATGCCTTGTTCCTGATCTTAGTAGGGAAGTCTCCAGCTTCTCATCATTCCATATGATGTTAGTGGCAGGGTTTTTGTAGATATACTTTTTCAAAGTTAGGATGTTCCCCTCTGCTCCTAGTCTGATGAGAGATTTTATCATGAATGGGTGCTGGATACTTTTTCTGAATCTATTAATATCATATGATTTTTATTCTTTAGTTTGTTGTGGTGATTGATTAGGTTAATTGATTTTTCAAATGGTGAATAATACTTGTATGTCTGGAATAACTCCCACTGGATTGGGATGCATACACACACAAACTTTGATACATGTTTGAAATTGATTTGCTAATGTTTTGGGGAAGACTCTTGCGTCTAGGTTCATGAGAGATACTGGTCTGTAGTTTTCTTTTCTTGTAATTTCTTTCTTTGGTTTAAATATTAGTATCATCCTGGCCTCACAGAATGAATTAGGAAATATTTATTCTGCTTCTAATTCCCAGAAGAGATTGCAGAGAACCAGCATCATTTCTTCCTTAAGTATTTGTTAGAATTCACTGTAATCCCATCTCAGTCTGGCCTTTTCTGATTTGGAAGGTTATTGATTACTGTTTCAATATCTTTAATAAATACTGGCCTGGACAGATTATCTATCTCTTGTATAATTTTGGTAGATTTTGTCTTTCAAGGAATTGGCCCATTTCATCTGGGTTATCAAATGTGTGGGCACAGAGTTGCTCATAATGTTCCTTTCTTAATCATTTTTTATTAAGGGTTTTTTTTTATCATAGTTCTAGGTTCACAGCCTCCCCTACTATCAACATCCCTCCACCAGAGTAGTACATATGTTGCAATACATGAACCTACATTAACAAATCATAATCACCGAAGTCCCTAGTTTATATAGCATTCGCCGGTGTTGTATATTCTATAGGTCTGGACAAATGGTATGATGATGTGTGCCCATCATTATTGTATCATATGGTGTGTTTTTACTGCCCTAAAAATCCACTATGTACCACCTAGTCATCTTTCTCCCTACACCCGCCCCTGTCAACCACTGATCTTTTTATTGTGTCCATAGTTTCTCCTTTTAGAGAATGTCATGCAGTTGGCGCCATAGCCCTTGGCATGCAGCCCTTTCAGATCAGCTCCTTCCACTAATATATATTTAAAGTTCTTCCATGTCTTTTCAAGCTTGGTACTTCATTTATTTTAAGCACTGAACAATATTCCATTGTCTGGATGTATCAGTTTATTTATCCATTCACCTACTGAAGGATATCTTTGTTGGTTCCAAGTTTAGTCAATTAAGAATAAAGCTGCTGTAAGCATTCATGCATAGGCTTCTGTGTGGACATAAGTTTTCAACTCCTTTGGGAAACCATTGCAGGATCATATGGTAAGAGTATGTTTAGTTTTGTTAGAAAATGTCAAACTGTCTTCCAAAGTGGCAATACCATTTTACATTCTCAACAGCAATGAATAAGAGTTTCTGTTGCTCCACATCTCACCAGAACTTGATGTCAGTGTTTTGGATTTGGGCTATTCTAGTAGCTATGTAGTGGTATCTCTCTGTTGTTTTAATTTGCACTTCTTTGATGCCATATAACTTGAACCACCTTTTCATGTGCTTATTGGCCATTTGTAAATTTCATTGGTGACCATTCTGCCAAGATCTTTGGCCTATTTTTTAACTGGGTTGTTTTTCTTATATTGTTGAAGTTTAAGAATTCTTTGTATATTTTGGGTCACAGTCATTTTTAGATGTGTTGTTTGCAAGTTTCTTTTCAAGTCTGTAACTTGTCTTCTTATTCCCTTGACATTGTCTTTTGCAGAATAGAAATTTTTTGTTTTAATGAAATCCAGGGTCTCAATTATTTTTTGTCACGATTCATGCATTTATTGCTCTTTCTAAAGTCATCACCATACCCAAAGTAATCTAATTGAATAATACCATATTATCTTGTAGGAGTTGCATCGTTTTGCAGTTTATTTATGGGTATGATCGATTTTGAATTTTGAAGGGGTTATAAGGTCAGTTTCTAGATTCATTTCTCTGCATGTGTATGCTCAGTTGTACAAGCCATATTTGTTGAAAAGACTGTCTTTGCTTCATTATATTTCCTTTGTTCCTTGTGAAAGATCACATGACTATATTCATGTAGCTCCCGCTTTGGGCTCTCTGTTGTGTTCCATTGATCTATATCTATATTCTTTCACTATCACACTAGTGGTCTTGATTACTGTAGCTTTATATTAAGTCTTGAGATTGGGTACTGTCTGTCCTCCTATTTTCTTCTCCTTCAGTGTTGTGTTGGCTTTATTATCCTTTTCATGTCCATGGGATCAGTAATGATTGGCCCATCTTTTATTTCTGATACTAGTATTTGTGTCTTCTTTTTTCTTAGTTTTCCTGGCTAGAGGTGAATAAATTTCACTGATATTTTCAAAGAAGCAGGAGGTTTGGTTGATTTCCTCTATTGCCCTTTATATTTTCAATTTCATTGATTTATGCTCTAATTTTTATTTTTTGTATCTTTAGTTTAGATTTAATTTTTTCTTCTTTATCTAGTTTCCTTCAGTATATTTTAGATTATTGGTTTTAGATTCTTTTTCTTTTCTAATATATGCATTAAGTGCTATGAGTTGTCCTCCAAGCCCTGCTTTCACATTATCCCATAAATTTTAAGCTGTTGTATTTCACCTCCATTTAGTTAAAAATTTTTTACTTTGCCTTACATCTCCTCTTTGACCCATGTATTATTTTTCAAGTATGATTTTTAATCTCCGTATTTTCAGATATCCCGGCAATCTTTCTGTTTTTTCTTTCTACTATACTTCCATTGTGATCTAAGCAAACATTGTATGACTTCTACTATTTTAACTTAAGATACGTTTTATAGCCCAGGATGTGGAATATCTTTTCTAATCCTTTTTGTGAGTTTAAGTAGAACAGGTACTAAAGAAAACAAGGTCACTGATTCAAACAAACATATGCACCCCTATGATTATCACTGCACTATTTATGATAGCAAGGGTATGGAAGCAACCTAAGTGTGCATCAGTAGATGAATAGATAAAAATGATGTGGTACATATACACAGTAGAGTATTATTCAGCTATAAAAAGAAAAGAAATCCTACCATTTGCAACATGGATGGATCTAGAGGGTATTATGCTCAGTGACATAAGCCAGGCAGAGAAAGAAAAGTGCCAAATGGCTTCACTCATTTGTGGACTATAGAAATAAAGCAAAGTTGAAGGAACAAAACAGCAGCAGACTCACAGACTCCAAGAAGGGACTAGTTGGGGGAGAGGTTGGGGAGGGTGAGTGAGGAGGGAGAAGGGGATTAAGAGGCACTATAATTCACAATCACCGTATAGGTAGGTCACAGGGAAGGCAGGTCACACACAGCACGGAGAAGACAAGTAGTGACTCTATAGCATCTTTCTACGCTGATAGACAGTGACTGTAATTAAGTGGGTGAGGACTTGAAAATATGGGTGAATGATGAAACCACAGTGTTGTTTATGAAACCATCTTAAGATTGTATATCAATGATACTTAAATTAAAAATTTTTTAGAAGAAGAATGGATACTCTGCTGTTGTTAAATGAATTATTTTATAATGTCAGTGAGAGCCAGTTGATTACTCATGCTGTTCAGTACAACTACATCCTTACTAATATTTGTCCTTCTGGATTTGTCAGTTACTGACAGAGGGTTGTTGAGAAGGATTCCAAATATAATAGTGGATTCATCTGTTTCTCCATGCAGTTCTGTTATTTTTTGCACCACATATTTTAATGCTTTGTTGTCAGGGGCATATACATTAAGGATTGTGTGTCTTCTTGGAGAACTGACTCCTTTACTACTTTATGAGATCACCTGTAAATCAGCTTGAGAAACATTGCTTCTTTTCCGGACACATAACAATAAGCTAAATGGGGCCGCCAATGAAGTGGCATAAGATACATCTCCCATCCTCATGTGACTTAAAAAGTATTTCAAGACGTGAGACTAAAAAACACACTTAATGGAGGAAGGAAGTACCTAATCAAGGAGGTCCCAGACACATTCAAAGAAAGGAAATCACAAAAGGAAAGTGAGATCTTTCGTGGACGGTAGAGTAGAGAACATAATAACACATCAACCATGAAAGGGCAATAAGCAAAGTCAACTTAGAGACATTAGTGAATTCATTCTGGTTTCACTAACATTCATAATTTTAAAACATAACTTTAATGTTGAGAGAAACTGAATTAAGGTAGGGCACATGATTTATTTTAAAAATCAGTATGCTATAGTAACTTTAAAATATAGCACTAGCAGTCTGCCCCAAATTACAAATGAATTACCTTCTATTGACTTGTTTCTGAGTTGGGTGGAAGCTACAGATGTCTTATAGAAAGCCTGTTCAGCAGCCTCTGGCAGCCCACAGAAGGCCACATAGCAGGTCAGGCCACCGTGTCATTAAAATGCAGCACTCTAGTAGCCCAGCACCTGCCCACCGCAGAGACCAGGACCATTTTGGAAAGGCGTGTTCTGACTTTGCAGTCCCAGTAGCGCCACTAGAGACTTTCCCTCCCTCTACCTCCTCCGCGAGGGCACTCCGTCTGTCAAGTCATCGGGGCTGAGTTTTGCCCTGGCTGCTCTGCACAGGAACACTGGCTGGTGAGGTTTCAGAAGGTTATGTCTGGAGTGCCCTGAAAGGGGAAGGAGAGCTCGTTAGCTTTAAACTGGGCTCATCCCAGTAAGTAAACTGTCCTCTTGTTGACATTCAGGTTCACAAGACAAAGTTCCAGGCCCCGGGGCTGTGGCGGGAAGGATGATCACCAGGAGCAGGGGTCAGAAGCTACTCTTACTACAAAGGGTTCCTAACTCAATGTCCGCAGGATCTTCAAAGCCAACAGGGAGGAAATACAAGGCCTCAGGACACCTTAGACACACGGCCATCAATTATGGTTCAAAACTACAAGTTAACAGAAAGTAGAATCAATTATAAATTAATTGGTATAGAGAATAAATTCTAGAAATAAATTGCCAACCATCGCAAGCAGGTGAAATGTGTATGCATTATCCTGCCCTTTTCTACATCCTGTATAACAGGAGCTGCTGTCACTGCAGAAGCAAGGGCACTGTGGATAGGATACTGAGAGGACAGGACAGCAGGTTGACCTGTGAGCTGGACCTGGGCAGTCGGAGGCCCTCCACCCCTTCGCTTGTTCTTGGAATGTGCATTGCATTTGCCTTCACCACTCCCAGAAGCTTCCGCAAGGACATAGCCTTGAGATAGTGATGTGGGGTTGAGACCTTCTGGATGGTGCACATTAACTGAACCCAGTTAAGATCTCTATGTGAACTTTAAGATTTGGCAGGTGGGTGCAGAAATCTACTAATCTTGTGCTGCCTGCAACAAGCTTCATCCAGTTGTTTCTTCCTTTGTTTTTTCCTCTGTCCTCCACACACAGAGGCTGATTTCAGATTACACCAAGGATGCTCTCAAGGAGGTTGTGAACCAACAATTGGCAAGACAGTCAGGAAACCAAAGAAATGAACCTTGGGAAAGGGGCATCCATGGGGGAAATCCTGAGCTGGCCATTGACGTGTACGTGGGGTGAGGTGGCCCATATGTCAGATGCTTGTACGCTGCCACACGACTATGGGGGTAACCCCCAAACCCTGGATATTTTAGTGCACTTACTAGAGGAATGGCATGTGGAGCACTACAGCAAAGAGGAATGAACGGTTAGTGAGCTGGCCTCCGCTGTGGCACTTTGGCTAGAAACTAGCGCCCCACCAGAAGCTGAAGCTCAGGTTACAAATTAGGAACAAGAGCTGAGATTAGAAAAACACATGCAGTTGTCCACTATTTTGTTAGCTTTGGGACTAGCAAAGAAGGTGGGGAGCAGAATGATAAGTTGGAGACCTTAGCGTGCCATTTGGCCAAGCTAGGAGGGCACAAGCTGCCACAGGTTAAGGCCCGAGCACCTGTGACGATGCCTAAAACGCTAAGAGGTGGCATCCCTGTGAAAGTGATGAGAAGGACGATGAGAATGTTGTTGCCACTGATGTGGAAACAGGCACATCAGCCTATGCTGTCTGACCCATAACACAAAGGAAAAGTTTTTTTGTAAGTTTTTTTATTGATGTATCACTGATATACAAACAATCTCATGTTGGTTTCAAGTATACAACATAGTGGTTCAAACCCCACTAGTGCACTTGCTATCTGTCAACATAGGAAGATGTTACAAAATCTTTGGCTATATTCTTCAAGTTGTACCACCATCCCTGCCACCAACGTATATTATGACTGAGAATTTCTGTGGCCCTTTATACCCCTCACCCTCCCCACCCACCCATCCCAACCCCTCCCCCATGGTAACCACCAATCACTTCTCAGTGTCTATGAGTCTGTTGGAATACAAAGGGAAAATCTTAAATAGCAATTACCCAGAAAAGTCCCAGGAGAAAACCTGCAGTCTTCCTCTGTCCCTTGAGGGTGTAAATCTTACATGTCTTTGAAATGTAAACACCACAGGAGATGCCCAAAACGCTGCCCACAGAGACTGAAGGAAAAAAAGAGGGAGGGAGAGTTTTAAATTTCAACTTGTGTAGACAACTCTAGCCTTTTTCAGATACTATTCAGGTTGTTTAGGAAACAGGAGGGAAGGGAGTGCGGCTGGGTGACAGGGAGGCCGGGCAGGAGTCTGTAAACCAATCACGGAACTGGGATCCAATGCCACGTCATTTCCAGTGATCCCCACCCCACCCCAAGGGGAGACGTGTTCAAAAGTCCAGATGTGAGACTTCAGGCTTCTACATGACTGTGGGAACTTGCAGCACCTGGAGATAGTTCCTTTTGCTTAATTGTTAGTGTTTTACATTAATTCTATTTTCTTTTAGTTCCAACACTTCAGAAGAGCAGACTGGAAGAAAATTGTTAGAAAATGCTTCATGTAAACATCAAGCTTTGACAGGTGTTACTGGGTTTGTGACATTAGCTTCCAAAAGAGGACACAAGAGTTGCAGTCATGTATGAAACACATTATTGTGAACACTCACGTTAATTCCAAGGAATTATTGGCTAAGCATGACTCATAACAATCGCCGGGTATCTAAATAAATTGCTTCACAATGTCTCCTTCAAAGAAAACCGCAAAACTAACAAATCCCAAATGCAGGAAAGCACACACGAGTGCAGGCAGTAGCGAGATCTTTCCCAGGAGCTGCTGCAGAAGTGAGCAGTGCACCTCACTGATGCAATTTGAAGTCCACCAACATTCATATTAAACTGACCACTAGAGTCCTGGAATCTATTCTGAGACAATGCAAAATTTTTCAGCACTAAACTAGAAGAAAATGGATAAGATTTGTCAAAATGAAAAGAAATGAAAAGAGCAGTTATTATATAGCACAATAAACTAGAACACAAAGAGGGTTAAAAAGTTAGTCGTACCCTCCCCGTGGCCTAACGAGCTCCCCACCTTGCAGCATGCCAGGCATTTTAGGATGTAGAGGGAAGCAAAAGCATCTGGCAGCCTAGGGAACAGGCCGGCGGTGACCTGTCTGCTCTTCGCATCTGTCTGTGAAGAGAAAGGAGAAATAAAGGAGAAAATGGTCAAATTACTTGCAAAGTGCTGCGTGTGCTATGCCGTACCTTAAGCAAACACTTTTCCCCCATTACGTGGACTACTTTCTGCTGTTCTACCCTGCATGTCTAAAACCTACAGTGGTTAGGTAAGAATGGGTTAATATCTGTAAACCCCCAACCTTCACCTGTTGAATCAGAATAGTCAGCAAAAGGCATTATAAATGGTAATTGCCTTAAGAATCCCCATTCTTAAGGAGGTTTGAACTTCTTATATTGGATTTTGCCACCTGCTCCCGTGTGTCTGCTCTACATGTCTAAAAGTAACACAGAGCAGCACATGTGCAACTTTAGTGTGTATCATCCCCTGCGGATCTTGTCTGATTCTGATCAATAGCTCTGGTCTGTTTCTAACAAGTTCCCAGGGGATGAGGATGAAGCAAATTTGTGGAAAAAATATATATATATATATTGCACTCATAGAGCAGGTACTGAAATTCTAACGAGTGGGAAATTACTTCATAAAAAGGGATTTTTCTGCAAGTGATCAGTATACAGTACTCAGTGGTGCACCATACAAACACACAGGTCACACCCTGGGTGAGGATCCCAGCCAAGGGGACAATCCAGCTCTGAAACTGGTTCAGCTCTTCTTCTCAGACCTGGTGCTTCAGGGGAGAGCACTGTCTTCCAGGAAGGGGAGCCCTCCAGGGCAGGGATATATCTTCCCACGGTAGGGTCATGTTTCTTTAATTTACACAAAGGCACAGTGTGGGTTATTTGTGGCTATTATGGCAATTTCACTTTAGAGAGAAGAACATAAAAATTTATCTCTTTTGAAAAGAAAAACGACCTTTTTAAGAATGAAATTATTTGTATTTATTTAAACTTTAATTTCTGATTTGCTTTTATGAACAATAACTATATTTTAATTTACTTCTATTTTACTCCTCTAGCTTTTGCAAAGTTTTCAAAGAACAGCATTAGTAAACTCAAACTCTCAGGGGATTAGAAAAACAAAAAGTTGTACCTTTCTAACTAACTACCAGCATATTAGATTATATTTTCATCCCCCAAAAGCAGCTTATTTGCCTAAATATAAATGATATCTTAAAACATTTCTATATTTCACTGTGTTCCTTGATAAGAAACTTAATTAGAAACAGGATCAATTTGTTTCCTCACCCTGTAACTATATGTGTGTGTGTAGGTGAATGGGGTTCGGGGCACACTACATCAAAATACGGCACGTTGGCATAGTGAGTATTTTAAGCAGGTAGATCACACTGACCTCTAACGCCTTACTGTTTTCCTTGAAACAGGTCATAAAATCCTCATGTGACAGTGACCTTCCTATACGCAGAGGAAAGGAGCATCTTTATGCCTGTGGACAAAGATTCCTAACAAACAGGCCTTGCTAAGTTTCCCCCAGTTTACTATAATTACCTCATACTCTTTAACCTATCACATTCCTCCACAATTGTCCACTCTTCCTCAAGTCCAGTATAAGAATACAGGTCTGTTTCTTTAGGTCTTCATTTCCTCATTAAGGCTCCCATGTTGTGTAAAACATACACTAAATGTGTACACATTTCTCCTGTCAATCTGTTCTTGTCAGTTTGATTTTCAAACCCAGCCAAGAACCCCAGTAGGGTCAAAGAAAAAACTTTTTCCTTCCCTATAGTGTATATATTCTTCTATTTCAAAAATAATTTAGTATCCATTACAGTAAAAGGTAACCACGGTAGAATCATAAACTATTAACCTACAACAAGAGATGGAAACAAAGTAATCAATGAAAAAGAGGTGACTGTTCCATACACCTTGGCTAAAACCAGAACCGGTTTTGAGTAGACTGAGCACATATTCCAGCTCTCCTCCCATCAAACACTACAACTTCCTGGAAAGACTATCTATGTGTGTGTGGATGTCCATCAGCATGAGCCAGAGGGTCCCTGGGAAGGCTGGGAATTGCCAGGGGTTACAGGGCATTCTAGACAAGCTGGGAAGCCCACTTTTAGGTAAGCATTCTGGTAAACTTTCTAAGGGATCTCAGAAGAAAAGAACCTGAAGCTCCAAGTCTCCTGAAATGTGTTATGGTTTATTTTCTCATTCAAGCAATTTTGGGTTATTTTCTTTTCTTTAATTGAAGCATAGTTGATATAATATTGTATTCGTTTCAGTTATACAACATACTGATTCAATAGTTATATGTTTCACAAAATGCTCACCACGATAAGTGTAATTACTGTCATTTTACAAAGATTATTGACTATATTCCCCATGCTGTACCTATTAATTTTATAGTTGGAAGTTTGTCCCTCTTTATCCGCTTCACTTATTTCATTGTATTCTTTTTCTTAAAGGGGCCACCCCAATTTGGAGAAGCTTCATGACCCACAAGACTTAGACAACCCTGTATCAGAGACATGAGGAGTGCTACAGCCAGGGTGCAAGAAAGGGTCATCATGAAAAAATGCAGAGGTCTTGAAAGTGAAAATTACAATTGTTGAAATCTAAAAATAAGTGAATATATGGCTTGAAAAGGAAAATGGAAATACCTGAAGGGTGAATGAGAGAGCAAGAAGGTCCAGGAAGGGATTCTTCCATAGCCCATACTGATCAAAATTTAAGAGAAAAGTTAAGAGACATGGAAGATATATCGATCTTATGGCTTTACAAAAGCACAGAATGGAATGAATGGAAGTCAGCAACGTGTGAAGGAATGATGGCTGAGAATTGTCCAGGAACAAGAAAGCACAAATCCTTAGACTGAAAGGGCCCACTGAATATGAGAGGATAAGTAGAAACAACGAAAAACACAACAAAAATGACACCAGGCATGCAGTAGTGAGATTTCAGGGTACCAAGCCTAAAGTTCCAAAAGTGACTGGTGAAAAGGGAGATTACCCAAAAAGAACCAGAGCCAAATTGACACTTGCCATCTCCTCAAAAGCACTGGAGCCATGAAGATGGAACACTATCTTCAAGAACAGGAGGAAAAACAATGGAATTTAAATTCTATATCCAGAGAAAATATTGGTCATATGTAAGGTTAAACCCAAGACATTTTTAAGCACCCAAAACTCAAGAAGTTCACCACCTCCATACTTTCTCTAAAAGATGTGTTCCAGCATGAAGAACAATTATTCCAGGAGATAAGATGATATACAAGAAGCAATGGTGAGTGAAAAAAACTTAATAGCATGTGTTGCACAAATAAATATTAATGTACTCTTAAAATTAAAATTAATATTCCCAAAGATATCAAAAGGAGAAAGACTTTGGGGGACTTCCATGGAATGTGTTATAAAAGAAAAGTGTGCTTGGGATCCTGTTTTGATAAAGAGAGGTAGATACTAACTCCATATGTTAGAAAAAAGCAACATGAAGCACATGCATGGTAACATGAAGGACAAATTTTATAAATAGAATGCGTAATTTTTAAATCAGTGAAAGTGGAACAATTGAACCAAGAAAATCAAAACAATTCAATGGAAATCAAGAAATCAGGGAAAGGGAGAAAAATTAAAGGGAAAGTACTGTAAAAAAATCCCACAACCACATGGAGGCTCCACAACATGCTCCTAAATAACCAATGGATCAATGACCAAATTAAAACAGAGATCAACTAATATATAGAGACAAATGACAACAATAATTCAACACCGCAAAATGTGTGGGATGCAGCCAAATCTCTGATAAGAGGGAAGTATATAGCAATACAGGCCACCTCAAGAAAGAAGAACAATGCCATATAAGCAGTCTAAACTCACAACTAATGAAACTAGGAAAAGAACAACAAATGAGGTCCTTAGTCAGTAGAAGGAAGGACATAATAAAGATTAGAGCAGAAATAAATAAAATTGAGAAGAATAAAACAATAGAAAGAATCAATGAAAGCAAGAGCTGGTTCTTTGGGAAAATAAACAAAATAGATAAATCCCTTGCCAGACTTATCAAGAGAAAAAGAGTCTACACACAGAAAATAAGAAATGAGAAAGGAAAAATCACTACGGAAACCATAGAAATACAAAGAATTATTAGAGAATACTATGAAAAATTATATGCTAACAAACTGGATAACCTAGAAGAAATGGACAACTTTCTAGAAAAATATTACCTTCCAAGGCTGACCAAAGAAGAAACAGAAAATCTGAACAGACAAATTACCAGCAACGAAATTGAACTGGTAAACAAAAACCTACCTAAGAACAAACCTCCTGGACCAGATGGCTTCACCGCTGAATTTTATCAACTGTTTAGTGAAGACCTGACACCCATTCTCCTTAACGTTTTCCAAAACATAGAAGAGAAGGGGATACTTCTAAACTCATTCTATGAGGCTAGCATCACTCTAATACCAAAACCAGGCAAAGACACCACAAAAAAAGAAAATCACAGACCAATATCCCTGATGAACATAGATGCAAAAACACTCAACAAAATACTAGCAAACCAAATTCAAAAATACATCAAAAAGAATCATCCATCATAATCAAGTAGGATTTATTCCAGGGATGCAAGGGTGCCACAACATTCGAAAATCAATCAACATCATCCACCACCACAACAAAAAGTAGGACAAAAACCACATGATCATCCCCATAGATGCTGAAAAAACATTCGACAAAATTCAAAATCCATACATGATAAAAACTCAACACAATGTGTATAGAGGGCAAGTACCTCAACATAATAAAGGACATATATGACAAACCCACAGCCAACATTATGCTTAACAGTGAGAAGCTGAAAGCTTTTCCTTTAAGATCAGGAACAAGACAAGGATGCCCACTCTCCCCACTTCTATTCAACATAGTTCTGGAGGTCCTAGCCACGGCAATCAGACAATACAAAGAACTAAAAGGCATCCAGATTGGCAAGGAAGAAGTTAAACTGTCCCTGTTTGCAGATGACATCATAGTGTACATAAAAAACCCTAAGGAATCCACTCCAAAACTACTAGATCTAATATCTGAATTAAGCAAAGTTGCAGGATACAAAATTAATACACAGAAATCTGTGGCATTCCTATACACTAACAACGAACTACCAGAAAGAGAAATCAGGAAAACAATTTCATTCACAATTGCATCAAAAAGAATAGAATACCTAGGAATAAACCTAACCAAGGAAGTGAAAGACCTATACTCTGAAAACTACAAGACACTCATTAGAGAAATTAAAGAAGATACCAATAAATGGAAACACATCCCGTGCTCACGGATAGGAAGAATTAATATTGTCAAAGTGGCCATCCTGCCTAAAGCAATCTATACATTCAATGCAATTCCTATCAAAATACCCATAGCCTAATTCAACAAACTAAAGAAAATCATGCTAAAATTCATATGGGACCACAAAAGACCTCAAATAGCCAAAGGAATTCTGAGAAGGAAGAATATAGCAGGGGGAATTACGCTCCCCAACTTCAAGCTCTACTACAAAGCCACAGTAATCAAGACAATTTGGTACTGACACAAGAACAGACCCATACAACAATGGAACAGGCTAGAGAGCCCTGATATTAACCCAACCATATATGGTCAATTAATATACAAAAAAGGAGCCATGGACATACAATGGGGAAATGACAGCCTCTTCAACAGCTGGTGTTGGCAAAACTGGACAGCTACATGCAAGAGAGTGAAACTGGATTATAGCTTAACCCCATACACAAAAGTAAACTCAAAATGGATTAAAGACTTGAATATAAGTCATGACAGTATAAAACTTTTAGAAGAAAACATAGGCAAACATCTCCTGAATAGAAGCATGAGCAGCTTCTTCCTGAACACATCTCCTCGAGAAAGGGAAACAAAAGCAAAAATGAACTCAAGGGACTACATCAAACTAAAAAGTTTTCTACGGTAAAGGACATCATCAGCCAATCAAAAAGGCATCCTACACTATGGGAGAATATGTTTGTAAATGACATTTCTGACAAGGGATTAACATCCAAAATATGTAAAGAACTCACACACCTCAACACCAAAGCAAAGAACCCGATTATCAAATGGGCAGAGGATATGTAGAGATAGTTCTCCAAGGAAGAAATTCACATGGCCCACAGACACATGAGAAGATGCTCCATGTTGCTAATCATCAGGGAAATGCTAATTAAAACCAAAATGAGATATCACCTCACACCAGTAAGGATGGCCAGCATCGAAAAGAATAAGAACAAATGGTGGCAAGAATGCGGAGAAAGGGACCCTCCTACACTGCTGGTGGGAATGTAAGCTAGTTCAACCGTTGTGGAAAGCAATACGGAGGTTCCTCAAAAACTAAAAGTAGAAATACCATTTGACCTTGGAATCCCACTCCTTGGAATATACCCAAAGAATACAACTTCTCACATTAAAAAAGACATACGCACCCCTATGTTTATCGTAGCCCTTTTTACAATAGGCAAGCTATGGAAGCAACCTAAGTGTCCATCTGTAGATGAATGGATGAAGAAGATGTGGTACATATACACAGTGGAGTACTATTCAGCCATAAGAAAGGAACAAATCCTACCATTTACAACAACGTGAATGGAGCTGGAGGACATTATGCTCAGTGAAATAAGCCAGGCGGAAAAAGACAAATGCCAAATGATTTCCCTCATTTGTGAAGTATAACAATGAAGCAAGACTGAAGGAACAAAATGGCAGCAGACTTATAGACGCCAAGAATGAACTAGTGTTTACCAAAGGGGAGGGGTGTGGGAGGGTGGGTGGGGAGGGAGGGAGAAGGGGACTGAGGGGTATTATGTTTAGTACACATGGTGTGGGGGACGACGGGGAGAACAGTGTAGCACAGAGAAGGCACATAGTGGATCTGTGGCAACTTGCTGCACTGATGGACAGTGACTGCACTGGGGTATGGGTGGGTACTTGATAATATGGGTAAATGTAGTAACCACATTGCTTTTTCATGTGAAACCTTCATAAGAGTGTATATCAATCATACCTCAATAAAATTTATTTTAAATAAAGGGAAAGTACTGTAAATAAAAAGACTAAAATGAGATGGCAAGATAGGTCTTAACTTGAGTAGTCACAATAATTTTAAACAGGGTACATTGTAATATAATGTAAATTATAAATGTAAATGTAAACATGGAATAGAGCAGATGCTGAATGTTAAGTATATGAAAATATTTGAGTATTTAAATACATTTTTGAAACTGCACAGAAAACAGTTATATATAGATATAGGTAAGCGTTAAATCTTCAATATAGGAACATTCACAAAACTCTTGAAATGATGTATTTGCAGAGAGGAGGAACTGGGACCAATGATGGTAATAACTAAAAGATATTATCAATCTGAGATTTATTTCTTAAATAATAATAAATTATACTTGAAACAAACATGACTGAATGTGAACAGTTGCTAATTGTGAATGGTGTTGAGTATGGGCATTTGTCAAATTAACCCTTCGCTTTTCTGTTTTCTTTCTAGTTCTCCAAAATATTATTTTATGAAACTAGGGAAAGAAAGATCAGAGGAAAGGGCGAGAAAGTGGCTGACTACCACAGCTGACTTGGTTTTGACAGCCAAGAAGAAGTCGCATCCCCCCATGGGAGGCCGAAGGGAGAGAGACAGACAGCCGCGTGGGAAGTATCGAGCGCTGGCGGGCATGACGGGCGTGGACACAGCAGCTCGGGGTGGCTGCGGATGTACGCATGCATCAGAGGCCACTCCCCAGTGTCCTACAGTGGGAATCCTCACTTACCACCCCGAACAAAAATATATTCCCAACTTCTCAAAAGAAAGTCAATATTCAAAACTTTGCCTCTAGACTTTATAAGTAGAAATCAGTCTTAACTAAAGAACAAGGAAACCTTTAATATAATAGCTTCTTATTGACTCTTTTCATTTCATGTCCTGGTGGTGCAATTCCTTGCTGTCTTTTCTCTGGCCCTTGGTGGTTTACTTGCTACTTTTCAAAAGCAGTGGGCCCTTTGCTGCTTGCAGAAAGAGAACTAAACTGGAGCTTGAGCACCGAGCTGTAGTCTGGGAGCTGAAACATTGATTGACATCTTTTTTAGCAGAAGGTCAGCAGTGCCTACTCCATTCCTTAAGTGCTAAGAATTGCTATTCAATTTACTTTTTCTTCTCCATCTTAGAATTGATCACAGAGTATAACATATTTGACATTACTGTAAGAGTTTACACACGGGCTCGTAGATCAGAAGGTAGAATTTATCCTGTGCACAGTTCTGTAGATTTTCTTTTGTTGACTTTTAATGAGTTGAAGAAAGTACCTAAATGATAAAAAGTTGAACAAAAATCACTGGGCAAAATATGGTTCCACATTGGAAGGGAACCATCCCTCCATACTTCTGGGTCAGAAAACTTAGAAAACCATAGTAAAAATGTTTATTATACTAAGAATACAATTTAGCAAGCTGAGTGACAAAATTTATTGAATAGTGTTCTAATGCTCAGGGTTTGTACACCTTCTATCAGCAGCATAATCCAATGCCCAGTGCAATGTCTGCCACACAGGTAGCTAATAACTATATTTTAATAAATAAACAAGTGAATGAATGAATGAATGAATATAAGATAAAAGGAAAAAGGAAAAAAGATAACTGACCCACACAGCAGTGGTGATGGCTGTGTCTGCCATCAATAGCTATCATCACTTTCAAGAATAGGTCTGCACCAGGGAAATAATCAAGAACTGCCGAGCTGTTCTAAGGTCAGTAGAAACAACAACAACAAAAAATAACTCTTTAGTTTTTACACTGAAATATTGATCTAGTAAAACACCATTCTTAGAAGTTCAGTCTTAGGTGATCCGTGTCTCCCCAAAACAGATATGCTGAAGTCCTAACCCTTAGGAGCTCAGAATGTAACCCTATATGAAAGTAGGATCACGTTAAAACTGCTTACAGAATTAGTCAAGTTAAAATGAGGTCTTTTGGTGGGCCCTAGTCCAAAATGGCTGGTGTTCTTACAAAAAGGGGTAATTTAGAAACAAAGTTAGAAATGAACAGAAGGTAGAATTTATCTGGGCAAAAATGGATTCAAATTAGGCAGCACAAACTAGAAGTGGCTGGGAGCCCTCCACTAAAAGGAGCTGTTGGAAAGACTTTTAGAGAGGAGGCAGAAAAAAATCAAGGGAATGCTTTGGTTATAACTGAAGTGGTTGTGTTATTTGGGAAAGCCCACTTGGATGTTTGTGACTGCTTAGCCTTAGAATTTCATTTCATAACCTTGAAGCCTGGGTTTGGTTTGCTTATATGAGCTACTAATACGTTAAAGCCACTTCGTCTAATGATCTTCTTGTTTAGTTAATTTAACAAGGGTTTCCCATCCACGTTTCTCAGTAGAGATTAGGAAAAGTTGTTTTGCAACCATCATTTATCAAACATGTATTATATATGATTTTGAAACGGTTTAATGTCTAAATATGTGAAGCTCCTTTTTAAAATTATGGAACATGTCAAGTCCTGGGATGTTTTAATTCTGAGAATGTACAGGAATTTTGGAATGTTATTTATTTCATCCAACAAAAACCAAGGTATTCTAGTGAATGCTAGGATATAATGATGAATAAAAACAGACCTGATACACAGCCAGCCTCCGAAGTTTATAGTCATGTAGATATTTAAAAGCAAAACTTTAATAAATGTTCTCAAAATATGTACACAGGAATAAATAACAGGAAGTTGTGACCCAAATACAGATCTCAGGGAACTGTTTTTCTGAAGTATGACTGATTTGAGGACTGAGAGTAGAAGCTCACTTCACTGAAGAGGAGAAATGTTTTGCAGGTAGAAGACGCAATACAGGGAGGCCCAGCAGAGAGTGTGAGGGGCAGAGGGGCAGAGGGGCGGAGAGGAGCCTGCGGCAAGCTCGGACGGAGGAGGAGAGCAGCTGGCTCAGGCGGCAGCTTCAGGCCTATGCCAACAACTTCGTGTTGTCTTCAGAGTATCTGTAAATCATTAAACAGTTTTATACAGAGGGGGTTAATGCTATCAGATGTGATTTTGAAAAAATCGCTCTGCCGTTTAACTGCCTCCTGGGGCTTTTTGTTGGCCTGGGTGTGCACCAGCCCCTCCTCAGCTGCTCCATTAAAGGAAGTAGTTGATGTGCAACAAACGAGCCCAGTGAGCACTGGGCGGCGGCAGGAGGCTGTAGCGGAGGAAAGCGAACTGCTTTTCATTGCCCAGAACTTGTGTTATTTCTTTCTAATGAACACAAACGGCCTTTTGAGTCTTTTTAAGGATACCATTATACTCATTTTTGAGGCTTTCCTGCTTGCTCTATTAGCTGCTTCCTTAAGTGTTAGCTCTTTTTATTACATTTCTTTCTTCTTTCATGGTGTGTTTCCTCAAATGTGTAGTGACTTTCTGTTTTGTCTCTCTGTGCTTTTGAGGATCTTTGTTTATGGATACAAGCTTGCAGATGAGGACTATGGGGGAGACGGTGATAATACTACAATAGTATTAGAAAAACTATTTTGGTAGTTTACAGGTAAGTTCATTAGCTTTGGGGGAACTTCGCTGTCTCTTGATGCCCAGAACCGACAGTGTTTGCTTTCTCCTTACAGCAAAGGTCACTGCTGTCTGTTGCTCAGTCCAAGCAGAAACTGGTCCATCTGCTCCAAGCATCCTTGCTCCTGAATCACCTGATTGTCCCCGGGGCCTCTCCTGGTAACTTTATTCCTCCAGGACGTGCCCTACACTTTTATAGAAGTTCTCTCTTGCCCCTGTTTTGGAGAAGGTTCCCTCTAGACTTGTTTCTCTATAAATGTGACCCTGTCTGTTTTCCCTCTTTCAAGAATTTCTCAGTTTTAGCTTACTGATCATGGCACTCTTTCTCATTTTCCACTGCATTAATAGGTTACCCAAGTATACTTTTTTAAAGACTTTCCAAAAAATTTTGATTGATAGAGGAGGTAGAAATCATAATAAACATAATGTAAGTTTTCCTTGATGCTGTAGAAAAAAGAAATTAGAGTGTGGATCCTTAGGATCGCCATTACAAAGATCAATGATAGAGAGTGGTATGCTCTGCAGGAAATCAGGTGACTGCAACAAGAAAATGTTCTGCTGAAAATAACAAGTTCTGTGGAACTATACAGCTGAGACAGGGACGGTGGGTGTAGTCAGAGTAGGGTGAGGTCCTCTGGGAAAAGCAGGGCAGAAAATTTACAGTCAGAGCACTGTAACTAACAATGGGCAAAGAAGTCCACATTGAAACTCTGTTAAGCGTTATGCAGGAAGGTCAAGGTCACACTAATTCTCCAGCGAAAGATACCTAAGAATACAGACATCTTCAGTGAGATGAGTTAAAGGTCAGAAGGCCAGGAGCAACTTGGCCTGGAGTGTCTGAGTGTTCATAACCCATGACTCCGATGTCAGCCCTGGCAATCAGACTATGACTGAGCCCACCTTGAGGACAGGGCAGGTGATGCAAGTCCACACCCCTAAGTTTTTATCATGTTCTCAAAAAATCCTCAACTGCCTATAAAACCCCCTAGACAATGTACCACTACGGGCTCTCTTATATCCTCCTGGTGTGAGCCAGGAGCTCTATTCTCTCACTTTATTTCTATATAAAAGCCTGTACTTTGCTCTCCTCCCTTGAGTGTTTGTGAAGCTCATTCTTCGGCTTCGGGAACAAGAACCCCAGCATCACTGGCATTCCTTTATAATCAAGGTTTCTTTATAACACATGACTTTTCTTTTTATCTCTAGGCTTGTCATGGTTTATTTAGTGTCTGACTGGGGTTCTAGTAGCAGTGGACATTCCAATTCCTGCAGCTATGGCATTAATAAATAAAGCAGTGTTAGAACGCCACAAATGAGTTTTTTAAAAATCCTCCTGTGCCCATTATTACCTCAGAGTTAAAGTCCCTTCTTTTAAAATTAGATTATGGTTGATATACAATATTATATTGGTTTCAGTGTATAATGTTAGGCTGGAGGAAGGAAAAACAAGGAC
Source organism: Manis pentadactyla (assembly GCF_030020395.1). NCBI lineage: Eukaryota > Metazoa > Chordata > Mammalia > Pholidota > Manidae > Manis > Manis pentadactyla. The sequence goes on from NC_080034.1 coordinate 71,402,340, forward strand.
ATGCAAACAGAACAGAGAGATGCCATAGGGGGAGAACAGACCAGACCCCAAGGTCCATGCCTTACATGGAAAGGGGACAGCTCTCCCTGAATTCCATCCTTCTGATGGGCCAACTAACATGCGGATGTCAGCCCCCTCCCTCTTGGAAGAAACAAAGTTTCTAGTCTATTATGTCACCTTTAGCCAATCATACCTCTCCACGCCCCCTAGGATAGCTTGCCCACTCCTCCCCCTCCTAACCCCTTACAAGCCCCCACCTCCCTGACCAGGTGTGACTTCCCCGGCCTGTAATACCCAGACCGCGGAACATCACCCAGGAGTTGCACTCAAGTAAACTACCTGGCCCTTTGTTACCTCTCTTCACCGGCTTATTCTGGCTAAAATTTATCTTACACTTTTAGCACATGCAGAATTTTTTAGGAGTGGAGTGATCCAGTTTCGGAAACTTACTTTCAAATGCTTTGTAAGAGAAAGAGAGAGAGGGTGTGCAAATATGGCAAAATGTGAACAACTGATCAGTCCAGGATGAAGGGTAAATGAGGTGTTCCTTTTTTCTGTAGGTTTGAATTTTTTTTTAATTGGGAAAAACACTTAGGAATAAATGCAACAAAAATACAGTGCCTATATGAACAAATGTATAAAATAATATTTAAGGACATAAAATGCCATTTGAATATCTGAAAAAAGTTGTGAATCATTATAGAAATTAACAGATGTGGAATACTTTTTATCTGCTGTTTGTATTTTAAAAACACCCCCATTTTTACATATTTGGAAGGATGTTAATTTAAATTGTAAAAAGAAAATACAGGAGATTCATTCATTCATTCCTTTATTTTACATTTGCAAACTCATGATACTGGGCCCCAGCACAGAGTCCCATGCCCACTGGCACCTACTCCTCACTCCTTGAAGGTACTGGGCTGGATAGCAGAGAAGTGGGAGGTGGCAGGGGCATCAGAAGCGAATAACCCAAGGTTAACACCCAAAATATATAAAGAACTTACACGCCTCAACACCCGAAAAGCAAATAACCTGATTAACAAATGGGAAGAGGATATGAAGAGACAGTTCTCCAAAGAAGAAATTCAGACGGCCAACAGGCACATGAAAAGATGCTCCATGTCGCTAATCATCAGGGAAAGGCAAATTAAAACCACAATGAGATATCACCTCACACCAGTAAGGATCATCACCATCCAAAACACAAATAACAACAAATGCTGGTGAGGATGTGGAGAAAGGGAAACCCTCCCACACTGCGGGTGGCAACGTAAACTAGTTCAGCCATTGAGGAAAGCAATATGGAGGTTCCTCAAAAAACTAGAAATAGAAATACCATTTGACCTCGGAATCCCACTCCTTGGAGTTTACACAAAGAATACAACTTCTCAGATTCAAAAAGATATATGCACCCCTATGTTTATCGCAGCACTTTTTACAATAGCCAAGATATGGAAGCAACTTAAGTGTCCATCAGTAGATGAACGGATAAAGAAGAGGTGGCATGTATACTCAATGGAATATTATTCAGCCATAAGAAGAAAACAGGACTGTTATTCTCCCTAAATCCAATTTCGGTGGTCCCAGTGACAACAGGTATATAGGGGTGGGGAGAAACAAGAAGGACTCTTAAGTCACCAGCATCCAGAAGTAAGGCCAAGGTCCCTTGTTGGTGCCATGCAGCCTTGGGCTGGTGCATTCTGACCCTTGCAAGTGGATGCAGTTTTAGACATCCTCTCTCCAGCACTCCAGCAAGGCCAATTGTCCATTCAGTGAAGCAAACCTTGTTACTTTCCAAGCACCTGCTTTTTAAAAATGGCTCTTTAATAAAAAACAAAAACATTACGAAGGTATGATTGATACACAAAAAGCTGTACATATTTCATGTGTACAGCCTGATGAGTTGTAAATCTACATCCATGACCATCACCATAGTCTATGCCATAATGTAGCCATCACTCCAAGTTTCCTCTCCACTCTCCTTTTTATTACCGCTGTGAGGAAATGTTACCTGATATTTAGCTGAATAACCAAAAACTGTCTAATGTAATGTTCACATCCAAATAAACTTCTATGTCATTAAGTGGATTAAGAAAATTACAAGCATCAGATATCTTGAACTTAGCCTTGAAAGTTAAGATGAGACTTGATGTCAATAGCAGGGGCCTCTGAGGAAGCTATTGCTTTTGAGACTGTTAAGTACTTAATAACCATTAGCCTTCACTTAGAAAGACAAGAGAGATTTAGCAAACACGTACATACCCTGGTACTAAGTATTTTAAATTGAATCTATACTTATTTTGTATGTTTTCATTTTTTAAAATGTGTTTATAAGTCTGTTTGGTTAGGACAAAAATTTCTAGGTAATATTGAAAGGTTTCGGTTTTCTTATTGTGTCCACCTCAAGACATGGAGGTTTATCATTGGAAATGGTATTTGTTAGATTGCTTGTGGTAGAAAATTATGATGTTCAGGTCAAGCTGTAATCTGTTTGCCACAGAGGTTTGGTCTAATTCCCTAATCATGTAATGACTTGCCTGCTGATTCTCACCTTGCTGATCTCTAATGTGTTAGCTTAAATACCAAAAGACTATATTGACCATTTGTAAGTCTGGGCAATGGAAATCCCCGGGCAAAATACGCCTAAAAACCAAAATCAGTTAAATGGAGAAATAAAGTTTAAAACCCGTTTATTGCTCACAAACTGCAGTCCCTGGCCGTCTCTCTTCTCTGCTCAAGCAGCCACAACACCCCCCTTCCCTCTCACCTCTCAGGTACAGATAAGCCCTCTGTTGCCCAGGTAATCACCCATTGATATGGAGATGACTTCTCCACCCCAGGAAAGATGCAAATGCACTAAAGCCATACTTCTTTCCACCTCAGACCCCTATTGATATGCAGATATACTAAAGCCAGGCGAGATATTCTGGAAATGTTACAGCCTCAACACCCAAAGAGCAAATAACCCGATTAAAAAGTGGGCCGAGGATATGAAGAGACAATTCTCCAAAGAAGAAATTCAGATGGCCAACAGGCACATGGAAAGATGCTCCACATCACTAATCATCAGGAGCATGCAAATCCAAACCACAATGAGATACCACCTGACCCTCGTACACTGTGGGTGGGAATGTAAGTTGGTGCAGCCACTAAGGAAAACATTATGGAAGTCCCTCAAAAACTTAAAAAAAGAAAATCCAAAATACCAATTCAAAGAGATATGCACCCCCATGTTCACTGCAGCGTTATTTACAATAGCCAAGATATGGAAGCCACCTAATTATCCAGCAGTAGATAATTGGACAAAGAAGATAAATTTACACAAAGGAGGATTACTAACCAATAGAAATGAATGGAACCTTGCCATGGGTGGACCTGAAGGGTAATATGGTAAGTGAAATAAATCAGACACAAATACCATATTTCACTTGTATGTGGAAACTAAAAAAACAATACAAACGTAAAACAAAACAGACTCATAGATAAGGAACAAACTGTTGGTTACCAGTGCAGGGAGCAGTGGGTAGTGGGTGAAACAGGTGTCAGGGATTAAGAGGTAACTTCCAGTCACAAAATATACATGTCATGAGGTTGTAAGGTTCAGCAGAGGGAATATACTAATATTCTAATAATTGTATGGTGACAGACGGTAACTAGACATTTGGAGGTCACTTTGCAATATATAAAAACATTGAAACATTATGATATACACCCTAAACTATGGGCACACCTTGTTTTATTGCACTTTGCAGATACTGTGGTTTTCACACATGGACATTTTGGGGCAATCCTGAGTTGAGCAAGTCTATTGGCATTTTTCCAGCAGCATTTGCTCACTTCACGTTTGTGTCACATTTTGGTAATTCTCATCGTATTTCACTTTTAAATTATTATTGTATTTGTTATGGTGACCTGGGATCACAAGTGACTGAAAGGTCAGATGATGGCTAGCATTTTTTAGCAACAATGTATTTTTAAGTTATGTACACAGGCTTTTAGACATAATGCTATTGCACACTTAAGAGACTATAGTGTGAAGGTAACTTTTATATGCACTGGGAAACCAAAAAATCCATTTCACTTTCTTGCTTGAGATGCTTTATTGTGGTGTGGAACTGAACCGGCATTGTCTCTGAGATATGCGTGTCATTGGATACTGCATGCCAATTATACTGAAAAACAGAAAATAAACCTTACGAGGAGCTTTTCTGGGTTGTGTGGCTTAGGATCTCTCAGCAAGTTGCAGTCCAGATGTTGTCTTGGGCTCCAGTTATCTGAACGAACGCTTGTCTTGGGCTGAAGGATCCACTTCTAAAATGCCACAGTCACATGGCTTCCAAGTTGGTGCAGTTCTTCGTTCTCCGTAGTTGGTTTCACTGAGAGCCAAGTGATCCAAGAGAACAAGGAAGAGGCAACAGCATATTTTATAACCTAGTCTGGGAATTTACCTGCCATCACTCTGCCATATTATGCCGGTCATCCTGGCTAACCGTGATACAGTGTGGAAAAGGATTACACCAGGGCATGAATACCAGAAGGTGAGAATCATTTGGGACCATTTTGATAACTGGCTTCTACCCATGAGTCCACATATGACATGTATGAGAAGTCATTGCAGTGACAAGGAGCTGCAGAAAACTTAAGTTTGCATTCCTAGAGAAATCTGGATGTTACATGTGATATATCCCTGTGATGGAGTACCTTGCAGCATCAAAGTCATTAACTAGATTTATATATTTTATTCAACTTGAAATAAAAACAGAACGAGGTTTATAGTATAATGCAACTGATAAGTCTAAAAACATTGCATGTACATATATCCTTCACACTATTTTTTTTTAATTTTAAGGTTATTGATATACTCATAAAGGTTTCAAATGAAAACAATGTGGTTACTACATTCACTCATATCAAGTCCCTACCCATACCCCAATGCAGTCACTGTCCATTAGGGTAGTAAGATGCCACAGATTCACTATATGCCTTCTGTGCTACACTATTTTCCCCGTGACACCCCACACCATGTGTACTAAACATAATACCGCCTTGATCCCCCTTCTCTCTCTCTCCCCACCACCCCACCCCCACCCGTTCCCCCTCTGGTAACCACTAGTTCCTTCTTGGAGTCTGCTGGTCTTTTGTTCCTTCAGTTTTGCTTCATTGTTATACTCCACAAATGAGGGAAATCATTTGGCAATGACATGACTTTTTTTTTTTTTTGAGAGGGCATCTCTCATTTATTGATCAAATGGTTGTTAACAACAAAATTCTGTATAGGGGACTCAATGCACAATCATTGATTAACCCAAAGCCTAATTCTCAAAAGTCTCCAATCTTCTGAAGCATAACGAACAAGTTCTTACATGGTGAACAAGTTCTTACATAGTGAATAAGTTCTTACATGGTGAACAGTGTGCAAGGGCAGTCATATCACACAAACTTTCAGTTTTGATCACGCATCATGAACTATAAACAATCAAGTCAGATATGATTATTCGTTTGATTTTTATGCTTCATTGATATGTGAATCCCACATTTGTCCCTTCTTGTTCTTTTTTTAATAAAATGCTGAAGTGGTAGATAGATGCAAGATAAAGGTGGAAAACACAGTTTAGTGCTGTAAGAGGGCAAATGTAGATGATCAGGTCTGTGCCTATAGACTAAGTATTAATCCAAGCTAGACAAGGGCAACAAAACATCCATGGATGCAGATTACTCTCAAAACGGGGCGTGAGGTTCCAAGCCTCACCTCTGTTGATCCCCAATTTCTCACCTGATGGCCCCCCTGCGACTGTGCCTGTCTTAGGTTCTTCCTCCCTTGAGGATTCTTACCCGTCTCTGGCTAACCAGTCATCTTCCGGGGCCATACAGGGAAATGTAAAGTTGGTAAGTGAGAGAGAAGCAATATTCCTTGAAAAGGTTAGCTTTTTAGTTCTTTACAGATTTATGCCCTGTGACTTCTATGCCCAGTATTTCACAGTACATATTTTTAAAGATACATGTTGCTAAGCAAATATATAAAAGGTTGACTGGGAAGTCATTAAAGTTATCTATATATGGGGGAAGGAAATTGAAGGGCTCAAGGAAATTAGGGGAATTACCTCAATTTTATATAGTTGAAGTTTAAAAAAAATGTCTTTTTTTAAGACAGATGCACCCCTATGTTTATCGCAGCACTATTTACAACAGCCAAGAATTGGAAGCAACCTAAATGTCCATCAGAAGATGAATGGATAAAGATGATGTGGTACATATACACAACGGAATATTATTCAGCCATATGAATAAAACAAATCCTACCATTTGCAGTAACATGGATGGAGCTAGAGGGTATTATGCTTAGAGAAATAAGCCAGGCAGAAGAAGACAAGAACCAAACGATTTCACTCATATGTGGAGTATAAGAACAAAGAAAAACTGAAGGAACAAAACAGCAATAGAATCACAAAACCCACGAACAGACTAACAGAAACCAAAGGGAAAGGGACTGGGGAGGATGGGTGGTGAAACAGAAAGGGGGCCTTACAATAAGCATGTGCAGTGGGGGGGGGGGCTAGGGGAGGGCTGTACAACAGAGAAGACAAGTAGTGATTTTACAGCATCTTACTATGCTGATGGACAGTGACTGTGAAGGGGTGTGTGGGGGAGACTTGGCGAAGGGGGGAGCCTAGTGAACATAATGTTCTTCATGTAACTGTAGATTAGTGATACCAAAAAAAAAAGTCTTTTTTTAAAGGTAGAGTTATAAAATAGCCCAAGGAAGCCTAAGAGATCTTATTGAAGTGAAATTCCTAGTAGATAAGGCTCTACTAGTTTCCCTGTGTTGTATGACAGTCATATTTCTCTGGAAGGAAAATTTTGATTCTCTTAAAATACCTCCCTTAACTTCCAGTTGAAATTGAATTATTTTAACAACACAAACTTCTTTCATTTCTTAAATGGAAATACTTAAGATAAAAATAACGTTGAAAGAAGCCCACAAAGAAAACTTACAATAAGGAGTAAATGATTGATATCAGATTTCCTTGTTGAGGATGTGTTTAATGAGAGGCTAAATGAATAGGATTTTAAATATTTTGAAAAGGTATTGGGGGTGGAAGAAATGGAAAAAGGAGCACAGAGGGGGTGCATAAGGTACCAAAGGCAGATTAGATACCCTCATTTTAAAATGAGTGCTTTTACCAAATTTCATTTTGAGGTTGAAACAAGGAAAAGAGATCACTGTGCATTTATGACAACTTAATTCTTCTGAGTTCAAGATATCCCCATACCCACACATAACTTTCACTTGATTTGCACTATGGTTAACAACTAAATAAATATTACTTTATTCTCTACATATTATTTCCAATGGATGATATCCTGGGTTTAACAGTAGAGCACTCATTGGTCATCATTCATTGATTACCACTTGAATGGCAATCGAAATACAAACTTGCGGGTAGGCCCGGGATCTATAATCTACAGAGCAACCAGGACTGAAATGATGACGGTTACGGCGAAGGCCTCGTGCATCCGAATGAAAGTATGCTGTGGATACCTGTAGTTGGGTGGCAGCACAGGCTTAGGAGGACTTTGGTTATTTGAGGAGAACCGTGCCAGGGGCTTGAGGATACACTCACCCTAGGGCACCTCGAGTGCAAGTCAGTCACAGAACAAACGATACCCACACGTACAGTGACAATTACTACTGGACCAACTGCCATTTTCATACCATGCCCACTAATTCCTGCCCAGCTGCTCCTGCTGAGTATGTACCACCAGTGAAGAAAACACCAGCCCAAAGTAGCCAATATGCACAGCAAGCTTTCCTTTATTCAGGGATATTGTATTTGTTTAAAAGAAAATGATCATTCTTGAAAGACTGCTCTGTGTGTGTGTTTAACCACTTTATTTCTTGTTGATGAGACCCGCAGATACCAGACATGTTATTATAAAGCTGCTTACGCACTTTTAATAAAAACGTGTCTTCCATCCCTGAGGCGGAAACGCAGACGACTCCGTGTGCTGCACTCCGGCAGTTCTACAAAAGGCCGTGCATCTTCATGACTGTCCATTTCAGTAAGGGTACAAGAGAAAGTAAAGTTTGAAATCACTATCCATGCTTTAGTTATCTACCTTTAGGAAAAGTTGAGCTTTCATTCTCTTCCAAGTAAAGACAATGCAAATTAATAAACACATGAAAGAATACACTTATAGTACAGAGTGGACATTACATAGGAAAATTCCTATTTACACAAACGGTCATAAAGTCACTTTTAGTATGGTGGAAGGTTTCTAAACAAATACAATGGGATGTTATGAATATATAGGACAGGGGAACAAAAATTATACCTGGAAAGAGTCAGGTCAGAGTGGTCTTGCTTCCTTTTCTTTACAGAATGAAAGCTTTCCTGGTTTGGTAAGTTAGTGAAGGTGTTTTCTTCTATTTTTCTTTTTTTCATGTCTTTATTGAGACGAGTTTGCATTTTAGTAAGGCTTGTACGAGAGAAAATAATGTATGAAATCAATATTCATGCTTTAGAGTTATCTACCTTTAGTAAAAGTTTAGCTTTCATTCTCTTTCAAAGACAATGCAAATTAATTCATAAAAAAAGATGAAAGGATACGTTTACTTATAGTACAGAGTTTACATTACATAGGAAAGTTCCTATTTACACAGTCAAAAAGTCACCTTTAATATGGTGGACGGTCTTTAAACAAATACAGTGGGGTGTTATGAACATATAGGACAGGGGAACAGAAAGAATACCTGCCAAGAGTCGGGTCAGAGTTGTCCTGTTTCAGTTTCTTTCCACGAGTACAGCGTTCTTGTTTTACTCCAGTACCGCAGGTGTTTTCCTCTATTTTCCTTTTTCTGTTTTTGCGGCCCCTTTTCAGTGAACTTGCCTTTAATTAAAAAAATAATATATGAGGTATAAGAAAATAACTTTCTATAGCCCTTCTATTATTTTAAATTATGAAAATCTGACAGAATAAACAAAAAGAATACTCTTTCTCACCCAAAAAGTTGATAGTTCTATTATTTTCAAGAGATCTATGAATTTGATCTCTGATAATACTAGGCTAAAATCTAATGATGCATGAAAACTCTAAAGAATTCTTAAAACTCGAAGATGTTGGTCTCACGGCACCATGTTTGGTGCTACAGAACTTAGCAGTTTTCCTTTAGACTTTGAACGAATCAAAGATACTATTCTTTTGAATGAACTGAATGTCACTAATGGAAGGAATATAAAGACTATCCTTTAGAGCACAATATAATTAAGAACAAAGGTGAATATACATAGAAATATAGAGAATACTAATAAGAAAGTTGAGGAGGTTATTAAAAAGGTACCCGAAACATGAAATAAGGCTCATGAAGTGTCAAATAGGAAAAAAAGTCTTTTATAAACGGTCATATCTTCCGGAAACTGTTATTTTTTTCAGAAAAGCATTTGCTGTTAAGAAGAGAGTTCCAGAAACTTGTGGTTCCCAGGTGTGAACAAAGCAGTGTTATTAAAGATGAGGAGAAGAAAAAAAAAGATGTTTTTGGGGAAAACAGTAAAGAAATAGCATAAAATAGATCATATTTGGAATTTAAGTGTATGAATGCCAGCTATGCTCTGTCAGTAATTAGCTATGGAACTTTGTAAAAAAATATCTGTGAGGCTCTGTTTGCTTATCTGTAGAAGAAGATAAGTCACTCAGTTGGTAAGGTCATTCTAGCTCTGAAAGTATATGGAAAAAAACAAACGAATCCCAATGTGGCCCTTATGCAGTCTAACAATTTGTAGGCAGCACATCAATGTAACAATGTACCCAGCCTCCTCCCAACATCCCCCAATTTAGAAATTGGGAAATAAGCATCTATTTTGAGAATTAAAGTTACAATGAATATAATAGATCAAAGAAGAGAAATATGCAAGGTCACTGGTAATATATGGTTTGTGTTTTGATTCTCTACAACAGCGTTTATCCTCTTCTAGAAAATTATTTACTCCTTACTCAGACTGTTAAGAAATCTTGAAATAAAAATCTTAGAATGTGGAGTTAGATATTCAGTCTAGCCCTAATTAAATGTTGCCTATATTCTTGAACTGAACTTGGCGGAAAACATTACTTTAGAGTATTTCGTAACAATTTCCTTGAGGATTTCATGATTCTCTTAGCAACATTTCTTAAAAACTGCTTTTAAGCAATTACAATTATTTGGTACTCTATTGGGATGTTAAATGCATAATTAAGGAGTTATTTTAATGGATTAAAATAAGGCAAACTATAAATCTAACACCTTTCCCATATCATATCAAAGAATCACTACCTCTTGCACTGATGGAAATAATTAAAATGTTTTACTAAGTCTCTTCTCCATTTAGTTTATTAATCTTTACTCAATAAAATCCGATTGAGTTTTCATATTATACTGAGCTTTTAGAACCCCCAAATCATAAAAAAAAGAGAAGAGAATGCTGAATATATAATGAGGAAAATGTCCATTTAATTAAGATTAAGTAAGACTGAATAGTTGTCTTACATAAAAAGAACATTTCATGAACAATGGGCTAACGCTTCTAGTTCCTATTTGAACTAAGATGTTACTTGAGATCATTTTCTAACAATACTCACAGTAAGAAAATGTGAAATTTAAACCACAGAATCCAAAGACTTTTGTTACAAAATGGTAATAAAGTCTCTTTTTGTTTCTTTAATTATTGATACTTGTCAGACTACTTCATTAGATTGTGCACATACACTTTTAAAAACAAGCTTTTATTCAGTTACCTGATTACTTTATTAGACAGAGATATTTCCCTTGCACCCTTTCTACCTTGTTAGAATGCACAGAGGACCTTCAGTATGTCTTAAGCAGGACCTATCAGATTGTACATACCATCGCATATTTGTTTTTGTACATTTATGTATCAGAAGTTGTAAAGCGGTGGCTCACAGACCGTAAACAGCCCACAGCATGTGTTGTTACTATGTTTGGCTCATAATGCTTGTAAAAGTTCTGAATTTGTTGCCAACATTTAACATTTGTGAGGACATGCATAAAGATCCATAATCTTGAAATATTGGCAGATCCTAGAACACTGGACCTACATGTCTACATGACAACAATTGGCAGGAGTTGAGTGATGACTGACACTTAAATGGGGGCATGACTTCCCTGTCTGCCATAGTCTCAACTCTTCTGTGTTATTTGTGTGGCTTTCATAGGCATTGGACTTTGAAACTTCTTGTGTGTGTGTGTCTCTGTGAGTGTGTATAAATACGTATACATACACACATAAGGCTTTTTGATTCTATGTATATATCTTGGCATTAATATGCACATACACACAGGATAAAAATACTTAACCACAATAATGTGTATAGAAATAGCCATTGGAGTACAAGGTATACAGCATAAAAATTTGTAAATAACCATGAATTAACTAGGAAGATATTTCTAAAATTTAACTTTAAAAATCCTTATAAATCAAAATAGAATGTTTATTTTTTCATTGCTACAAGAAATATAACATCTAATTCACTACATTTAAAAAACTAAGAAGAGGGAAGAGGCTCAGAAAGCTGTATTTACATAGAAGGGCTGGAATGAGGTTATAGATCTTTACATCTCCTGGCCTATACCCTGAATGAGAGATAGCCAGAATATTATTTAACCAAATTTATTGGAACAGAAATCTCCTATAGCCTACCAGATGATACCCCAGGACTTAAAACCCTAATTTGTTAGTAATTCATAAAGTATTAGAGAAACTTTCTATAGCTTCACTGTGACTAAACTAAAAGATAATTCATGTACAACCAATAAAGGTTATTATTAAACTATAGTTGACTATAGATGACAAAGATGATCACGTAATAAGAAAGCAACTTAGTAAATATGATGCCACGTGAGACCCTCTGCTATTCTGTAAAACAGTCTAAAATACCATACACATTAATATAAATGTGTCACAGAACTTTAAATTCATAAAAATATTTACACTTGTGAACTTATTTGATCTTTACAAACCCCGCCAGGCAGATGCTATCCCACTTTACAGATGATAACCCTGAAGCTAAGAAAGCACTCCAATGCTTATCGATCAAGAAGGTAAGAAAACCAGCACAGGAAACTGAAAAGGAGCAAAGGCAGAAAGAAAACCAAGTATGGTACTAGAAGCCAAGTGAACACAGGGTTGCAAGGAGGGTGTGCTCTGGAACTGATGGGTGGGTCAGGTGAGGCCTAAGCACTGATCCCCAGACTGACGAATGGCCACGATAGGAGCACTTTCAGAGAAGCTGTGAAGGTGAGAATCTGACTAGAAAGAGTCCCAGAGCGACTTGGAGAAGAGAAGTCCGAGAGAATCAGAACAAAGCTGTCCAGCAGGAGTTATTCTGTAAAGGAAAGGAGAGAAATGCGGGAAGTGGATGCAGGAGAAGTGAAGCTAAGGAGAAGAACCCAGGGGAGGACGAGATGCTGATGCAGGTGAAGAGAACAAGGGGGCGGGATCTGAGGCACAACACGGGAACTGGCTTAGGGAGGGGCACTGAGCATGGCACCGAGAGAGGGGTTTTTGTATGAACGCAGTCTGATAATAAGCATATACATTTTAAGTCTCTTGCCAGTCACATTTAAATTAGAAGTGTGAAGGCTCATACCTATTGGTTAAAGCAATATGATAATATAGCAAAAAATGAGTTGGCCGAGTTATAAAGTAAGGAGTAAGAGGTGTAAGGGGCAGCATGAACTGAGGGCCAGACTCTTTACTAGATGTCCCCTCCGTCAGGCACTCTTCTCCCTGTTTACTCGCCTGACCTCATCACTACTGGCAACTACCTTTCCATAACTCAGTCCCAAACACCCACCTGCCCATTGCCTCTTTTCCTTTCCAGACCATTCCCTTTAGCACTTGAAACTACTGTGCTAAGGGAAGGCAGATACAAAAGGCAAACTATTTTATGATTCCGTTTATATATAATGACCAGCAGAGGGAAATCCGTGGAGCTAGAAGGTAGAGTAGTGGTTGCCAAAGGCTGAGGGAGAAGGGGAGAGTGACAACTAATGGGTACAAGGAAACTTTTTTACGGTCATGAAAATGTTCTGGAGTTAAATAGTGGTGATCATATATAACTGAATATATTAAAAACCACTGAATTGCACACCTAAAAAGTGAATTTTATGTGAATTCTATCTCAAAAAAATCCTCACAAAACTCTGTAACTCTATTTTGATCTGGCCATTAAAAGGTTCAGTTTCCGATCCCTCTTATGTGTGACAAGGGCCGTCATATGTACTGCCATAGACCTAAGATTACAGCTATACCACATGGATACTGCCAGTGTCCTGTATATCTGTATATCCTGGTATAGCTGTAATCTCAGGTCTATGGCAGTACGTATGACAGCCCTTGTCACAGCCATCACAAAGGAGGAGCAGTTCTTCATTATCGCCCTTTCAACAGACCTGGCAGTACTATAAAACATGAAAAATCATTTAAAATCAATACTATTATGAAGAACAGTTATTGGGATATTAAACACACCACAATTCCTAATTCATATTAGTAATCAACATTCTGCTTGCTAACAAATATACAGTAGCCATACACATCTATGTATCTCTCGTTACACAGATAGGGACCACATGACGGGGTGAGCAGTTTAGTTGGGGTAAGTGCACATTTCAGGTACACTGCAAAGAACAAAGCTAGAGGCTGAATGCCTGTACACACTTTCAAAGCATGTACACATTAACATAGGAAATAATTAACATGACATTAGAGCCCATAAAGCAATGAATGGCTTTAAATACAGGGTATGTAATTTTTTAATACATTTCATTTTTTCCTTATCTTAGCATCCTCATGATCTCCTAAGAAAGAAATGAGTTAGAGTAATTTTCAAGATCAAAATTAGGAAACTTGTATTAGTATCAGAAGTATGTGTAATAAAAGGATATTCCTATATTTTGACTAAAATTGTCCACCCATTTGTGATTGATTAAAAAGTCAAACATGTCCAACCCAGGAAACTTGGGAAAATCAACCCAAATCAAACAGATGACACAAATGCAGAAAATGGACCCTACAAAATGATTTCTAAGGGAAAAAAACTTATATAAAAATTAAACCAAATAATTTAAGAAGTCATAGATTTTCCAGAAATAAAAATAAATTTTCTCTCTTGACAAATTTCTAATACCATTAAGAACTTTAAAATCTGTAAAGGCAATGCTTTTTCCCATGCATACATATCCTGTATAACAAGTTTCACAAAGGGAAAGGAGGGAACTTGGACAGTCAAAACTTTCAAGATGCCTTTAAAAAAATGGTAAATACTAACATTATATATTTTGACACTTCGTTTATACTCCGTCACAGTAGAGAATATCCTGCAACCAGTATTTTCAAATAATGAAAAGACTTAAACTATAAGTTATTTATACGAATTGAAAGTTACGTGTTCATAGATTCTTATAAGCAAAATAGCTTAACTATTCAAACTTAACTTCAATACACTAAGTCTTAATCCACAAAGTCTAAATAGTCTTATATAACACAGTATGTACACTAATGATAGCTTAAGAATCTTACCAAAATGGCAAATAGAAAACTATTCAATTTAGTAAATACCTACCAACTATATGAGATACATGTGTCATACTAAAATTGGCATGTGTACTAAGAGCAAAAGCTGCAGTTTAATGTTCCAACAGTTTTATTTTATGACACTTCCTAATACCATACCACTAAATATGGTATTATTTCTCCAAAACTGAGTTACATCATTACACGTTCTATTGTAAAAATACTCACTGCAAAACATTTGGAAGATTATATTTCAACCCCTCTAACAACAGATTTAATTCATGAATATTAAGTTAATTGTTTTCTAAATATACTAAAAATACCATGAAGTCTGTTTTACTTCGCACATTTTTCATTTAAAAATAAAATTATTTTCTGACACTTATTAGGAAAGGGTGACAGATAGCAAGCTCATATCACTTTTGAAAAATCACAGTAAAGAGCTCACAATATGTTAGAGCAAACGTATTAATATTGGTTGTAATTCCTTTGCTGCTACAGTAAAAAATAGTAGATGTTGCCTACTGTTTATTATTAGCAACAATATGAAGAACACCCTGGACAGAAAATTATCTAGAGGCAAATTATGCCAGCTCCTTCTTGGTAAGGCTGGTGTCTGGCAAATGGGTACTTCTAAAGGCATTGAGCACTTAAACATTCTGCTAGGACTTACGAGGATTATTACGGGCACTGTTACATCTAACTAAAGGTTACAATGCACTCATTCATCCTGACCATGAAACTCTGCCTTCTTTTTAAGGTAGTTTCACAGCAAATACTGTATTATTGAACATTAAAAAGAGAATTATGAGAGATGGTGTTAATGAGAAATGCATATTAATAATCTGGAAAAGGTTATGAATTTCCAAAAACAGAAAAAATTCTGTAAATTGTAGGAAGAAAGTCTACTACAAATAGGCAGCTTTTGGTACCAGTTTTGTTTTTTGTGTAAAGGTTATAACAAAACTGACCACATTGTGATGATTCTCTTGGTGGATGAGTAAAACAACCATTTAAATTTAATTGTGTTGTAGGAATTCAATATTTTTGGATCATTATAGCCTAGACTCCACCAAACACATTTGTCTAAAGTGACTTTAAAACTGATTTTAATAGTTTTTACAAGAAAAAATTTTACCTGGTAAAAAATGCTACCAGATAAACTGGACACTGTCTTAAAACTCATGGTGAATTCTAGTCTACATGGGGAAAGACCAAAATTTGAGGACATTGTGAAAACTGCAGATTCACTATTCTGTGGACATTTTAGGAAGAACTGAAAAAATACAGAAGAAACCGAATTTATTTCTATAGAATGAATAAGGCCTTCCGTAATATAAGCACAGAGATGAGAATGAAGGAAAGAGTGCTAAATTATTTAAGGCTCACTTCTTTTCTTTGGGGAATGACTATTGTTGAGTAATCTTACTTCCAGTCATTCATGCAGACAAATGTCAAATGTTTGAATGTTAAAGCTAATCTATAATTTAAAAGCAAATGGTAAAGCAATTCACAAAAGTCTACGAATAATAAATATTTCTCTATGTGATAAGAGACAAAAGGGACACAGACATGATTTAACACATATATTTGGTGTCTGGTACAAAACAGGGGTCACTACATGATAGTGACTAACTGGGCTCAAACACAGAAGATGAAAAAAATTTTTGAATTATTAGAGAAAAGACTTAGAAGATCTACTTTTCATGTGAACTGCATCTGATGTCAAATACATGATATTGGTTAAAGTAAGAGCTCTCTGCTTATTTTGTTTATTATCTAAGAATTTCTTAGCATTAAAAAAATTAAAATTGATAAAAACATAAGGAACATTTTAGGGATGCAATGAATGTATACTACAGGTAATGCTAGCAACTGCCATGTTTACAGAAGCAAAAGAATATTTGGATTAACAACTTCAGAATATTTACATTAAAAACTATTATGATTAGATTAACAACATAATTAACTATTATGCTGACTGAACACAGAAGACAACTTCAGTAAATTATAAACAATATCTAAAGGAGGGAGAATCGCGATTAAAGATAAACACATTTGATAGAGTACTTCAAAAAGCTCACAACAAGGAGGAAAGTATCAAACCGTACAGCATTTAGGAACTAAGAAAACTCAGGTACAGCATACATTATTCTGACAGTAAGAAATGTAGAATTAAGAAAAATCTGGAGGTTGGGAAAAAAACAGGCCAGTGTAAATTAGTTGCAGTATTTCTTAAATAAAAACACTTACAGCTTTCATAATGGATTTTTCCCATGCTATGGATTTCTGTAACTGCTGAATGCACAGAGCCACCTGGGCAGCACTGCGAGCTTCTGATAATGCCCATCGCCACACCCTGAGACCGGGAACAATATCCTCTTCAATTCTGCATTGAAATACAGAAAAATTAAGTAGGCCATGTCCACACTTACGGTTACCGAATCTGAAACAGTCATCACACTGAAAGCCAAGTGATGATGAAACATGTAACAGCCGATAAGTATAAGGTTTAAGCAACTAAATTTGATGTAGTGCACAGACTGTGGCTACGTGCCTCAAAGCTTAGTCACAATCAGGTAAATGTAAGATCACTTCGCAGGATTATCAACACACATAACAAGAGAAAAAACATTTTTTACAAAGCACCATGCAAATAGCATGATCCATGTGGATCACAGATATACAAGAAGATACATAGATAACAGGCAATAGAAAATAGGCTCCAATTAGCAAAGAAGCACAATAATTTTTCAAGTTAATTTCAATAACCTACCCGTCATCATCACCACTAGTGGATGGTGCAGGAGCAGGGCCAGTAACTGTGCCCACATTATCCAGTTTGATCTGAATGGTGGTACTTAAGGGGCTCTTCAGATACCTCCTTTCAATGTTTCGCTCCAACTCAGACAGCCTGCTTACAGCTATATCTAGGGGGTTGTCGCTCTTCCGCTCTAGTGCATGTGCACTGCTTTCTTCTGCGTCAGTAAATTCTCCATCGTGCTCCTTGCACAAGTTAGAAAATGACTTATGTTCAAAATAGACCAAGTCCTCCCTTTCTGATGCCGGTTCTGGACACATCCAACCCTATATATCAAGAGAGTAATGTTAGCATGGTTTCCTCTTAAAATGCCTGACGGGTGAGTTACCTTTACTTATAATACAGCAGCCGACGCCAACAGAGCTCAAGGATCATTACTACAAGTTTTTACCTTGTGTTTCCTAATGCTAGGTAAAAATAAGGAAGAAAATTATTAGAAAGTTGTAAGAGAAGTTTGAAGAAGAAAATTTAACAACTTTTGGTGTTATGAGAGGTAGAGTGGAGATCAGCCAAGTATTCCGAGGGACTTCACACCAACTGCTGGTTCTCTCACGGGCCCACTTTAAATGGGAATCTCTCGACAGCAGGGACTTTGTGCCTCCTGTTCATTTTCATTCCTTCCGCCACTCCTCCTGCGCAGGCCCTTGCACTGCCCATCCTGGCCTCAGGAGCTCTGCAGAAGCTGCTACATTTGCCCGCAGAGCTTTTCCCCTCTCCTCTGCCCCTAGTTACTGACTCCACTCATCCTGTGGCCCTCACGTGAGAATTTATTTCTTCAGGGAACCCTTCCCTGACCTCTTTTAGGAGGGAAGCCTCCCTCTTACAGACTCTCACAGAACCATGTGATATTCCATACCTGTGGCAGTCACAATCTGATACTGCTGTGATTATTTAATTAATATCTTTCTACTTCTAAATTCCCTGAGGGCACCGGACCATGTCTACTTTTACTCATTTCATCTCCAGCAGTGGGAAGGCAAATATTAGACACTCAAAATATACGCTGATTGAATAAATGAATGTCTTATAATTCAGCTTGCTTACAATGATCCTTTAGCTCAAAACCCTTCAGAGTTCCTAATGTTCAGTAAAGTCCAGTTTTACCATGACATTCAAGTACCTCAATCTCACTCTTTCGCTCATCTTCCCATTCAGGCATCCAACACTGCAATCAAATTCCATGACTTGCCACACACCCCAAACATGTCCTGAGCTTCCTGATCCTGGTGCTCTGCCCAGTTATTAACTCTTCCTAGTAGCACTCCTTGTTCTCTGTCAAAAGCTTCTCCATCTTCTCAAGTTCCATCTGGACTTCTACAGGCAATCTTCCTTGATCTTTCCCCTATGTTCACCACAATCAGTGTATTCCTGTCCTAAATTCATGAATCACTTTCTACATCTTCACAATCCGTTACTAGATTCTGCAGGGCTGTATACACGTATTGTTGCCCTATTGTACGGAATGCTTTCTGAGGGCAGAAACCACATTTTATTCAATTTTGTGGTGTCCACTCTGATGTACAATAGGTACTTTGTAAAAGCATATTAAGTAAAAAGTAGAATGAACATGATCCTTTTTATTAAATCTCTTTAGAGAGAATTATTTTTCTTATATATCAGAATTCTTCCTCTTTACCTCAAGAGAATATTCATTATTAGAAAGTATGGATGAATTTATAAAAGGTACATACAAAACATTACTGCATCGTATATGCCATAACAAATGAACCTCAGTCCCGTATTTTGAAAGGGATCTGAAATTGCTAAATCAAGGGAATCCTATAAATGTAACACATCTTGACTTTTGCAAGCAAAAGACAAGAAAATGAGGACTGGATTAGATTTTGAGAAGGTGGATGGTTGAAAATTGTCTGCAAAGCCCTGTGACAGACACAGCTTGCCACCTCAGAAAAGGTCCTCACTGCCACTGTCAAAGGGCTCTCTCTTATTTGGCTTGTCATGTTAATATACTTGTGAACAGCTCGGTTCAACTATTAAATATGCAGGTGACTTAAACTAGGAAGGAAGTTTAATATTCTGTATGACAGGACTGTGATAAAAATAGTTTCATATGCTGAAAAATATACCCAAATGAAATTAATAAAAATAGAGCAATGATAAATGTAAATTTCAGCTTTGAAGTTTAAGCAACCAATCAAAGAAATATTGGATGTGATACAACACACTTAAAAGCACAATGAAAGACGCAGAAGGATTTTTTTTCTAATAATGCATACTCAGTTTAGCAACGGTATGGTTTGGATGTTAAAAAGCTAGTACAAATTGGCATGAAGAGAAGTATAGTGCCAGTTTAAGGGAAGTAAAAGTCCCATGAACACATTAGGCATCTCTGTGTATAGTGAGTGGTACATTTTAAGAATATAGACACTGCCGTTTAATCAGAAGAGAATCGTGCGCCTGGAAACCATTTCACTGGACCGATGGCTGAAGGAAGTAATCAGCTTACAAAAGAGAAAACTGAAAGAGAGACACAGGAACTGTGTTTACAGGAGCTAGTAGAGTAATTCGGCTTTCTACAGAATCAGGACTAGATTCTTGCAGATTTTCCTACAATATAAAACAGAATTTCCGTATTATCAGCAATATTGAAAATAGAAATGAATGCATCTAAGTAGTACCAAGGCCACCTGCTTAATGTGTCTTCACAATGGCTAGTTCCCAGGGCTAACCACATAAATACTTAGTTTTCAGGAAAAAAAATCATTAAATCTTTTATAGATGGTAAAATGTTTTGTGGTTATTTCCATCACTTGTTGTTTAAGATTCCTCAAGACTAATATAATTACCATTCATTTCTTTAAAAAGTCCATAATAACCCCATAATACTGTATTAATAGGATGTTAGAGCATCTCAGTTAAAAAACCAATTTCATTTATCTTAGCTGGTGAGAACATGGGCAAGAACATCTAAGCAGTCGGTAATGTGATAAGGTCAATAAACCAAGATCTCAGTATGTCGCCAGGAAAACGTTAGGCCCACGCTCTGACTTTACATACAATTTCAAAATGCTGATGATATGCTTTCCCAACCAACGGCCATCTAGAACCGGCGAATTAAAACCAGAGGCAGATGGTCATGGGAGGAAAACAGGGAGAGTAGAACCAACCAAACTCAAACCAGCAAGTAGTAACAACCAACCATGAGAGATGACGAAGACAGACTATGGAAAGCAGATGTAGTCGTTTAAAACGTAAAGCACACTAGGGCCTTTTAAATTACTGTAGGGGCAAAACCTCTTCACAGTCCCTGAGGGAATCATTACCCAATAATTGGTCTTCATACTGATGATCCGGTGTCACCAAGAGAATTTAAATCAAACTCACTATTCTCAATTTAAAAAGGCAGGGGAACGGTAACCTAAGCGATCCAACACACATGTTAAAAAATGATGGCACTAAATAGAATAATTTTCATTTCTCCAGAAAATTAACTTGTGTAGAAGAAAGAGTTCATTTGTTGAAGATGCCAGATAAGTGAGGCATTTTTATATTGTATTATAGTACCAGGAGGAGGATACATATAGTTGGCTAGCACAATTTCAGTAAATGATAAATTTTTGTTTCCCTAAGTGGGTAACTATGTCTGTGGTGAAAAAAGGGACATTTTTTTGTTAGCTCTGGAAAAATGACATTTTTTGAGATGAGATCCTCCAAAGTTTCTGCATGCCAGTAGTAAAGTAATTAATGCAGCTAATTTGTAATCATTGGTAGGACAGTATCATGGCGTAACTCTCACATTCTGAGAGAAATATGAAATATTCAATCAAATTACACAGAAACGACATTTTCTAAGCCTTTTCAAGTGTCTCTCTCATGCTTATTCATCATCCATCCATTTATTCTCAGAGACATCACATTATCAATTGAGAAGAGACATTTATATTCTTTTTAAAACCAAAAATTTTTGCACAAAGGTGAAGCTTTTCTTTTGTTGTCCTTTCAGTTTCAATCATGGCTGTGACATGGTAATGCCCAGTCAATAAATAATTAAAACTTTACATATATACATAGGATGTGAGTATGTGTACCACAACATAATGTTTTTAAATTAGCAATTTTAAATCATATAGAGTGAAAGTTCAACATATAACATGGCTATATAACGTGGCTTGCATACAAGACAATTACCAGGCACATATGAAACATTGCAGAAATAGTTTGCCATTACATTTATCGTGGCTGAAACTATGAAATCCTGCTTGTGGTGAAGAATTGCAGACCAGAAATGGTATTTTTCATGCCACTGAGGAGGTGGGCAGGATTTCATAAGAAGAACTCGGGAGGACAGAGCTGGTTTGATCCCACATTTAGCCACTTACTATATTATGACCACTGACAGGTTACTTACTCTGAGCCTTGTTCCTTACCTGTAAGATGGGGGAAATTAATCAAAGTGAGAACATTTAGCGCAGTAACTGGCATGTATCAGGCATACAATAAATGTCAGTTACCTCCCATTATTCTAAAAACAGATTTTATTCCAAGTCAATTTTACCTTTACTTGCAAACTTGCTGATGCGACTCTCCTTTCCAGATCTTCTACCTGTTGAAGAATCCTCAAATCCACTTCCATTGCTTGTTCTTCTACTGACCACTTCTCCACAATATCTCGAGTTACCGGGTTTTCTTCATTTTCATTTAATTCAATAATGGTAACTATATTTGAAAGGAAATTTATTTTAAAATCCACTTTATTTCTCAATGATTTCTTCCAGAATGTGAATGAAACTCCAGGGGTACCACGTACAAGTACATTTAACACACACAAATTCACTTGTGAATAAGCAAGGCAGCTGACTCTTGCAAAAGGAGCAGTAAGTACTCTTCTTTAGAAACAGAACAGTATGTCTGCAGGTTGTAACAAACTATCAAAAGTAGTACCAATTTAAGAAAATGTAAGTTGTTTTTGGGCAAGATAGGAAAGAAAAAGCCTATTAGTAATAAATTAAGATTAACACATACTAAAATATGCTTTAAGATGAAAGAATTAATTCTCATAACTAAGCAAGAGAGCAGAAATAAATCTCTTTTAGGTGCCCACCATCTTTATTCTCGATGCAGGCTTGAGTGATGTAATCCAGGTGTTTCTGAATTTGTTTTTGTAATGCCTTTTCTCTTATGCCTCTGGGATGTAGCACTTTGAGCAAAGCTTTTAAATGCTCTGGGTCAGTAATTCTCCACCAGCCAAACTGCATTTCTAAGCCAAGATAAACATGTAGGGCATTTACAGATATTCAGAATATGAATTAATGGCATGCTACAAATGAAAAAATTTATAACTATATAAAAACATCAAAGATTCAGCTATAATATAGAGATCTGTAACAATACAATACAGTAAGTGGCTACAGCAAACCCTCTCAAGGTACCCACCTTCTGGAATAGGCTTTGGACTAGGATAATCTACTGGTTTGGCTACTTCAAGAGCTGCAGGTGACTTAGAGGGCGGCTGGGCCCGAGGAGTTGGTGAAGAAGCAGCTGGCGCATCGGCTTGGGTAAGGGAAGCGTCCTCCCAAGGTGTTCTTGGCAGTAACAACTGGTCCCTGGGGAGAGGACTGTAGACCTTGCCTGCACCACCTGAACCGGTACTGACCAGATTCGAGTCTGTCCCTTCCACGCTGTTCTGTGTCACCGTTGGCTGCATGCTGCCCGGTGAGTGTCTCCCACGGTTCTGGTGAGGCAGTGCGCACCCATCTGCACCGCTCTTTGGTTTGGGGGTCGTTACATCTGACTCAGGAGGCACCTTAGCTACTTCTAAAAGCTTGCTTAGTTTGGAAAAAGAGCCAGGATTCTGAAGAATTAGATTTGTGTTATCTTTTTCGTTAGGATCTTCCTTTTGCTCACAATGATCCGGATTTGAACAATTTAAAGTGTCGTCAGAAGTATCAAATATTTCTTTGGTCTGGATGCTTTCTGCTTTTTTTCGTTTTTTTCTTTCTTTTGCAATTTCTTTCAGCCCTACAAAATCCAAAAGCATTACGAAGATCAGTTCCTCTAGATCAAACCATACTATATTTACTGCTATTTATCAAATCATATGCATAAATACTTTAACAAATTTCTCTAGCTTACTTAATACTCTTCATTTTTTTTCTTTTATACACTAGCTTGTTACGCTCACTGGAAAAAATTTTGTAATTTTGTAACTAACCACAAAAAATTACAATAATAAAAAATATTAAAAGCCATAATATACAAATTACTGCTAACATTTTTGTATTAATTTTTCCAGGAATTCTCTATGCACACATGAAATCCTATTTTACAGATTTCCAACCTGTACGTTTTACTGAATAATACTCTTTAATTATTCTGATGTGTCAATAAATATATACCTACGCCTTAAATTGTAATTACTATATTCAGTGGAATATATCATAAAAAATCAACCTTCTATTGATAGTTATTAATAGGGTCCGATTATTCATTAGTAGAAACAATGCTAGAAATGATGAATGATCTTAGATCTGTGTTTGGATTTTTTTTCTCCTGATTTACTTCCTTAGGATACATTTCCAGAAAAAAACTGAGTCCTAAGATATTACTTTTCAGAGTTTTTGAAACATATTGTCAAATTGCCCTCCAGAAAGTCTAGATCAATATACAATCATACTTACACGAGGGCATCTGTTTGCCTACACCTTAAAATGAAACTGAAGACTATCAATAACTTTTGTCTTTGGAAATATCCGGGAGGTGAGAATCTAAACTCTATTTTTTTCTGATCATTAATAAGACTGGATATTTTTCTGTAGGATAATAGGTATTTCTCCTTAGTGAACTTCTTGTCCATATTTTTTACCAGTGTTTTAATAATAATTGATAAGAAGTGTTAGAAAAATATAAACCTACTTTATTTAATTTGAAAAACGATGTATGTTCACAGTAAAATATTCAGTAATAAGAGGCTAATGTAACCCTTTCCTGCCCTACTCCCTCAGTTCCTATTTCTAATCTTCAGATGTAACTGCTTAATCAATCGTGTCCATACATCCTTTGGGAAATCTTACATGCATGCATATGACTATTAGTTTGTGCTGTTACATAAATGGGATGCTACTGTATTCTGCAACATTTTTATTTGGATAAAATTCAAATGCCTAAGCAAGGCCTCCAACACTGTATGATCTGGTTCCTGAAAACCACTCTTGTCCTTGCTAACCTTGCTCACCTTTCTCCCTTTTTTCAGCTTCTCAAACATGGTAAGTTATGTCCTTTCTTGGGGCCTTTGCACTGGGTGTTCCTCTGCCTGAAATCCTGTTTTGTTGACTGGCTCCTTACCCTTCAATGTTTCAGATTAAGTATCACCTATTCACAAAGGTTTTCCCTGACTACTCTATTTCAAGTAGGGTCCCCATCTTATTATTCACCTTAGAATATCATCATCCTATATGCTTCTTTTGCAGAATTTACCATTATACACATTAACCTGCTAATTTTAAAATATTTCATTCCATACCCCACCCCACACACTACAATTTAACTCAACAAACGTTACTTAAAGGCAGAGCAATGTTTATATTGCTTTAACAGGATCCCAGCTACCTAACATGGTGGCTGCTATGAAACTGGGGCTCAATAAATACTTTTTGGATGATGAAATAAAAGGATGACTTTACTATTTTCACTATATACCTTAGATTGCTTTCCATGATGATACATAGAACTGTATCACATTTTCCTTCAATCAGCTGCATAATATTCTTATATGGATTATCATAATTTATTTCATATGTCCAAAGCTCGCAAATTTCCTTAATTTTGTACAAGTTACTAGCTAGCAAGGAAGTACTAATATTTGTGCTTGATTTATTCTGAGAACTAGTATCTCAAAAATCACTTTCATATATCCAAAAACAAACAGATCAACTAACCACACTAGGTCTGAGACTAGTAGGGGATTTCAGAGGTGATACATTTTAATAGCCTATTCATGGGGTCGTTAACTTTAATATCCAAATTCTTACTTATAGACAGTTAAACCTCTCATTAAAATGTAAAAATTATTTTTAAAATCTTGGAAGTTTATAAGGATGTTAAGTACACAGAGATTTTTTAGATAGTTTTTCTTTCACCAATTTCACACAATCCCCTGTTCTTTCCAGCCCTTACTATGCTTCAACAGACACTTAGATTGGTCCCCTATCTTGGCTATTGCAAATAGTGCTGCAATGAACACGGGGATGCAGATACTGATTTGAGTTTCCATTTTCATTTGTTTGGATAAGTACCCACAAGTGAAAGTGCTGGGTCATATGCTAGTTCTAACTTTTCTGAGGAACCTCTATACTGTTTCCAATAGTGGCCACAACAATTTACATTCCCTGCAACAGTACCCAAGAGCTCCCTTCTCTCCACATCCTCACCAACACTTATTTCTTGTCTTTTTGATAAGAACCACTCTAACAGGATGAGGCGATATCTAATGTAGTTTGCATTTCCCTGACAGTTAATGATGTCGAGCCTCTTTTCAGGTACTTGTGGCCATCTGTGTGTCTTCTTTGGGAAAATGTCCACTGAGATCTTTAGATTGTTTATTTTGCTATTGAGTCATATTTGCTTTTGAGTTCTTTATATACTTTGGATAACAGGCCTTTATCAGATATAAGATTTGCATATATTTTTTCCCATTTAGTAGATTGCCTTTTCATTCTGTTCATGTTTTCTGTTGCTGTTCAGGGGCTTATTAGTATGACAGTCCCACTTACTTATTGACTTATTAGTTACTTAGTTTATGTTTTCCATGCTTTAAAATATTTTTATGTTTAAATATTTTAAGCAATCAGTTAAAAAAAGAACTCACTACACTCTCCTGTTTAACTAACATTCTGACCCATTCATATCAATCTTTAAAAATAAACACAACTGAAGCCTCTAAGTGCCCTCCCTGATTCTATCTCTATCAGCAACTTTTACCCTGGGAAGGCAGACCATGACTTTCACGCATCATTCCAATATACGATTTTATACCCATTCTTCATATTCTTTGACTCACAAGAAATAAATGACTGTGCAGAAGAGTAACTCTGCTTGTTATAGGCCAACAATATTTACATGCCAGCCACTATTCTAAACCATTTTCAATTATTATTAACCGTCCTTTGTGCCCCAAGGGTACTTACATTGTTGTATAGTACCTGTTCTAGACACCTATGTGATTAATCAGTCCCTTCTTTACATTGGACTGTTAAACATCTACATGGATGGCATGGACTAATGTTTTGTTTATCTTTGAACATCCAGTGCCCAGAAATGCCCGACACATACTGCGTATTCAAAAAAAACGAGCTGAAAGAAGTTTTCGCCTCCCTACACCACCCTCGGGCAATGGCTACATGTAAGCACTGACTTGACGCTGTGGCCCCATCAGAATCTAAGCATTTGAAAATGCCCAGACATAGTATTCTGAAACATTCAATTCAAGACAGTTTACCGGGCCTATAAATGCACTGTGTACTGCGCTAGTTAATTTAACAGAAACGGAGCCAGAAAAGCAGAGTCTAAAGGTAGAATATGAAGGATGTGTGATAATACTTAAGAAAGTAAGAAGTTTAATGGAGAAGAAGGTAATCACAAATTTCAAACACATACAAGACTTCAAGATGAATGAGTCTTATGCTAAGGGTCTTAGATTTAAGCAGTTTACCTCCAGGGCTACCGTCAGGATGGATGGTTGCTGCAAAGGTTAAAGAGTAAAGCACATGTTGGAAAATTTGACAGTGCGAAGGAAGAGAAATGGAGCAGCAGCTACACAGTACAATACAGGTAAAGATCTGTGTCCACTAAATGGGTGGATGTCAGAAAGTGCAGAAGAAGAAAAATCATGGACTGGAAAGGAATATTTATCAGTGAAAGGGGCATTATGAGTTCAAAAGAAATGAAAAACAAGGTTTTACAATGTTTATCCACAATGCACATTTGATTCTGGAAGCACACAATATATCGAAGGAGTAACAGGGTTTTAAAACGTATGGTTTGTTATATTACTTTGTAACAGATTAATGGCTCCTACCTGCAGCGCTCTCCATGCCTTCTACAAAAATCCCCCCACACTGGGGAAAAATCCAATACCGACGTCTGTAACGATCCTGGCCAAACATCACTGAACGTAAAGAGTGAGACGCATCGAAGAGCTCCCTTCTGTACTGACTCTGTTGCTGTTAAAAAATGATGCATACAATTATGCTATGGGTGTTAAGTGCTTTCAAAATTGATATTTAAGTGACTTTATACTTATCATGGTTTTAGAGCAGCTAGATTTCACTATTGAAGAAAGGCAGCAAAAGAACTGATATCACACGTCTGACTTCAGTTCCAGTAACAGTTGTAAAGACAGAAATTACTTTGAGGGTAATTAGAATATTTTTGTTGCCAAGGATTAAAAAACGTTTTGTTTTATTAGATATCTTATCGTAAAGCATGTCTTATATTTGGTAATAAACAATGTGATCAAGTGTTTCACTGAGCCAAAGACAATTGGCTCAATTCTAATGATTACAGTGTGTAACAAATAATACTCACATATACCTGTATTTGCCTATTTTTATACTCATGCTGCAGACCTTAGGCAGCATATGACTAAATTTTGGAATAACTGTGTGATGAATCTAATGACATAAAATGCAGATATCTCATAATACTAATCCTGAAATACTTCACTAATGCTACTGAAATTCAGTTTTACATGAGAAGTACATACATATACAGTCTATAGATCCAGTGCAAATAAAACCCACAAGTACACTAATGTAAAATAAAACACAGGACAGGTGAGAAATTGGGGATCAACAGAGGTGAGGCTTAGAACCTCACCCCCCCTGTTCTGAGAGAAATCTTCTGCATACGTGGATGTTTTATTGCCCTCGTCTACCTTGGATTAACACATAGTCTACAGGCACACACCTGATCATCCACATTTGCTCTCTTACAACACTAAACTATGTTTTCTACCTTTATCTTGTATCTACCTACCACTTCAGCATTTTATTAAAAATAATAATAATAAAGAGAGAAATGTGGTATCCACATATAAATCAAGTATAAAAATCAAATGAGTATTCCTATTTGAACTGACTGTTCATAGTTCATAATGCATGAGCAAAACTGAAGGTTTCTGTGATGGCTGCCCTTGTACTGTTCACCATGTAAGAACTTAATTCACAATGTAAGAATTTGTTCTCCATGTAAGAACTTGTTTGTTATGCCTCAGAAGATTGGAGACTGACGAAAATTAGGCTTGGAGTGGATTAATGATTGTGCATTGAGCATTGACTCCCCTATACAGAATTTTATTGTTGTTAACAACCATTTGATCAATAAATATGAGAGATGCCCTCACAAAAAAAAAAAAAAAAGTACACACTTCCAATGGTAAAATAAGAAGTAACCGGGATATAATGAATATAGTCAAGATATTGTAACAGCTTGGTATGGTGATAGCTGGTACCTAGAATTGTCATGTATATAAATGTGGAATCACTATGTTGTACACCTGAAACTAATGTAATGTAATACTGTGTGTCAACTACCCTTCAATAAAAAATAATTATCTAGAAATAAATAAATAAATAAATAAATAAATAAAATAAAACACAGGATGCTGAAACTATTAACATGAAATCTGACTGAATTTTAAAAGTTATGAATTCCAAGAAATAAAACCATGCATTTATTGATATTTTGTATTTAAATAAAGAGCTAAAGAATATAGCTCTTGATTAAGTTAGTACCATGTCTTAAGAGGGAGGACTTTAACATTGGCAAGAAACTTTTACGGTTTAATTGTGAGAATGTTTCTGGAGCTCTCCATTTTAATTACTTACAAGAAGCTTGCTTTTATTTAGCAGTCACAAAAAAGGAATCCCATACAAGGTGGATTTTTAAAACACTGCCAAAATGATGTAAGCTATAATCTGAAAACTGCTTACTTTACTCAGCTTTTCAATCTGTCTTTCTAGCTCTTCAACACTTGCTGCTTGGTCACCTTCATCCTATACATGACAAAATACAGTATCATTTAAAGTTTTAAGATTTATTCAATCAATCTGTGGGTATTTAATGAAGGCCTCCTTTATGCAAAGCACTAGGACAGGCCCTATGGGAATGAGTAAGCCTCAGCTCTTGGTTCTTTGTAAACTAATAATCTGGTAGGGAGACACATGCACATCACACTATGGAAATAAAAACCACTACACAGAGGAAGCCATAGGGACCCCAAAAGAGGTAGAGATTTAAGAGTCATGGAGTTCAGGAGAGGGTGAGATTACTTTTAGTGGGAATCTTTACCGAGAGAGGCTACATGGAAGAAGTTGTGTCTTAATTAGCTACCGAAGAATGGTTCGGATTCGATCAATCAGAGAAAGCGCAGGGCATTCCAGAAAGAGTCTGATGTATCTTGACATGAAAGGTACACGAAGAGGTAAGACAGGAGATGAGGCAAGGATGAGTTCAGGGTTAAACGATCTAGAGCTATAAATGCTTGACCATGGTCAATAACGTGATCCTTTGAGGGAGGTTAAACGTGAGAACTACGCTTACAAAGATAATACGGCAATAGTCCTAAGATGGCCTGGAGCAGGGAAAGGATGAACATTGTCAAATCTGGTTAGTATTCCACTGCAGTGACTCAAGAGGGACGGAGAATGTGGGACTTACATAGGTAAAAGAAACAGAAACGGAGAAAAGCAAATGGACGTAAGAGAGTATTACCTAATTAGAAATGTTAAGTCATGGCCACTCATGGGTATGAGGCAGAGAGGGGTGAGGGAGACAAAGGAAGTAGTAAATTATGGTAAGAGTTTAAATCTGGGAGACTGCAAAACTACTGGTACCATTCATTTGGTACCAGTGACTCACTGGAGTCATTTTTAGGGCAAAGAAGGTAAGTTATATTTTGAACACATTGAGCTTTTATAAGAAAAATAATCCCTACGATATATAATACTAATTTCGTAAGTGGTACTTTACTGGTGATTACATGAAATTTTTCATTCTAGAAAATGAATATAGGAAAACAACCACCAAATTATATGTTTTAGAGGGAAAGCATAAAGTAAAAGGCACATGTCTTTTCTTTGTATCGTAGCCACGCTACTTCCTATGGGCAAACTACTTAACTCTTCTAAGACTATTTCCTTACCTGTAGATTGATAACAACATTTCCTGTAACATGGGGGCATCTGTGAGGGCCGAGGAGAACAGATCTGAAAGTAACCAGCAAACTTCCAGGCACACAGTGTGCAAACTGGTTACTTTCCCTCTTTCTGAAAATTGTATCTAGAAAATGCAGGTACCTCTTAGGTTTAAAAAAGTAAAATTTGTTTCCGGTGCTCATTTTCTAGAAGCATTTTTAAAAAGCCACACTGCCACCAACCACTCATGAGCAGGTATTTCTGGATGAGTAGTTATCTCCCCAACAAAAGGAAATGGAAAGAAGCTTTAGTATAAGCTATCGTTTATCTACTTCTCATCCAGTTTAGGGGAGCAAGTTACAGAGGCATTTAGGCATACTGTTTGTGCTAACAGTAACACAATTTCTACTTCAGGAAAGAAGTCTTAAAAGAGAACAGGCCCAATGACCCTCAAATAGATAATTACATAATTACATGTCTGTATGGTTCTAAAGTGATCTTTTGACTCGCAGGGCAAATGTTTGATAATATGCTTACACAAAAATACAATTCAAGCAACAGTAATAAAAAATACTTGCAAAAGACATCAAAGTAACTATGTATCAGTCAAATAAACTTAGTGCTGTTTCTAAGACTCTCCCTAAGATGAAAAGGAAGTAAAGTGTCTACTAAGGTTTGTTTAAAGCAAAGGAGTTTTGACTAATAGTCCTTATAATTTTAAGAGATGTGTAGAACTTAAAAGGTCAGAGAGAAAGGCAAGGAGACTAAGCACAAAGAACTCATCTCTGCCGTGGTTCTCCATGATTTCCCAACCAAAAGAGAGGCCACTGTATGTCCCTATGTGTCAAAGTTCGATCATCCACATAACCTGTTACCAGGCCAACTTGTGAAGTTAGAGCTCACGTAGGTTTCAACACAATTCTAAGGTTTAGGTATACAGACTCCATGTGCTGAAGGAATGAGGAGTGTGGAGAAGAGGGAATCATCTTTGAGACAAAGGGGGATGGACTTAGTCAAGGGCAGGACCTTCTAACAGAGAGCGATCACACGGGTCTCAACGGAAAGGCTCCCTGAAATGCATCTTCTAGGGAGTTTTAATTCCTGGCACTCTCCCCAAACTTTAATCAAGAATCTAAACCTACTTTTTGAGGAATAATGTATCTATCCTATCATTGGGCTCATTAAATAGTTAAATTTTTTAAGGCAATTGATAAGTGGCTACCAGTTCTTCATCATAACAGATAACTCTAAAATCACTTAAAAGAAATGTTATTTTGACTTGTTAGGTCCTAAAATTATTATCTTAAAAAGTTTTTAAACTGTTTTCTCACATTAACAACATATACATTTGCCAGGATTTTACTCAATGAAACCCTATAATCTACCTATAATTCAATTAAAAAGTCACTTTAAATGATATATGTGGTTAAGAGACATTAATGATATTTAAATAAGTAGTAACAAATTTTAGTAGAGTTTATCTACCTTGCCCCATTGATTATTTTCTTTATATCTTCAACCCCCTCTCTTACTGACTCCCTTCAACCCGAAATCATATTTAGCCTTTCACATCTGAGTAACCCTTGGTTGTCTGTCCCCTTTAGGAACCACCTTTTCCTCTGAGGCACAATGCTTACAGAAGTCATCTCACCTCCTCACCTTCTATGGTGCTCGATCCTTCGCCACCCAGCTCCTGCTCTGACCCGACTAACGACTGTGCTGCCACTGGTCCCCAGTGACCTCTGCCTTGCCCGATCCCACAGACACTTTCGATCCTCATCACACTAGACTCCTGCTACGTTAACATTGTTTATCACTCCCTCCTTTGAAATGTTCAGTTTTCTTGATTTTTGCTACTACTACATGGGTAGAAAAGAGCTGACATTGCAGGTCTGACTGCTCTATTTGAAAGGCCCGCGTACAAGGCTGGTCCCTGGCTGGTGTCTGGGAACTTGGATTTCACAGGGTTTCCTCCCACGCTGATAGACTGGCTCACTGGAACCCAACTGGGCTAACAATGGGGTGTATACTGAACACCTGTCTTTCTCCTGGGAGTTTTATACTTGTCATAACTCATTCCTAGGAGACTGAAGCCCATCCTGTGTGACTCCACTGGGAAAAGACTCTTAACAGTGTGGGTCTGGTTTCCTCTGGGCTGTGGCTCACACGTCTTTTCTCTCTGATTCTGATGTGTGAGTCTTCCTAGTGAGTCACTGACTCTGGTGATGGCCTCAGAGATCCTTGAACCATTACAGACACCTCCTACCTCTACGACTGCTCCTTCTTCAACAAGAAGCCCTACGGGATCTTCTGAAATGTTGACATCCCCTGGGGTTCCAACTTCAGTCTACTGCTATGTTCCCTAAACCAATCACCCTGTACAGAAATCACCCACCTCATGATTTTAAACTACTGTCTGTGTGAATAACTTCCAGATCTATATGTTCATGACTGAACTCATCTTTAGGCTTCAGATTCTTATATCCAACTTACTGCAGAACTGCTGCAAAGGCACCTCAACCGTAACATGTCCAAAATGAACCCACCATCGTTTCTTGTCTTCCACTATCTGATCTGCACTCCCCTCCTCCTCTATCATCTATTTATTCTGTTCCTCCTGATTTCTCTAACTCAGTTAATGGCAAGAATACCACGCAGCCTCCCAAACCAGATGGTCGGGCATCAATCCTACCCTTCCATCAACCTACCAGTTCAAATACTACTCATTCTTCTCCCTAAGTATTTACTGAAATCGTTTCCTCCTTCTTCCCAACTACCATCGGGCTCGTTTGGGACCCTACAACTCATTAAACTCTTGCAACATCTCCTGACCGACCTTCCCACCTCTGATCTTGCCCTACCCCAAATCTACTTCTATTTTCCATGGAGCTGCCATAGGGAGCCACTAAAAAAAGCAAGTGTGACTCTGTCATTCTGTCACTTACAAAGAGGAAGCAATGGCTTCCTCCTACCAAAAAAGTGTAAATCCTAGTTCACAGTTGTTGCTAGGAGGCTCTCTAATAACAATGAAGCACTTGTCAGTCACTTAAGGCGCATCGTGGTTTCAGATTCCTACGTCCGTTTATGCTGTGCTTTTTGCCCGAGCACTTCTCTACGGGTTCTTCCCCAGGTTAACATTCAGCCCACCTTTTAGCCTCAGCCAGTGGGCCCAGAAAGCCTTCGTTGAGGACCTATTCCTCATAAAGGTTCAATGCCCTTCCTTTCCGCCTGCCTAGCACAGAGTAGATACCACCGGCAAAGCAGTTAACATGTAGTACATTACATTTTCTTACGGCAAATCTTCCTCAATGAGACTGCAAGTTGAGAAAGGACTTTCGGTACCTTACTCATCTTTGATCAAAAGTGCCCAGAGCGAGGCACATAATAAACTGATGATGCTTGAGAAATACATCAGTTTCA